>NW_016690225.1:2870893-2982070 GCF_001604755.1 Lepidothrix coronata
AGAAATGTTAGGCAGGGTGACCTGTTCGCTACCTGTCTCATCTACATTATTTTTTTTTCTTTCCATAGACTCCAAAGGTACTGAACAGTGTTCACTGTATTTTCCTAAGTCTGCTAACAATTTAGTTACAACTGTGGCCTGCAGAAAATCCATTTTGGAACATGATAATTTTGATAAATATAGCCAAGTACAAGATATATCTCTGAAGATATCATGTTATTAATCCTTGTTATGGGAAAACTGTAGGAGTGAAAAAGCTGTTTATTTGCATATGTTTGAGTTTAGTGACTGCTATAAAAAAAAAAAAAAAAGAACTGGCTATAGACACGAAATTTAAACATGCTATTTCCCACTCAGGGAATTTTAAAAGACTCTAGAAAGCAATACTCTAAGAACTACAGTACACCAGTTGCCTGTATGACATGTTTAGTATACATAGCTGGTATCCTTGCAAAACACTCTGCCAATTTTCTTTCTAAATTCCCTAATCCATGAGTGGGATAATCCATTCTGAGACTGTGCTTAACAACTGTGAGACCAGCGAGACATTCTCTCCAAGATTACGGAACTCCACAGGCACTCAAGTTCAGCACATTGTTTGAAAACTTTTAATACACCATTTTGACTATGACTATACCAAATGGTTGATTTATGTTTTGTAACCCTTAATCTACCAGAAACCAAGATCAATTATGATTTGTCCTTGCTTGTGTGGTATACATTTTAAAAGGTTTTAAGCTTAAACCATTGAACATGGCAGGAAATGCTGAGAGAGGATGCAGAAATTTTCTGGACATGTTGATGGGAGGGGAGGGAAGGGAGCAGGGGAAGCATAGGTGTTGGCAACAGAAAAAACTAGGAGAAACCAGAAGAGACAAGCATCAGTACCAAAGGCAGCAACACACAGGACTCAGAAGCTGGGGAGAAGATGTATTCCACTGAGCCTTTTAAAAAGACATGGTGTTTGCCAGATTTCTTATTTGGGGGACTTTTTTGTCATTTATTCGGTTTGCAATATGGAAATGTCTTCTGATGATGTGTGCTGTAGCAAGAATCTGAACAAATGATACACGGAAGAAATCTGTTAGCAAAAATGTATTGCATTAACTGAACTTTAATTCTAATCAGGTAAATAAACATAATATGAATTGAAAATATTTAATATTCCATCATGATCACAGTATTTTTCAGTCTTAAAAATCTCTTCATACAGACACACGTGCTACATTTGTCACTCACCTTGAAAATATCTTTGGCCTTCCAATGTATCTTGGGGGTTTGTAACTGAATAATGTTCTGTGTTAAATCAATTTTAAAGGCTTTTGTGTTGCTGTATTTGATAGGCTGGTTTCAAGTGCTAGACAGCATTAATGATGATTTTCAAATGGGATATATTATGCAATTTTTTACATAGTAACTGAAAACTTTGCAATATGAAACTCAATGGAAAGAATTTGAAGGTAACTATGCAACTTGTTTGCAAAAAACAAATTAAAATGAAATGTGTTTCATGTCAGATCTGATGGACAGGTAATAGGGGAAGTCCAGTTAAAAGCTGAAGAAAAGTAAGACCTTCCAAAAACTAGCAATAGAATCCTTTACCAGTAACTCCAAGACAAGCATATGACTTTACAGAGTTTCACTAGTGACAAAAAAAAGGGACGGTGATCAGAATATCTCTAAAGAGGCTAAAACAGACAAGTAATTACACATAAATTAATAAAAATCTAATAGGGTTCTCAAAGGAAAAAGATGGAATCTAACTGCCTTCCTTTTGTTGCATGGCCATGACATATCCTTTCTCACTTGATGTAGAAGGAAATGAAAATGGTACCTTATGTTGCCACAGGTATGCCACTAAGCCTTTTTCTGGTGTAGAACAACAATCTTATTGAAGGTGCATCCACACGCGACAGTAAACCAATAGATGGTGCTCTTTAGCTGTCTAATTATGTAATTCTGAACTAAACATTCAGCTCATATGTCTGGATCTACTGCCACACGTGTCTATCAAAAAGGTGATTTAGACCACTCCATTATCTCATGCATTACTTTGCTATAGACCCCTCACGAAAAGGGTGATAATTAAGATTAAGACCGATATCTATAAACAGGACAGAAAACATGCAGATCGAAATCCTACTATTTTGATATGTATCTCAGTCTTTGAACTGGTGTATTTATCTAAGAAACACAAAATAGCATCCAGCTGCTATAAGAATTATTCATTAACACAGAAATAAAAAGCGAGTTTCATATGACTCCAGGTATTAATGTCTAATTGTATGCCAAGATTATAGCAATTCATTATTGCTGCTTCCAAATCACTCTCGCATCCACGTACATTTTTATGGCCTTTCACCAGGATATTGAGGTAATTTATAAGGAAGTCAGAATAATCTTAAAGGTATTTTTAAATAGTATTAGGAAATTAATTTAGACTAAAAAGTACGAAGTGTAGTTCAGTCTTCTGCACTGGTAAATACTGAACAAAATGAGAAGGATAACAATTTTGGGTTTAAATTGAAGCACAGTAAGATAAAATTTGCATTATAAGGTAAAAGAGGAAAAAATAATTTTTGAATGAAATTTTTTCAGTATTAAGGTTCCAAGTTAAAAAATAATTGCAGAATTATTCCTAGTATCATAATCACTTTTCCTGCACAATGTAACTCTCTGAGATAATTTGAAGATCTTGTAAAAATTATGGCAAAGTCACATTTACATGAAAAAACCTGAGCTGGGCTAATCTATGCCCATGTGAATTGCCCAGCTTTACCTAACCTGCAAATAATAATAACAAAATCCCACACCTGCCTCAAGGAGGAGTCTTGGGAAAGACTAAGAGATTTTCAATAGGATACTTTCCCTAAGTAATATATTTCTGGCTTTACTTCAAAACCATCGGGGCTTTTAAGATGCTCCTAAACACTATCTCTAGGTCCAACCTTGATTTAAATTTAAGTAGCATCTAACTTAAGCTGAAGTCTAAAGAGACATGTTTGAAAGTATCTTAAAAGTGATATACAATGTCACTTTATTTTTTTTAAGTTCTAATAATCAACAACAGAGGAGATCTTCAGAATCAAAAGATGGACTTGGAGATGGACTCTAGACATAGTAAAGAGGCAGTCTTTCTGTTATGCTCTCAGAAGAACTGTTTATGTGCTTACCAACGCAAAATAAATATATTTTACATGTATGTAACAGCAAATTAATCCAATTATTCAAATTCAAAAAGGTTTCTTTCATCTACAGTCTAATTGATAATACTTTTACTTCCTTCACAGGTGAAAAAGCCTGTTCTGCCTGTTTCCCATTAATTTTGCAAACATTGATGTTCATCTTTTTATCCATGTTAACAGTTATATTGATTCAAAGCAGAATTATGTGTCATCACCTGTAGGTGCATATCCATTCAAGATCCAGAGCTATATAACTGTTCTTTAATTATGTAAAAACTAACCAAAACAACAAAAAAAATTCAACCAACAAACAAAACTTGAATGGCTTTAGACACTCTCATTGTATCATGGACATAAAATAAATAGTGAAGGAATTGGACTTGAATATTTTATAAACTTGTTGCATTAGAATGAACTGTATAAATTATTTTAAAATGATAAAAGGTAAACAAATCTCTTCTTTCTTTTCAATGCATTGGAAAACAAACCAACAATCAGCTATATAATATGGAAATTAACTGAACATCTTAGAAAAGGTTTAAAAAGATTTAAAGCTTATAAGTAATATAATATGTTTAATATTACATATAATCTATATAATTGCTATAATAAAAAATCTCTTATATCCATATTTTATATATACATCAGATTATCTCAGCGTTTAGATTCTACTTGCTCTAGCATTTCCATTGTTTTACTTAAAAAAAGTCAATCCAGTTTTTACTGCAATCATGCTGGAACTGCTTCTAACCTTGTGGATATGTTTGGAGGGGGTAATCCAGACCTATTGCATCGTACACTAAAATCACTAAAGAATCATCAGTCTGAAATTATTTTCTTCATTCTTATTCTCTTTCTAGCTTTTACAGTGCTCATATATGTGTCTTTCTACGTTCTTCACTAGGATAATATTAGGCTTATTTTACAACAAATATTCCTTTAAGTGAAAAAACAATCATAATTACCAAACCATGCTAATGGAATATGTGTCTTCTAATACAGAATAATGTATAATATGTTGACTTGATGCCAGATACATTAAAAGGGAGCAATTAGGAAAAACTCACATTTTAAGATGATACACCTCTAGACCATTAGTTTTAAGTATGGAACAACTTCCCATTTAAACATACAGCTGATTTTAGCAGATTACAGCATGCACTACATTTAGCATGGATCTAATGTCACTATGGTAACTGTTCTGGCTTAAATATAACTGAACGTGTTGCTCCATTCCAAATTATCCAATAATCCTTTAAACATTTCTTGCAAAATTTCCCATAGTTTCTCCAAGCTTCCTTCAGTGATCCTGTACTAATCCTGATACTATCCTTTATCAGTGATACTGTTTAATATTCATCAGTGACACTGGTCAGTGGGATCAAGTGCACCCTCCACAAGTTTGCTGATGACACCAAGATGTGTGGTGAGGCTGACATACCTGAGGGATGTGATGCCACCCAGAGGTACCTGGATGAGCTTGACAAGTGGGCTCATGGGAAACTCAAGAGGTTCAACAAGCCCAAGGGCAAGGTGATGCACCAGAGTCCAGGCAACCCCTGGTATCACCACAGGCTGGGGGATGAACAGACTGAGAGCAGCCCTGCCAAGAAGGACTTGGGGCTGCTGGTGGTTGAAAAGCTGGATATAAGCTCGCAGTGTACACTCAGAGCTCAGAAAGCCAATCGTATGCTGAGCTGCAGCAAAAACAGTGTGGCCAGCAGGTCAAGGAAAGGGATTCTGCCCCTCTGCTCTGCTCTCATAAGATCCCACTTGGAGTGCTGTGTCCAGCTTTATTTCAGCACAGGAAAGACATAGACCTGTTAGAGCGAGTCTAGAGAAGGGCCACAAAAATAATCACAGAGATTCAACACCTATACTATGAGGAAAGGCTGAGAGAGGCCGTTCAATATAAAGAAGAGAAGGCTCTGCGAAGACCTCATTGCAGCCTTTCAGTACATGAAGGGGGCTTATAAGAAAGATGGGGACAAACTTTTTAGCAGATCCTGTTGCAATTAGGCAAGGCATAATGGTTCTAAACTAAAATAGGGTATATTTAGACTACATATAAAGAAGACTTTTTTTACAATGAGAGTGGTGAAACACTGGCACAGGTTGCCCTGAGAGGTGGTAGATGCCCCATCCATGGAAACATTGAAGGTCAGGTTGGATGGGGCTCTCAGCAGCCTGATCCAGTCAAAGATGCCCTTGCTCACTGAAGAGCAGTATGACTAGATGACCTTTAAAGGTTCCTTCCAACCCAAACTATATTATGACTCTATGATCTTAGGAATTTATAGTTTTTAGCAATCAGAGTTTAGCATTATTAAGAAAATAAAATCTTCAACTCTAAAAAAACCAAATATCAAGGGAAACAAGCAAAATGTCAAGAAAAGTAGGAGAAATAAGATACATATAATAAGATACTTATTGTACTTATTTCCAACATAACACTGATTATATTATTATATGAGATCAATGCAGAATGTTTCCACTGCTTTCTGCTCATATTCTTCTATCTCATCTATTACCAGAAATCTTTGGGAGAACAGATNCTGCCTTGGAAGATGCTCCTGCTGTTCAGAGACTGGAAGGGATCTGTCCTTCTTTCCCTCCTGGACTTTTATTTGGAGGGGAGAGGAGATCTGATCCATTGTAAATACTATATGTCATGGTAGAGATATTTTGATCGTGTGTATAATGTGATATGGTATTTATCTGTACAGTCATTGTAATATATTCCCTTTCCCCCATTTGAGTCTGGTGTGTTTTGTCTGGAAAAAAACCCATCTCACATTAGATTGAGATGTGGGAGGGGGCTTAGACTAGGGGATTGAATTTTGAGGCTATCTCAAACCATGACAGGTGTCTACTAGAATCTCTTACACAAAATGAAATTGATAGACTTTAATGTTCTGCAGAAAAATTGCATTAGTTCCTCCCCTTCAAGGTTTCAGCTTCTAGTCTTTAGAACCCCTAAGAAGGAAACATTGGCATTGATGATTATTGTGCAGGTCTGTGCATGAGAGAGAGGCAACGGGATACTCACGTACTGTGCTTCAGACAGTCAGACATGAACAATTAATTTGATACAAAGCTGCTTCACTGCCATTACACAACTTTTGGTCATTTGGAAATGTTAGAGAGTATTCCAGTGATATAGATCTACATGTATCTTCAAAACAAAGACTTTACATATTTGCCTAGCATAGTTAACCACACATTTTTATTTGATAGTTTTTCAACAGATCGGATGCTACCTAGAACTTCACAATTATTAACATATTGCACTGTCTAGCCTGCTCAAAATAATAGTGAGATTGCTTTCTATCTCCAGAAAGGCGTTCTGAAGACAATAACCATCAGTCATCTGTGACCAGATCTGCATTTTTTCTAGGCTACATTTTATAGCAATGGTGCATATGTTAAGCACAAGACATTTTCAGAGATGAAAAGAATGAAAAACCTACATATGTAGCCTGCAGAGAAATCATAATACAAACTTCTCCAATTTAATCCATTTCCAATGACAGAACTATCATCTTTTACTCAGTACACAGAATGTAGATTTAGTATTATAATTACTAAGCCCTAATACTGCTAAGAAAACAGTTTTAATATCAGCTAACATAAGATGATAAAACTTTCATACACGAGCATATGCAGTAAGACTGAATTATAACCTGTTTAGAATAAGATGGCATTCATTAGATGTCTATATATTCCTGTTTTACTGTGAGGTTGCCTTTTGCTCACTAGTTTCATTGTTAGAGTACAATATCACAATAAGCAGTTCAAGACACAACATCAGAAAATGTTCTAATACCAAGTTTAACTGTGTAATGTCAATAAATGCTCCGTTACAAATAGAGCTCTTGAAGGTGGAGGAAATTTTTTTTTTAGTTCTCAGAGGTGAAAGGGTCCAAAGAAAATGAGAAAATTACTAACAGGTAGAAAATATCTTAAATATCCTTTAATATCTTTTTAAAATAGGCATCAAAAATGAAAAAAAAAAAAGAAACAATAAAGTGAGATCTTTACAAGATCTCTGACTTACCATATTGATGGTGCTTCTGTTCCACTGATCTCTAAGAAGTCATATCCTTCCTCCAACTGGAAGTCAGTAAAGACCAAAGCAATGGTGTCTCCTGGTTCAGCCAATATGGTCCAGGTACAATCAGCATTATTTTCATACTCAGAAGGGAAGTGCGGACTTGAAATTGTTCCACTCGTTCCACGTAGTGTTCCTCCACAAGCTCCTTCAGCTGATGAACAGAATAGGAAATACTAGTGAAGCTGTGCTTTAAACAAATGAAACATTATCCTGGCTTCTACCATAGCAAACCCAGCTCTTCTCTTTGCATGGAGTACCCATAGAATACTCACGTACACAGAGAAACAAAATATTATCCAGGTGAATGGAACATTTTCTGGCCTTTAAGCTGAAAAGGTTTTTAGTTTGTTGATGTCACTTTAGCACCAGGTCAAACACAAATGAAGGTTGGCAGAGACACCTAGTATGAGCTGATTTGGAGAATCTGGCTCTGTGGAAGTGTGCACAGAACAAGCCTAAGAAAGAACTGGGAAAAAAAATCACAGAAATACACTTTTTTCTCTGTGATACAAATTTAAAAATATTAAACATTTCTTTCTAAAGACCTCTCTCACTCATTTCTGATAACTATAAAAAACTGCAGAAAAAATATCCTTATAGATTTAAGTGAACTCCTAAACTAGAAAGCATTAATAAATCTATATTATCCTTTCTCGGATTTTTGTTCTGAATCAGGATGTTTACAGATGGCAAATGAATGCAGAAGCTTTTGTTGCCAAATGGATCTTCCATCCATATATATTTTTAATGGTTATTAGCAAAATTTCAAAAAAATACAGAGCATAGGAGGATAAACTTTAAAAATATGCTGATTATTAGTAGTATTTAGAATTAAAACATACAATTAAAAATCCCCAAGAAAATATGTCATCCATACAATTCATTGGCATAAGAAATTAAAAATTCATCAAGTGGCTTTTGGTGTTTGACAACTGTCTATGAAAGCTAAAGCAATAGTAATTAAAAATATTTCTTCATAGGTGAATGATCAGAAGAGAAGCATTTCATATTTATCTTTAGTTACTGCTATTATCATTATATGCATCCTGTAAGTGCATGTGGAGATTTGAAAACAAAGACCTTAGAAAGGTGCATAACACAAGGAACTTATAGTCTAATTAGGATAAAACTGAATAGCTAATTAAGACAACAGACGGGTAGCAGTAGAACTGCTCTTAATCACAATTGAAAGCCCGTCGATAAAAGTGAGTTTTAAAGGAAGATTTGAAGGAAAAAGGATTCATGTGAATCAAAGGAAAAAGAAGATCTACTCTCCTAAGACATTTCTTTTTTTTGGTGAAATCAGGTCATTTCTGTGATTCCTTTCTCAATATCTGGCTTTTTATATGGTGCATATTGAAAGGACAATTGTGCCTCTGAGGAATGGAAGAGGTAAGGAAGTGAACATTAAAGAACCATGGATAGCCACGGATCAGAGTCAAATTTCCTGGTACATAATATATGCAAGGATTAAAATAATTTGAAAACAACTGTAAATCTATAATAAATCAGAAAGGAGAATAAACATTTTTTATCCACTGATATCTAGAATGACTCTTTTTTCATGTCTTTTGTTGTGGTGGTTTTTTGTTTGTTTTTTTCCAATTGAATAGCTTTGTAATACTTCATTTTATATCATCATCCAGCCCAGCAAAGAGAAACAAATTAACTTCATGCATTCTGTGCCAGTACTTTTAAGTTTCATTTACTAAATCATAACAGTTCAACTTGTATTCTTGAAAGCCAGCAAGCAGACTTTTCCCATCCAGGGTAACCAGCAACACATGCAAAATTCTAAGTCAGCCATAACTCTTTGGTACTATCTGCTCCTGGTAAATTTTGTTATGACAGCATTTTCAATTACACCATCTCCCACTGTGTTTATACTGACATTAAGTAACATGCTAGTGGTAATTACAATACTACTCACTGTTCCTGCTGCAGAGCCCTTGAATAAGCTTTGAGCTCTAAGGCTCTGAATTTTACAGCTGACTTGTAGTTTATTATTTCTGGCAATCACGTGCAAAATTCTAAATTTATACACTGTGCATTACCAATGAGAGCCAAAGGAACTCAGACTACTACAGATATATGCCCAGAGGGATGCATAGCTCTTTAATCTATTTATAACACCATTTTGAAGAGTTTTGCTAGAAACCAAGTTAGCACAGAAATGAAAAGGAAACATCAGACAGCAGAAACCAACTTGAATGAAAGAGTTAGTGTTTTTTCTCTGACAGATGTGGATATGCAAGGGAGGACCCCAGCAAAAGCATCTGTTTGTGAGGTTTGCTTTTTTTTTTCTCTGACATATTTTCCATGTTCCAGGAGCCTATGTTTTGGGAATTTCCTTCATCATAAAAGGCACACAGGCCAAGGAAACCAGACTGTTGAATACTAAACTATAATACATTGCCTAAGAGTGAGCACAGGCAGGAAGGATGTGGCCACACTGCTCAGAGGGTAACAAACAGAGGTAACAAACTGTCTGGACTTAGACTGTGTTCACCAGGTGGCCCCAGAGCTAGTTGGTCTCCTTGGACTGACAGTCATTTTTGGCCATGGCCTTCCCTATGTTATCCTTTTGAGAGAGTGAGAACAGTGCTTGGGAATCTTAATGCATTGCTGTGCTTGGAGTAATTTGATAGCAGATAGTGCCTGAGGCTTCGTGAATTCAAACTCTGTGTGATTTACAAATTGTAATTTAAAATGTGCAAGTAATTAATTCCAAACATTTATGGTTATTTTCAAGTTCTAAGCAACTGCACAAAATGCTGTTTGTATCAGCATAAATGACTACTTCAAGTATAAAGCTACAAACATTTGGATCTCTCAGTAGTCAGGAATTAAGTGCTCAGAATTTAGAGAATATGCATTTTATATAAAGTACACATGCAAAAACATATGGCTGGCACCACTTGACAAAAAATATGCATACTGTATAGATGTGTAGCTTGGATAAAACAGATAAACATATCCATCAAGTTTATGTACACAAAAAATCAAAAGTACCAATGAGGAACCATGGCAGTCAATGAAAAACTATTCATTTTTCTTCAAACTAGAAAGAGTAATTTCACCAAAAATAATAATCTGACAATTTTGGTAAAATGTGTTTTGCATAAATGAGATCTTGCTACAAGTGAGATGCAAGCCTTGCTAAGCCTATAGTCAAGGATACGGTAACAATAAACCCAGTATCTTAAGAAACCTTCCCTTAAATTGATTTAGATATCTTTTGAACATTCAATCATTTTTACAAGACTTTCCTCTCCTCAGCAAGCAAATGCTTTCCAGAATACACTGTTCTGCATTCTATACGTCTTTTTTTTATACAAAAAATAATAAAATCTTTAAGCAAGTAAAATAATGTTTATTGCCTTAGAAAAAAACCCCAAACTTTATACCTACCTAACCTTTCAAAACTAATTTAAAATCTGAATGTGAATGATTGGAACTTGCTATTCCACTTTATAATGAAAGGTCCTCATGTGAAAGATCATATTACCATGTTACTCTTGCAACATAACTGACAAAAATATAGTTCTGACTTAAAGCACAACCTTCATAGTAATAAAGTTTTTTTCTTATGTCATTGGTAGTCATTTCCTTACCTCCTTATCACTAGCAACAGAATAGATGCAATTAAAAACTTCAGTGAGATTTCATAAATTGTCATCAAATGACATATTGTCATCTTGAGTCACATTTTATAAGTCTTATCAATTAAAGAAAATTGCAGCTTTAAAGGGTTCTAAATAAACCATAAGCATAAATTATTTATCATGCCTTATTAAAAGTATCATTGAAATAGTTCTTTCTTTATTGAGGCTGGAGATCAGTTCCATGGAGAGAGATCTGGAGGTCGTGGTGGATGGTAAGTTGAATCTGAGTCAGCAGTGCCCTGGCAGCCAGGAGGGCCTACCGTGTCCTGGGGGGCATCAGGTAAAGCATCACCAGCTGGTCGATGGAGGAGATTGTCCCGCTCTACACAACTGTGGGGTGCCCCATCTCAGGTACTGTGTGCAGTTTTGGATGTCTCAATATAAGGACATCAAACTATTAGAATGTGTGCAAAGGATGTTCTGAGGGTGAGACTTAGGAGGAGAGTCTGAGATCACTTGGTTTGTTCAGCCTGGAAAAGGCTGAGGAATGACCTTATCACAGTCCACATCTTACTCAAGGCAGGCAGCGGAGAGGGAGATGCTGATCCCCTTTCTCTGATGACCATCAATATGTCACAAGGGAACAGAATGATGATGTGTCAGAGGAAGCTCAGACTGGACATTAGAAAAGGGTTCTTCACTGAGACGATGGTCAGTCACTGGAACAGGCTCACCAGGCTCAAGCCTGTCGGAATTCAAGGAGCATCTGGATGATGCTCCTAGTCATATGGTTTAATTTCAGGTAGTCCTGCAAGGACCAGGGAGTTGGAGTAAAGGATTCTTATGGGCCCCTTCCCACTTGAGACATTCTGTGATTTATTCAATTCCTTATTAAGTTACATTTTGCTGTAGTTCATTAACGAAAAAGTAGATAATTATACCTCATTAAATAAAATTCTTCAGTACAGGGAACACATGTAGGAAATAATCACGAATTATTACCTTCACAAACACATGCTTTGTGTATTTTGGAAATGTTTAATATGAGGAGCTAGTTAAATGACTTTTTTAAAATATGACTTTGAAATTAACGTTTTAAAATGTCTTACTGACAAAAAAACCTAAAAACAAGCCATAGTATATCAACAACTAGTTTAAAAATAAATTTTAGCATGTCAATGCCAACTGTCAAGCTGCTCAAATGCCAGATTCATAACGACCAAAATCATCACAAAATGTTACAATAGTGTAGCATAAGCATTACACATTCATCAGATAACTAATTTACCTAATTTAGTTGCAGCAGTCAGCCAGCACTTTAACCAAAATATACACCTCTACTTGCTTATCTCCTTTACTATTTTAGACTTTTACAGACTTTATTTTGAATAGGTAAAAGCCAACACCTATGCTTCTTTTCTGTGTTATAAAAATAGAAACTTGTCAGAAGTTGTTGTTTGTTTTTTTCCTATCAATCCTCACTTGAATTCAGATGTACTGCATCCCAAATAAGTGCTCTAATCAGTTTGCCTTCCTTTCTCAATTTCTTCTATTGCTGTTGATCAACTTCACATGAATTAAATACTCATTTGACCATGCATCTAAGATTAATTTTATTTCTCTCTCCATGGTTGTCAAAGGACACTTCAAAATAATTGGGATTGCTCTTTAAGTAGAATGGCATTTTTTTTGTTAAAATTTCAGAAATTACTGTGGTTTAGGAAAACAGTGTCTATTTCACATATATTAAATAATAAGATTTCTCACATCAAGTTAATAGTATGTACAAAATAGAAACACACAAATTGTGGCAATTTGTTTAGGGACCTATGGGCAACCTCTGCAGCTGTAGATGAACATTTTATCTTTGAGATTTCAGTGAGCTTGATCTAAATAGACCCCAGTAAGGTCATCCTATAGTTATGGGTCCTGACAATATTGGACTCAGATGGGTAGTTTTGTACTGGTCATTTTTAATTTGTAAATGTATGTATGGCCAGTCTTCGCGAACGAAGATTTAGGAAAGGTCATTAACCCTTCGAGCCCGCGCAGTGGATTTTTTAGGTGAGACCCAGCGTGCGCTGAACTGACCCCACCCTTTAATCCTAAGGTTCAACTGCCGGGGCCGAGCAAGCTTGGACAGTGGCAGTGAGGTCCTCAGGACATAGGTTTGTTTAGAGTGAGCTTCTCTTAGATGGATGGCCTCACAGGGCTGATGAGCTCCATCTGCCTGGAGGGGTTCCCTGACCGGGAATTGAACCCGGGTCACGGCGGTGAAAGCGCCGCATCCTAACCACTAGACCACCAGGGGGCCCCCAATTTGTAAATATTGTGCTTAATTTAGTAACCTTTAATTATTTATTCTATCATATCATTTTGTTATGTTACAAAGACCTAATTCCCCTCCATCCACTCTGGACAGGATATCTGATCTCATAGTCAACAAAGTTATAAATTTCAAATAATACAAAAAATGGTGATGGACTAATTATTTGCTCGCTTGGCAGAAAAGTTCATTTATTAACTGGTAGTTCATACTTGAGCAAATTTAAAATCAAAACTCCCACTTTGCCATATTTTTTATGCAAAAACTTGTTTTTTGGTTAAAAAGTTCAAAATTTAGTCAGCAGTAACCCCATACTCCCTCTTCCACAGAAATAAAAACATCAGTCTTCTGGATATCTTGTAAATATTATCTTCTTCTTCAATTAAGTATCCTAAGCTGTTTTCCAGTGATATGATTATCCTTCACTTGAGAGTTTATTTTTAACACTGATAATGATCCCTTAAAGCAACAGTCTACAACAAATGAATCGTAAAGCCCTAATTTTATAGCAAAACAGAAATGGCTGAATTCTTTGAGAACACATTAATGAAGGTTGCAAATTTAACATTTTTTTCTTTTTTGTAATTCGAAAAGTTAATCCAGTTATTCCCAGAAGTTTACACTCAGTTATCAAATCCTTCATCTTTTTATGACTACCCCTGAGGTTTTGTTTTCCATTTTTAGCAAATGAATCTTCCTCTGACATTAACTGTGCCTACGTTCCTAATGGTCAGACCAAAGGTTTGGATTTTGTTCTTTGAATTTACTTCATCATTCTGGATACTTCTGCTATGTTTTCATTGTCCAATTTCATTGTCTCATATTTTCACTTGTTCCCATCTTCCGTGCACGTTATTTCACAGATCAACCTCTGACCTGGCATACTTTCATTTTTTTATCAGGTCCCTCCATACCTACTGACACATGCTAGAACAAGAATGTCTAAACATAATTATATGTATGTGTAAATATATATGTATGCATATACATACACACACAGATATAAGAATGAATACTTGTCGCTGTGTCCATATCTCCACTGGGTGTTATCTAGACTGTCCTGCATTACTGTGTAAGAAATTATACTGTATATTCTATCTGTTTTTCCTGAAACTCTCCTCTGACTTCTTACTTAACTAGCCACAATGAAGTTTTTTCCAAATTTCATCTCAGTGTAAACATAACAATAATTTAGATTATTCTAAAAGGGAACATAATTACTCAGACAGGAATTGGCCATGTCACTCTAAAAATTAGATTTGAAAAATTATTCCAATTTTCCAATTTTACCATTTAATGTAACATCAATAAGTAGAATTATTGGGAAATGTTCTTTTTCTTTCCTTTGTTTGTTCTTTTTCTTTCCTTTGTTTGTTTGTTGTTTTTTTTTTAATTTATTTTAAATTATTAATATGAACAAATTGTGGGATTTGGACATTTTTTTCTCTGCCTTAAACTTATAAAACCATATATAGGAATAGTTATGATTTTAGAAGAATTCGTAATGGTAAGACTAGAAACTCATTTTTGTTTAGGAAGTCTGCAAAATGCCTTCTCAAGAGGGTTAGATGTTTGTTGTTTTTTTGCCCTTCTGCAGTGCAGAGGGGGTTTCACAGAGAGCTGTGTTATCTCTTTCTGCTATGCCAGAGAGAGATAACCTTAACAGACATGTACAGAGGCCTTGGGAAGGCGGGGGAGAAACAGAGGATACTTTAGGATACTTTAGGATACTAAAGGCCCTGGAGAGGGCGGGAACGTGCCTATTTTCTTCCTGGGGCCCAGCGTTCAACAGCACTGTGAGGTATTTGTGAGGTATTCATGTTCTGGCCTTTTGAAAAAGCTTTTGAATTCTTTCCACTGCCTTGGCATTTTGGGGATACCTGCATATTTTACTTTACATTATATTTGTCTAAATCTCAGAGGGTGAGAAGAAATTACATGAGAGAATTACTTGCTGCCTTAAAAGGTACGGGTAACACCAAAACCATAACTTCCTCTTTGCTAGTTGTTTCAAAAATATCAGCTCTGAATCTCTGTATTCAGTTTATTTTAGTCTTCAGTGAATCATAGACTCTTCTTTCTTTCTCCCTTTATCTAGGAATATCTTTTTATTTTATATATATGTATATATGTAAAACATATATTTTTCACCAAAATATTGCTGCAATAATATTTCTTAAATCTGAAACCTGATTAATTATTACTTATTCCTTTTGGACCTTTCCAACATATGATCTCTTTTACTGGTTTATCTTCTTTATTTTCCCTCCAATAATTGGATGTCTTTTTAATGATAATATATTACATGTTCTTCCCTTCACAGCTATTTTCATTGTGAGAAAAAGCTTACCGTTGTAATATCACTAATCCAATTTGTATTCCTAATGTTAGCTTCATAAAAATCTTGACTCATGCAACTATAATCAACTAGGGATTCTCAAAATTACTGAGAATTGAGAACCTAATTATACAAAGTTCATTTAGAAGTAGTCACATATCATAAATCAGCTATTAGGGGAACTACTGAAGAGAATGAAATTAACTTTCAAAATATTTCAGACTTGTACTGCACAGTATTTCAACCTCAAGACAAAGAAGGCAAATGTTTTGGGTGACACTATTATGGTAGCTGAGAATGAGACAACAAAAACCTTTTAATTATCAGGAAAAAAAAAGTAAGAACGGGATTTAGGTGGGCCATTTATTTTCTCTGAATATTTTTATAAGCCATGTATACAATTTTTTTGCAGAAACTCATGGTACTTTCTGATTATATTTTTATTACAGAAAAGTCCATGGTTACTCTTATTTACCATATGGAAAAACAGGACTAAGTTTTAATAATTACCTTGTCTTTCAGGATTTACCTTTGAACTTTTCTCTGGGGCTGTTTGGGAGGGATCTGGGTTTTTTTATTGAAAGAAAACAAACAAACAAAAAACCCCAAATGTCTTGACAGTCAAATTTTCAAACTTTCTAAAAATGGCACTGACTGTTCATGTGATTTCTGTTCAGAGTTCATTCCACGCCATAGATGAGTCTATGGCACAGTTCAGCACTCTCACAATAGCTATACTTTAAAAAGCAAACCTCTGAAACTGAGCAGCAGCCAAAGAAACAAAATGGCAGATACAAGAGCCAATGTTGTCATGCTGTTTACATGTCCCTTGAGGTTTAGTAATTCACTAGGAATTCTTCAAGCAAAACCAGCAGTTGTACAGTTAGACAATGTACAAATTAGTACAAAAATAGACATCAGCTTCCTAATGCTTCTGAAATTATTAAGCAACACAACGGCAGAAAATAGTAATTTTTCAGCATCAGCAAAGCTAGGGGAACATACCACAGAGAACAAGCCTGTTAGGATTTTTCAGCATATGAAACTCGTAGCTTTATCTAACTCTGTTATGCTATCATGCATGTTTGCCATGAAATTAGTTTATGATGACAAGAAAGAAGAATACCATCTGGAAACAAAACTGTAACAAAAGATGCTTTCATGGAAAAGATCAAGGTTCTTAGAGAAACAATAGGGGAACATTTCTTGCTTGAAGACATAGGGAATGGAAAGGGCTAACTCATGGCATATGTTCCAAACTGAAAAAATGAAATAAAATAAAGAATGTCTAAAGTCTCTCATCAAATCCACATTCCACATGAACTCTAAAAATCCACTGAAGGAATGGCTGAGCTCACACAAATCATTAACTGTTAAATAACTTTTCTGTTATGTTCCTCATTTCTTGAAAATGTATACAGAATTATTTGGATTTCATGTAAGTTTTACAGAAGGTTTAGGACACCACTTGATTTTTTATTATTAGGTTTAATTCATAGAGTTACAAATCATGAACAAAATTTCAGTCCTGTTAAAGATATTTGTATGTAGTAAACATTGCCAAAAATGGCAGTATCTGCAGAAATACAACAAATATTTAGTAGACACTGATGATATCATGAACTTGTGACATGTATATTTTTTTTGAAACCTGTTTACTATACCTTATTAGAAGGACAAAAAAACCCCCTAACATCTAAGATCAGACACTGAATGGCTAGAAAATTTTTGTTTTCTTTCTGTTTTGAAGCACCAGTAAAAGAAATCTCTGTTAAGTACTGATTTAAATCAAATACAAACAACAAAAACTACTTAATATTCTACTGCTTTTAAATACTAATCCTTATATTTCTTTTGGAGCACAGAAATTCATAAAATATTTCTTTGCTGTGAGGAGTTACCTTATGAGACCCTTCAGTCACAAGTAACCTTTACAAATTATTAGAGGATGCCATAACTTCCCTTTGTTACTCATCCACATGGGTATGAATAATACTGCCAAGGGAGAGTGTGAGCAGTGAAGCATGTCCAAAGGGCATAAGATTAGGGTGAAGAGTACAGGAGACCACAGGGGTTCTCCTTAATACAAGAGGAAAAGTTTGGGTAGGAGTATCAGATTCCTGCAGAAGAACACTTGACTAAGGAGATGGTGCTGGGCAACAAGGCTTTGACCTCTTTGATCACAGGGTCCTCTTCAAGGAATGAGGACAGGAGGGGAGCAACAGTTTTGTTGACCTGGTGAAGCAAGCTCTAAAGTACATTTGTCAGGACAAAGGCCAAAACTATAAAGGCAAGTGGGTTAACAGGCCAAGGGAAGAACACATGGGACAGGGCAATGAATGTTTCTCGCCCACCCTCTCAGAAAGCAGCATGACTGGAAGCCCAGTTGAAGTGCCTGCATGCAAAAATGTGCTTCATGGGAAGCCCACTGGACAAACTGGAAATGCATATACAGTCACAGAACTGTGGTGTTATCAAGATCAGAGATGTAGTGGGACAGTTCACCCAACTGGAGGGCTGCAACAGACAGACTGACTCTTAGGAAACGCAGGAAGAAAAGGACAGGCTGCACGCTACACAAAGTAGGATCTTGAATCAACAGAGCTCTCTCTGCAGTGCTACAGGCAACAAGCTCTTGAGCTCCTGTGGGCTAGAATAGGAATGAAGAGTCAAGAGAGAGGTCATTATGATGAATATCTGCTACAGACCATCTGATCGAGCAGTGGTCAAAACCTTTAAAGTACTAGAAGTTTCACAGACACAGGGTCTGGTTATCATCAGAGACTTTAACCATACCCACATCTCTGTGGATGACAGCATAGCAGAGAGTAAGTAAAGCACTAGAGTTCTGAGGTCACTGGAAATAATTTTATTAATGCAGGCACTGGACAGGCCAACTAGGCATAGGGAGCAAAGACCCATACAAATAAGTGATATTCAACAGAAGCTTTGGTCACAATAACCATTAGCAGAAAATATTGAGGGAAGCAAGCAAGGCAAGTTATAGAATCAACTCCTTGGGCTTCAGCCAAGAAGATTTCAACCTCTTTGTGAAGTAGGAAACAGGATCTCATGAGCTGATGTCTTGAAGGGCTAGAGGGCCCAGCAGAGCTTGTTTGACTTCAAGGGCAGCTTTCTCATGGCTCAAGAATGATGCATCTATTTATGTACATATATGTAGGCATAGCAGGAGGCTGCTGGGACTGAACAGAAAATTCCTGACAGAAGTGTTTAAACTGAAATGCGAAAAAAAATAAAGAACCCCAAAGCAGTGGATGAAATGTGAAAATAGGGACAAGCTACTTGAAAGAGATATAGAATCACAGAATCATTAAGGAATAGAGTTACTTTAAGATCAAGTCCAACTGCCAACCTAGCACCACCACCATGTTCACCATTAAACCATATTGCTCAGGAATGTAGAGATTGAAGGAGGAAGGACAAAGCTGAAATGCATTAAACTGGTGAGGAATGGCAGTCATTCTAGAAACTATTCTATAGGGGGATCAACAACAAAAGTAAAATAAAGGACATGGTGGTCTGTTGCTTCAGTGAGGTAAGTGACCTTGGGATGAAGACACAGAAAAGATTAAGGCGCTCAATGTCCCCTTTGCATCTCTCTTCAGTAGGATGTCATCAGGCCTCCCAATTCTCAATATAATAGAGAAGTTTTGTGAAGAAAAGTGGTAGCCACAGGAATTATAGAATTAAACAATACAAGGAATTATAGAATTAAACAAGATATATGCAAGTTCATGATACTGAACTACATGTACCTAGGGGTTCTTGGTGTGCCACAGTGTGAAGCTGCACTGTATCATCTTTGTAAGGCTGTGACAATCCAAGGGTGATTCTCCATAACTGGAAAAAAAATAATTTTTCATTTCTTTTTTTCAAAAAAGTAAGGATTCTAGCAACTGTCTATCTGTCAAGTTCACTTCAGATCTCCAGAAAATTGTGCTGAAAATGTTTATCAAAAACAAGCACACAAAGGACTAAAAGGTGAACAGGAATAGCCAGCTTTTGCCAATATAAATCTTTTTTGACTGTCTCACTGCTTTCTTTTATGAAAGGATTTAGCTTGATGTCAACCAAGTTTTCACAACACAGTTCTCCACTATGTCCTCATAGACAAATTGAAGGCATATGGACTGAAGGCATATGTGAGTGAAAAATGTCTGGACCATCAGGCCGACACAGCAGGGGCCAATTGTTTTAAGTCAAGCTTATGGTCAGTGATTTGAAGCACTTCCTGAGGATTCAAAATGGGGTTGAATTTATATAATATCTTCACCAGTCTAGAGTATGGGATTGAATACACCCTGACAAGGTTTGCAGATGGCATCTGCCATTTGGACAGACTTTCATGACAGGATTTGACAAGCTGGAAGAATGATAGAATTCTCATGAAGTTCCAAAACAGAAATGTAAAGTCCTATATCTGGAACAGGATCATCCCATGCAAAAATTATTTGCTAGGTGGCAGCTCAAACAAAAAGGACCTAAAGTCCTGGTGGAACAGAAGCTGAGTCTGTGGTTCACTTCTGTAGTATTGAAAGCTTACCTTGTATTGGGTTGCATGAGCAAGAACATAGCCAACAGCTAAAGACAGAGTTGGAACTCATCCGCCTGAAACTAAACAGGCCCCTTCTGAAATGCTTTGTCCGCTGTATGTCCTCCAGTATTAAAGAAACACCGACATTGACAGACTAGAACTTGGACAGAGAAGGACCACTGAAATCATCAGGATGCTGAAGAATGTGATGTATGAGAAAAGAGGATGAAGGAAATGGATTTTTCAGTCTGGACAAGTGGAGGGTAAGTAAAATCTTACTGCACTCTTTAGTTTAGGAAAACTGGAACCAGACTCACAACAGAAGACGAAATAGACATAATCTGTAAAATTCTGATATAAATTGGACATGCGAATGAGGGCAGCTAGGCACCAGAACATGTTTCCAGAGAGGCTTTAGAATCTCCATCCATGGAGATATTAAATTTTCAACTGGGCAAAACCCTGAGCAATCTGATACAATTTTGAAGTTATCCATGGTTTGAACAGGAGTGGGACTCAAGGAGACTGGACCACCCTTCAAAGTTTACATCATTGAAGCCTTCTCCTGGCAGCAAATTTCCAAAGCAGGAACTTTAAAAACCATTTGTCAGGTTCTGCCTGGCAAATTGATGTAAGTAAGTCCCACGTAAATGAAAAGGAAAAGAAAAGATAAGCAGATAACATCTGGAGAGTTATTGTTTTAGTTATTACACTCTAAAATGTAGTAAATTTTTAGACAGTACATTAGTACGCTTACATTTTGAAAGTAAAAAAAGAAAATAAAATCTAACCACCTCAAAATAAATTAATTTAATCTCCTGTTTAAATATTGTCTTAATATTTAAAAGATATTTCATGCCTTCATTTTTACCTCTGCAAAAAGGAACTGGAAAATCCCATGATGCACCATTTCCAGGACTCACAATACATGTCAACATGGCATGGCCTTCCAGAATGTAACCAGAGATACAGCTATATCGGATTTTGTCACCAATGTTGAATCTTGTTCCATGAAGCACTCCTTTAGGTATTTCTCCTGGGTTGCCACATGTATGACTAGGTAATACTGTAAAAAAAAAGAATGAAATATGTTACAGTTAAAATTTGTATAATTAAGTAATGAATACTTGTCCAACAATTATAATTAACTATTTGGCTGTGGTTTTGGTTTTGGCTTTTGTTTGCTTGTTCATTTGTTTGTTTGTTTGTTTGTTTAAAACAGTATTCCTTATACGTATAAGGAAAACTAGATTATGAAATCTACTTGCACAAAATATTTCAGTTTATAGCAGACATCATCATTTTCAAAGCTAATTTCAAACTCAGTTCTTGGTTTAACAGCCTTTCAATGAATTTTCTTTCAGATCTATTATCAAGAAAAATGTCCTACAAATCTTGCTGCTTTTCTTAGAATGAAGTAAAAGAACTTTTTATTTAATTTTATTTTGTAAATATTGCAAAAATATTCATACAATATAATTATGGATGTGGGCAGTAGAAAGCCGTTTATGTACAGTTTTCATTTAAGTGGTGAAATAGCATTTTAGAAGAATGCTAATTACCTGGTCTCTGACAGTAAGTTAAAGTTTCAAGTACATAAAAAAGTTAGTTTTTCTCTTTAGTTTCAAATTAGTCCAGGTTCTAAAAAATAAATTAAGTCAATATTTGTTAAAAGAAACAAGAAATATGAAGGGACCTAAGCAGTGACATTGGGAAGAATTGAATGGAAATATTTTCCTTTTTTACTGCAGAAACTTACTACCGTTTGTAAATATTAGTTATTTGAAAGAGATTGTCTGAACAAGTTATCACTTTAAAGATGATACTCCTGCACCTACAAAATCCAGAAGTATGTAAGGGAGGAGGAAAATGGAATTGATTTTGTTCTTGAACTTCTTTGAAATTTATTAATGGCATGCCATTCCTTTCATGGAAGTAATACGAACTAAAATTCTTTAAT
Source organism: Lepidothrix coronata (assembly GCF_001604755.1). Classification (NCBI taxonomy): domain Eukaryota; kingdom Metazoa; phylum Chordata; class Aves; order Passeriformes; family Pipridae; genus Lepidothrix; species Lepidothrix coronata. The sequence goes on from NW_016690225.1 coordinate 2,892,977, forward strand.
TTCCTTTAGAGGAGAAATCCATCAGGAACAGAGCACAGAAGATAAACATGCTCATCAGAGAAATGGTGGTCTGAAAAGCTCACATGTAATTCAGGTATTGTGTCAGAAGCTGTATGTTTCATTCACAAATTCTTTCACCCCATACTCCTCTCTTTCCTTATGCTATCCATGTGCAGAATAAACATAACCATACCAACCTCACTAACATACATGTTGAGAGAATTAATTACTCAATACGTGCATATCCTCAGAGGATTGTAAAGAATTATATCAATATATCAATACTGATTAAGCCCTATTATACCATGTAAGTTCAATTATTGAATGCACACCCTTAATGCGTTACTCAAACAGTCACACTGGCATTTAAATGATAGTAATGGAACTTAATTTACAACCCAAATTATATAATAAAATTTTGAAAAGGTCAAAAAACATAAAGATAAAAAAATTAAACCAGAGAATGCTTTCACTTACAACATCATTTTATGAGAAAAATATCAAAATATTCTATAAATATTAGCAAGAAAAAAAAGCCACATAACACATAACATAATGATGAATTAGATATGTTCTACTAATGTTGCAGATCAAAGATCTAAGACTACTGTGCATTACAGGAACTACTTAAGATTGTTGTGGGAATAGCTATCAAAGGTAGAAGCAAACAAGATGACACCTGGCTTATTTTGTACAGTTTCAGCAGGGGTAATAGAATAGGGTATTTATTTTTATGTACTCATTCACATCAGAAAGAGAGTCAGTGTTTGATTTACATACATGAGAAAGAATAAATATATAAAAAAAAATTTTAAGAAAACAGAAGAATTTGAATAAATTAAAGATACTGATTAATATTCCAAAATGTTGAAAACAAGTTACAGTATATATATACTATTATATGGTTTTTATCACTTTGAAAAATACTACCTCTCCCTTGGCAAACTTTCTCCTTTTTGCTACCTTAGTCATGATAGTTTAACACAGGCAATTATGCAATACAAGTAAAAGAAATAAAAACTTTTTATCTGCTTTGATGCAGGAAAATACGTGTAACACTCTTTATGTTGTTTTCAAACAAAAAAGTTTTTACAAAACACTGTAAAATGAAGTAGTTTCATCAAAAGATCTGGTGCATGCAGCAAAAATTTATACAATCCAAAAGTCAGCATTTATTTTTATGAGAGGATGTGCTATCAGAAAAAAATACATTATTCAAAGCTATTATGACTTCTGATAAACTGTATTCTTGAGGAATGCACATTACAGCAAATCTACATCTGCCATATACATGGCAACTGTTAGCGCCTAGCTGTTGAAATTCTGTTGCAGAAATTCAGTCTTCTATCTGTGTAAAGAAGGTCTCCTACAATACGATGTTTGCCTGCATCTTCTTACCACTACGTCTGTCAGGAACTCAAGAAAATATGGTAATTGGCATCCTGAAACTGGCACACATTTTACCACAACCTCCTGAAACCCAGTAAAAGATAAGTGATCTGAGAATGACACCCATGTTCAATAACACATATAATAGTTCACAGGATTTCACCCCTTGTCAAGATCAAGCATTCAGCTACATTATTTATGTGCTTTTCTAAAACTTTGATTGAAGTATACTGAGGTAGTTGCACAGTTTCATCTGCATAGACTTTGCTGTTTCTAGTCTAGACCTAGGATGAATTATCCTTTGAAGGTTCCTAACAGTGATCAAAATAGTTTAATGTTTGGATTATGAGAGTCTTAGCTGACCAAAGCTCATATACACCCAACAAGCTTTAAATTCATTGCCAAATATTTCAGTGAAATATTTGTCTGTAGTGTTACTGAGGTCTACTGTTAATAAGATTGAGAATCTGCAATCACAGACGCTTGATTCACGAAATAATTTGATGTTTGCCATTTATTGAGAACAATTATGAACCATACTAGATAGAAGCATTTAAGGTAATGGATTTTTTATGTGGAACAAACACTAGAGTGTTCTCAATATGCTTCATCTCATTTTTTCTTCATCCAAGTCCTTTCTAGTTTTGGAAAAAAAATAAAAAATTACAGTGTTTGAAAAAGAATCTGTTTAGTCTTAGTATTTGATTTTAGCAAAACTATGCACTGAGATTGCAAAGCAGGTTCATGTCCAAAGATTTCCTCAAGTGTCTATCTTCATCATTACGACAGACATAAAAATGTGTGTATGCTTCACTTCCTAGCACAGATCAGTCTGAAGCATTGTTTATTAATTAAGGTTTATTAATGAAATTGAAGCTAAAAGATAGGCCTTCCTCATAGTTCACCTCTATCTTCCTAGACAGAACTGTTTAAAAAATGCACATGATCAAAATCCATAATTAAATTTATCAATTAGCTAAAATGTGAAAGGTTTAACTCCCTGTTTAAACTAACTAGCATGCTGCATATTTATTTTTTTAGAAAAGTATTCAAAACTTTATAATCTATATGCTAAAATGTAACACTAATATTCATTATCAGACAGAGGCAAAAGGCTACTTCACAACAGGACTGTAAAAAACTGTAAAAAACATTTTTGATGATATATGAATGTTATTAAATAAACTCATATTTAAAAAATTACTCATTCTCAGATGGCATGTATCATATTATTCATTCAGAGCCTTTTCAAGACTCTTTCTAAAGCTAAATTCCATATATATTTGCAACACAGGCCACTTCAAAACATATTGACAACACTTTAAACATAGTAATCCTTTGCTTTCACTTATGGAGAGTTTCCTTAATTGTTTTTTGATATATTAGATTTCATCATCTAGCTCTTTCTGATCTACAATAACAGAGAAGTAACCTAAAATTAAACAGCAGTGGTTGTTAATGAAAAAAAACACCCAAAATATAAATGACCCCGTCACTGAACCGAATAAACTTTTGAAGGACTGTTCTATTCCACCAAGTTTTCTTACTATGGTGTCCACACTAGAATGAAAGAGTCTTTCAATATGCAATAAGCAATGCCTATATGTTTTTCATGTCTTCACTTCAAACCTATCACAGCATCATGACAACTACTGGCAATGTAATGTCCTGCTTTGGGGTTTTTTTCTACTTTGGTTTAAAAGGTCAAGTTTAAAAAAGATGCTTTCTGATAAATTTTGAAGGATGTGAGGTCTCTGGCATCACAAATCCTACTAATTGTTACATGAATATGGCATCTGGATTTGAAATCAATTATAAAACTATGAAAACTTCCAAACTTTTGCTGAGGTTGGTATTCAGAAGGTTAGTTTGACAATGATTTCAGGAGAACATAACTGATCTCTTTTTTTTTCTCAGATGTCACAATCATCAACTAGATTTCAAAGATTGCTTAGAGGCCTAAACAGCAAAAAGCTCACACTGCTCATGTCAGTTAAAATAACAGTTTCTGTGAATCAGTCGCTCAGTTTTTCTAGGGCACATACAGTAATTGGAACTTGACAACAACAATGGAGAAAGCAGCCTAACACCAATTAAGAAAAATAGGAAGGGGAAAGAAGAAAGGGAGGAACAAGGTGAATGTTTTTCCTCCACTTCTTTCCATATCTGTACAAAACTTTACAAGGATATATTCTATTTGTTCTTTTTTCTGCTCTTACTGAAAGAGCTGGAAAAGTTTTCCATGTTGCACCTAAATTTAGCCAAATGCAAACTTCCTGACTTTTTGCTGTTCCATAGTCCCTCTATTACAGTTCCCTATGTATCTTCTAACATTACCTTAAATTGGTGGCCACAGGCAAAACCGCACACAAAGGAAAAAGCATAGGTTACAAGGAAGTCAGATAGTCCCTTGACACTGACAGCTTTGAAATTACAACACTGGGGGGAATTTCAGAAGCTCTGTGGAAAAAATCTGGGTTACAGAAAATTTCAGGGCATATGTCAAGATGTTCAACAAGTCTGATGCACAGCCCATGATACCCTGTCCACATGGCTACAGTAAGTGTTGCATTTAGTGGTTTCATGCGTAAACAGAAGACATACATTCAAAGAAGAAGAAAATAATTTTTGAACAGGGGTAATAACTATACTCATTATAAACAGAGAACAAAATAAGCTAAAAAAAAAAAGATGAAAAAATGCTAAATTTTCTTGCAAGAGTGACACTCAAACTAAAGTCCCTACTCTAATTCAGAAAAACAACTTCATTTCAAAAGGAACTTGGGGGGGAAAAAAATTAATAGTCTTTCAAAAAAGAAAAAGTCCTGTACTGAACAAAAGATGGTCTCAGATATTTATAGATATATATATAAAAGTATTTCATAAATCTATTTTTGGAATAGTATAATGTTATTTGTCTAAGGTCTAAGTAATGAAATTTGCTTTGAAAAACTAATTCTAAAGAATTCTGCAAATCTTTACTTGCCATTTCTACCTAGAAAAAGACGACAAAATCAATATGTTTGATTTCTTTTAAGTTTCCAATGTCTTACGTCAAACTCCAGCATGGTAGATTTTGACATTTCTTTTTTAAATAATTCCAAATATTGAATCAATTGGAAAGTATGTAATATTTCACTGTCAATTTATTAAACAACTTTGTCCTTTCTATTTCCAGGAGCTATGTACAATGAATAGTTAATTATCTACTAGGTCTGATTTCTACATTAGTGTGGAACACTGTAGATGTAGGTAGGTCATTTATGAGAGAACAGTACCATGACAGACATGGCACAATGCCATCCTTTGTAAAATTTTTTTTCATTCTCAAAACCAACATGGAAAACTTCCTTACATGGAAATGACGCTTTTTTGAAAGCAAAAGAGACAAAGAAGCTAGAGCAGATTTCCTAGACAATGTCCAGTTTGGTTTTTAGTATCTTGAAAGATGAAACTCCCACAGACTATCTGGGAACTTTGCCGAGCATGCACTATGTTGTCCAGGTCCTCAATGAAGACATTAAACGCCACTGGCCCTAGTAATGGACCATTTTGTACTTCAGCAGTGATGAACCTCCAGCAAACTGAGTATCTTTACAAGGTTTTAGCTTTGACCAGTAGGTTGAAAGAGCTAACATGGAGTCGCTAAGGGTAAATCATGCACAGAGTTTTTACCTTTATTCACTCCAAAATAAAATGAGGAAATTTTTCTCAACTCCAGAAATACAAAAAATCATGATCAAAATCTACTACTACAAGGGTAGGACCAAACTGTTTGCCACTGGCACATGTGTGCATACACACACCCATACAGACACAACTAAGCTGGGAAAGCTTTAGTCTGCAGGTTATCTAACATCATAAATTTACATCCTTCTTAAAAATTATTTCATCAAAAATTAATAAATTTCATTAGGTTTACTCTAAGGGAAGGATAAGTTCACTCACAGAAACAAAAACATGTAAAGGGCAAGTTCATGGAATAGCTGATAATTAAGCCATATTTACACTACAAGGTGTCAAATGCAACAGTCTAAGACTCTACATGGTACAGATATGTACATATTGCAGCATCAAACATTGCCCACTATTTATGTACTGGTAAAATTTTTGTTCAGTCTGTCTTTGTTGGGCCTACTTGTGATTATTTTGTCTTAAAATAATCCAAACAAACAAACAAAACCCCACAGCCTTATTGGCTTACAGAAATCAAGCTGTTATATTTATTATTGTTATTTAGGCAAATAGAAACCTGTATTTTCATACAATCCCAGGATAAAAGGAAATGTCTTTCCTGTTATATGCTGATTTCTGTATTTGTGCATACATAAATCTTTGCAATATTTTCTAGATAAAATATTTGGATGGATTGTATCATTTTTGAAATATATAGCTTTCTCGTTTTACAAGAATTTACCCAACTGTGTCTGTCCATCTCTAAGGATGTACAAAATTGTATTGAATTGAAAGGTATGAAAATCATTTAGGAGTATGCAGTAACTTTAAAACTTTAACACATCTTTCACATTGAGATTGATATTTTAATTTTCTTTTGCAGGTAATAACCTAAGATTGATGGATCTTATTTTTAGTGTGTTTACTTTTATTATGTAATAAATGTCTTGCTGTTGGTTATAAGACTATAAAAGTCAATATCATACAAACAATGCCAGGAAACTCTCAAGTGCAAAAGCAATCTGAAGTTAAAGCTAAAACTTTCCATTTCCTCATAACTATTTTGCCTCAGATGTACTACACATTTTCCTAGACAAACTAAGAACAGTGAGCCATATTTCAAGTTTTTAGATCTCTTCTTGAAAGAGGAAGAGAACAAGTGGAGCATGACCGTCCAGGCCAAAGCTATAAAAAGCATTTGAGGCTGTGCAAAATTTATAAATCGAAACTTTTCCAGCTATCAGAGATCAAAAGTAACTATCCATTGTCTTAAAAATATCAAAATAATGCCCTTCCATCTCGTCTAGAAAGTTCAGTGTATTCTGTGGTCTGTCTTCCAGTTTGTCAATATGATCATCACAAGTGTGTGTAGTATCTGCCTTCCCATTCTGAGAAAGACTGTGACGACCTTCTGCAATGAAGGAACTCCTGTTTTCTCAACTGTCCTTCCACAGAACTACAAACTGTCAACAAGAAAAATGTAACTGGAAGACAACCTCTACTTCATCACTTCATGTATGATAACAAATAAACCCAAGAAAATATCTTTTTTAACATGACCACTTATGAGGGTCCCATTAGACAAAAGACAGATATTCATAAAAAACAAGTCCGTCCTATGCTTGAAAGCCCATTGGATATGAGGGTAAAAATGACAGTATCTCTGTGTGCTAAACAAGGAATTTACCAATTCAAAAGATAGGTATAAGAAACTGCTATGAACTTTTCTGGAGGCCTGCATACAAATCTGATTATCCATGTTCAAATAAGAGTAATTGAATATGAAGCAAATGCAGAGCAGGGCTACTAAAGTGATCAAGAGCTGGAGAGCTTTCAAGAGGATACTGCAAGATTTTTCCAGCCATAATCTGAGAAATGAGGATTAAACTGCAGTCACTATGAAGACATTGGAAGACAAATACCAGATCATAAAAAATATTATACCAGTTGAAGGTAAGGCTGGGGAAAAAAAGAAACTGCATGAACAAATCACAATTACAAGCAGCTTGAAAATGAAAAGCATTCTAAGCAAAACATTAAACTATGGGATAGTTGCCATGCAGTCCTATGGAGAGATGAAACTGGGCAGAGGATGACTAGTCCAAAGCTGACTTTAATTTATAAAACAATTTTAAATAAAAGTTACTCCCTGTATAATAAGGAGTCTGATCAGGGAATGAAGCAACTTCCTCATCTGACTGACATAAGTGGAAAGACAAGGTCTGAAACCCACTTGCACATCTCCTGTCCTGTCAGCCTGCTAACACATAGTTAGCAGGGGCTGACTTTTCATTGACAGAGAATAAGAAATTTAAATGACTTCTGATTTTACATGGAAATGCACACATTTCAATATGGAAGATAGGTATGTACCAAGATAAAATTTTCTTGGTATACTAACATAATGAAACAAAATATATTGCACAGTCAAGATTTTTATATTCTTGTTACTATTAAAAAAGCAGTAGAGTGTGAAAAGATTTACATATATCTTACCCAATATACATAAATTTTATACATCTAGCAATCTGAAGCCTACTTTTTCCTATAATTTTTTCCTGGAATCCCTTGAGACATGAGGCTGTCTGACCCAGGATGATAATCATGGTAGTAAGACTAGAGAATAAACTTACACTTCATGAAGGCAACACAACAAAATACGTGGTACAACTCTACAGATCAATTGTGAATAAAAACTGTTGGGGAAAGATTTCACAAACACGTATTCTCTCCGTTGCTCCCAACACTCTCTGTAATGATCGTTGCTACTAAATAAAATGAAATTTTGAATTACTAAGATCTGCCATACAAGGTAAGGACAGTAATTTTAAGAGAATAAAGCATGAGCTTACTTCTCTTTAAGTTTTAAAGTTGCAATAACATTGTATACAAATACCACAGATACATGTCAAAAAATGTTTATTAATATAATGAAAATGTTTTATGTGTCAGTAATATACATTCAAGAAGAAAATTTCTTTAACTATGAACAGATAAAGCCTAATGAAAAGTACCCAATCTCATGTATTATTCAATAAATACGAACAGTGAAACACCTTGTATGTACTATATTTCTGTTCTCAAGGCTGACTACTTACAGGTCAGGTAAAACCTTACAGGACTGAGAAACAAAAAAAAGGATCTAATGGCAGATTAAGTTTGGAAAAGATCAGCTTCAGCAATAGATACACTACTTGTAATTTATTGAAGGCTATCACCAGACTGCCATCATATCTGCAGCCTCTTATTACTAACTAAGTTAATAAAATATTCCTTAAAAAACCACTGGTTTATTTTCTTTCTCTTTCTCTCTCTCTTACTCTTTTTCTCTCTTTCTTTCCTTTTTCTTTTTTTTCTTTTTGATTTGCTGGTTTTTGAGATTACAAAAGAGCACCCAGAACAATTTGCTGCAGCACCAGGAGTGCTCTCTGCTCTGCCTCAGGCACTCCTCCATTTCTGCCACTGTGGTGGCTTTTAGCAAAGCTGGACTGAGGGGGCTCGCAAGCTTTCCACAGCTATTCTCTTGTGCTTAACACTTTCATAAGTGGCACTCTTGCCACCAGAGGCCTCAAATATTATCTTGCTTACAGACAATCATAAGGAAAATTTTTAACAGGAATTCAATATGACATAAAAACCTCTTTTCTATGTCTGTAATTGAAAATGAAAGAAATTAGGACTTGCACTTAGGTCCTGAAGATGTAGCACAGCAAAAATCATAGCCAAATAACTAACTTTTTTTTCTCATTCATAACTTATACGGTGTCTGTAAGAAAGGCTCTGTCCTGTCCTATTCCCTGATTAATACTAAGAATTGTCTTGGACTATTCCAGAAGCCCATATTGTTAAAAACCATTCAGAACTCCAGGAATCTCTGTCATGTAGGTATATATTTTAGCATGTATTTTTTAGGTGACAATATGTGATACATCCAGAAAAACGATCTCTGGTTTATCACGCAAATCCATCCTAAAGTGTTTTTTGGTTAGTTTTTTTTTAGTAGTCAGTTTTTACACGAGAAACTTTAAAAGCTCCTTCAAAAGCCCTCAAGCTTGAATCATGCCAGGTTGATGTCCCTGTACATTTATTATGTGCGAGCACTCTGCTAAAAATCCTGCTGCACTGATGGGATAAGGAAGAAGGGGTCTAGAAAAAAAAAATTACTTAAATCCATTGCAAACCTAAATTAAGTGCTTTGTTTGTTAAAAATGCTTCATTTTGTTTCCATTCTATATTAAAAGACAATGAGTGGTACAGTTGCATGATATCCCTTTAACAAAATATATGATTCAGAAAAAGGAAATAAAAAGATTAAACCACAAATGTCACAGGTTCAGTCTTCTTATAATGACCTGTGGTTCTTCCCAGGATAAGAACGAGACTGCTAAGAGTGAAAACTATAAACATTGTTTACTAAGCAGTAAATTTGCAAGGAACTGGAGAGTGGCAGCAAGTGAGTGGACAGATTTCTCTAGACATTTCCTCTGAAACACTTGGTGTAAAACTCCATTGAAACTTCTAAAGCGCTTTGCTCCTAAGGCTTGAATTTTATTTACAGTAGATCTCTGGGATTCTTAATGAGTGAATCAATTCCTATCTTGTCATTACAAACCATAACTTTCCTTCCTTTTTTTTTTTAAATCTTACTCTTCAACTCATTTTGCGTAACTGGCATTTCAGAGTCCATGCAAATAACATTCTCCACCCCACTGAAGTCTAGATTAGTCCAATTTGTAGTTTATTTGTTCAGTAATGGTCTAATCAGAACTTTATAGAGGACTAACTCTCAGGACCATTGGGATCTGGAGAGGACACCAGATTCTCATCTACCTCATCTTACGAGATTGTGGCTATAACTGATACTTGCAGACAGACACTACTAAAAAATTTCCATGTATTCTCCAACTCTGTAATTCTTTTGGGACTCCAACACCACCAATGTTGTAAAAAATAAAACAAAGCAAAGAAGAAACTCACTAGTTCTTTGCAATGTTTTTATCCATCATCCCCGTATCACCACTGGTGAATTAGAGCTCAAATTAGAGCTCAAATCAGTCCAGCAGTTTAATTACCTAGGCAGCATCACCTCCTCGGAGGGTAAGATTGATGGAGAGATAGACAACAGGTTAGCAAAGGCATATAGAGCTTTCGGAAAACTCCATAAAAGAGTTTGGTGAAATAAACACTTGAAGAAAAGTACCAAGATCAGTGTTTACAGAGCCATAGTGCTGTCTACTCTCTTATATGTATCTGAATCATGGGTCATTTACCGCCACCACCTGCGACTCTTAGAACGCTTCCATCAGCGCTGCCTCCATACAATCCTAAACACCCACTGGTCAGATTATGTGACTAATACCTCTGCTCTAGAACAAGCAGCAGTCACAGGTATTGAGGTCATGTTGCTGAGAACACAGCTGCGCTGGGCAGGGCACGTCTCAAGGATGAAGGACCACCGCCTCCCGAAGATCTTTCTTTATGGTGAACTTGCCACCAGCTGCTGCATGAGAAGAGCCCCAAGAGAAGATACAAGGATTTCCTGAAACAACATCTCAGCCTTGGCCATATTGATCAACATAACTGGTCTACTCTGACCTCAAATTGGGAGGCCTGGAGACATGCCATCTGTAACCCTGCCGTTTCTTTTGAGAACGCACACAGGATCACTCTCGAGGAGAAAAGACAAAGCAGAAAGAATCATGCCTTGCAGAATATACCACCTCAGGAGTCTTTCTGCTGTGCCTTTTGCAACTGGTCTTGTCTATCTTGTATTGGCCTTTTTAGCCACTGGCACACTTGTAGCAAATGTGGGTAGAGCCCTTCCCAAATCTTCATTCATGAAGCCTAGCCATGATGACAATGATGTAGTATGACATTCTGCCCACTTTGGTTGCCATTATCTATTTTAACCGTAAGCTCAAACCAGCACATAGAACACATATTTTCATCCACCTCAGATGACTGTGGATCAGTCTTGACAACAAAATTAGTATTGTGACTATTTGAACAATGAAGCCATCTGTGAGACTGATTCCATATCAAAGGAAGTTTACTGCAATACTTGTTCAATGTTCAGCTAAAGGAGATTTTCTGCTATTATTTGTCTGAAAGATTATTTACTGGAAGCAATGGAAGAGAGTTCAATATTGAAATTTTCCCAGAATTCATTAATTGCATGTTTGTTTCTGTACTACAAGTGTGCAAGGGTGTATGGGTGATTCCTAAATGTTAAAAAACACCCTTCTCAAAACCCCAGAAGACACCATATTTCACTGGACACCGTTTTGCACTTCCAGAGACTTCATATACCTTTGAGTCACTAGATCAGGATAAGGAGACAAGCTGAATACACTATACACTAACACTGAATGGACCTGAGGCCAGCTGGCACATTATTAATAAACTTTCTGAGCCTGCAGAACAGGGTGGCTGCATGCAGACTGCCTTCTTGGAACAATCAGCTGTCAGCTTCTGAATCATTACCAAGAATTATTCAGGAAAGTTCTACTTGGTCTAAACAAAACTCACGCTGTGATTCATCTAACAACAATATAGATGACTGTTAGTGCCCCTGCCCACATTCTGACAGGGGTTAATATTCTGGTGTAGGCAGACACTGGGACTATATTGACTGCTCACTCGTCCAAGACAAAGAAAAGTATCAGCAGCTACTGCGGTAGATGGTACTAAATTTTGGATGGCTATGTGATCACTGTTTTATCCCTTTGCTGTCCCTCAGAGAACATTTCGCTCCTGTTTTACTTTTTAATAATTCTATGATAAATCCCATAGTGTACAGAAAGAAGCACTAAGAACATCTTTCTCTTTACAATGATTATTTCAAGGGTAAAATTATAAAATTATCTCTGCTGTCATCTCTGATGGAACAGGACAACCCTCTCACATACAGCCGAGGAGGGGGGTTTGTTTTCAACATGTAGCTATCCTCACCTGCTTGGATATAAAAACAAAAGAAAATTAAAAATCAGCTAAAGTATAACACCACAGGATATGAAAGAATGAAGCAAAGATAAAATCTGCACTGTACTGATAGCAAGGATCATATCTACGCAAATTCAAAAGACTTAAATAGATCACAGTTGGTTTTTTTCCTAAGGCTTTCATACAACTCTGTTGCCTGGAGATTTTAATCTGTTGAATAGCTACCTATGGCCTTGTATGGGTTTCTGAAGTTTGAAAGGCACCAGTTCTCACTGCATTGCCCCTTTAAGGTGTAGCCTGGCACATCAATTTGCTTCACATATAACCTGGGAGAGAAAGTGATTTTATTTATCTCTCTGCTAATACTAACCTATTAAATTTTCTCCCCCAAAAGCAGTTCTCTAACCTACCAGCTGTTAAATGACAGAGAATTGAAAGCTTTATGTTCATTCAGTAATCATAGCAGCTCTTTTTCACCAAATCAGTTTTCCATTTACAAAGAGCTCGTCAAGGTGATGGGTAACATCTCAAGAGACAAACACGCTGTGCCTTCATCATTCACTTACATTTTTAATGTGGTTCCAAGGCTGGTTGTGAAATATCTCCCAACAATATAAGAAGTCTTTATGAAACCCACAAAATACTTCAAATTATTAAGTGCCACTTCAGTACCTCCAATGTGTGACATTTGTGGGTATTAGAGATCTTCATGGTTTCTGACAGTTGGGAAATCATGTTTAGAGTGTGTAGGAACTTATTGTAGATACTGATTGCTGAAATAATACAGGTATACTAATAATGTTGTACGAATTACTACACATTGAATCTCTCTTCAAAATATTTACACTAAGAACTAAAAAACCAGTTTATTAAATGTATTTTGAAAGACCTATTCCTATGGAACATAAGCAATATGGTAGCAGTTTAAAAAAATGTGCCTTACACAAGTGGATAACAGCAGGGATATTTTTCTTGGTCTTACGTGACATACAAAAATCTAAAGGAAAATTCCATAATTTCAATTTCAGATGTGCAATGATCTTATGGGCAAAATTAAATGGCATGGAATAGCTTATTTGAAAACAAAGCATTTTGAGTCTTTGTATATCACAATTACTAAATTTTTCTAAAAACACTGAGGTGTAGCCTCCGTATCTAATAGGATGAAATATAGAAAATTCATGGATTTGTCTTTTATTTGAAGCAAGTAAGTAATAATGCAGTCATACTTCTCCTCATGCGTATCTTTAATCATAAGTATTTAGTTAAAGAATTCACAGTCAGAAATTAAAATTAAAATGATATACAGATTAATGTTTAAATCCAGCAAATAAAAATTCTAAAGAAATAAAATTTTTGAAAAAGTAATTGTTAAGAATCAAGGGAGGCATTTTTCTTCCAATATTTTGGTTTATCAAAGTACTACTATCACTAATGGTCTTCATGAAAAAAGGTCTCATTATGAAAGATACAGACTCCTTTTGACATTTTCATGTGTAAATGAAATACAAATGAATAGAGAAGGTGGCCATAAATGTTGCACTAGAATCAATGTACTTCAGGATAGAGTTGTGTAGTCAAAGTATTTTTTTTCAACTAATCCCACATGCCCCCAGATAAAGGTGATTTAATACTACAGAGATTTAAAGTTTCTGTCATAATGGAATTTGGGCATTTATAAGGAGAATATAATTTGAAACCTCTTTAGGGCAGCTAAACTCAGTTATGGGCACAGACTACAACCCTTCCAACCAGCACACTGCCCAGTAAGAGACAGGTTTCAAGTCTTAGTGTAGGAGCCCCAAGAGCATAACCACCAGAAAGTCTGGCTGCTGGAGCTCAGGGCCAAGGGCTGTCCCCTTTTCTTGGGGGCTTTTCCACAGAGCTTCCATCAGCACTGCTGATAGCCCAGCCTTACTGTGGGTCTGTGCCCATCCCCACAGCCCTGTCCACCCACACCGGGGCTGGGCCTGTCCCAGGACACCACCCTTAGCCCTGTCCTGCTCCCCCAAGCCCTTGCTGGTGAGATCCCTGCCCTGGCCATCCCCGCAGCACAGAGGGCCCTTTCTGCTCCCTCATATCCACAGTAAAAGTCTTAGGAATACATCAAATTGTCTTGGTTTCACTTCTAGAAGAACTTGAGAACGTTTGTTCTATTTCAAGACAAGGCAGGTTGCTTCTTAGAGTCAGGGCATTGTTTTTTATGTAACACCAGGGTAATGTCAGCAACTCAATCTATAGCTTTCACACTTGAAAAACTTTGAAGATACAAATTATGAGATACAAATCCAAAGAAAAGCTTAGGTATTGCTGTATGAGGCTCACATACATCTGGACTATGGGTTCGCATATGGAGAAGGAAAAAACTAAAAAACTAAAAAATCCACATTTTCAGGCACTGTTTTTGGCTTCCAGCATTTCCCATGTCATCCATTAGATCATAACAGAAAGTATTCACTATTTTTCCTACAAAAGTGAGAAAAATACCATTTTAGAATGAAGGAGGTACGGCATATGGAAACAAGTAGTACCTTTTGTTTGATCAGCTCATATAAACAGAAAGCATAAGGCTTGCTCAGCAAGATCCTGACCTGCAAAAGAGCTTCATATCCAAAATTTATATGTCTTCTCAATTCTGACATAGTTTAATTGCTTAGTTTAACTGCTGCCCACAAATTTTGCCTGGCTTATATCCATTGACTATCACAAGTACAACAATGCTGCCACCATGACATATTTGGTATTGACCTAAGTAGATATCACGGAAAGGTAAATTTACTTCCCCATAAGCACACACACACTTTTCTCTTGGAAGCATGACATTCAAGAGATAATCAAGTCAATATCTGAAGTAGAATGAGAAAAAAATATTCAAAACACAGTGATGACAATTTTGACAAAACTATGAAAGGAAATATGGAAGGAGACATTGTTAGACTCTTCAGAAAAACATATATACCTTGCGTCAATCAGAAACCACATATCAACTACAATGGCATGAAGTGGGTTAATGCCTGTGTATCAAACTATAGAAACAGCTAAAAATTACAGTAATGTTAAATGAAATGGTTAGCATGTAAGTAATACTTTAATCCAAGTTTTTCTTAACATCAATTATAATTGGTACTTTTTTCCCTTTAATTTCACCATGGTTTTGAGATGTCTTTGAGTATTTGTATATCAGTTCTACTAGCAGTTGCAGAGGATGTGGGTAAACAGATGATTTGACTTATCTGCTGCAGCAAATAAAACATAATGGAACCAGCTTGCAGTATTTCAGGGGATAAGATTAATTTTGTAAAAATCAAATCTCTTTTTCAGTTTTCAAACAAAAGGACTGTTCCTCTCAAGCACAACAATGAACGAAGAATAGAGTCAGCTGAGTAGCTGTAAGGGAGAGCTCAGCATAACTCAGATGGTTTTTACAGGTAAATGAGGATCCCTTTTTCTTTTAAATCCAAATAACCAGTGGACAAATTAGTTGTTTGCAGGTTTCATTACAAGCTGGGCATATATGTAAACTGCAGTGATAAAAAAGAAAAAAATTTTTCCTTCCTCTTTTTGAATATAAGCTGTATAGGATCTTCTTGGTCTCACTTTTCTCAAAACAGCAACTTGGAAGATCCTGTTTATAAAATGTAGAATTAACTTAGCTCTTCCCATGTTTTACACGGCATTAAATAACATAGGAAACTTGGGATTTCTTCTAGCACTCTACAAAGTAACCTTACTGTTTTAAAATATACTGTAAAGTTTAAAATGCATTTGATGGCTTAAGTATTCACAGGAGGAAAGCTCCTTTACTCATCAGTTTTACAGCTCCGAGCGGGGCAGTGCTGCAAAAAAGATACTTTGTCATTCCTTGCCCTTTTTACCAGGCTGACTCCTCTACTGTTGGGGGACAAAGACATTGAGCTTTTGCAGTATACAAGGCCAGAGACAATTTTACAGGGATAAAACAGGTGGACAGTTTCCTATCTTACTGATCACTATTTACAGGTATTAATTGTAAATGTTACTAATTTCTTCCAAGATCTCTTACCTTCTTATTTAAGGAAACAAGGAATCATACAGACAAAAAATAGAAGTGAAGCAAAAAACTCAAAAGACTTATGATAGTCCCCATTAGGATAATTGTTTAACTTAAGCACAGATCTAAAAGTTTTTTTGAAGGTCCCTTTTAAAGATTAGTGCTAAAATTTAATAACTCTGAAACATTTTTATTGTTCACTGCATTTCATTAGAATTAGGTTAGAACAAGTGTCCAAGCCACAAGAGGTCTCATTGACAGCCAGATGTTCATAATGTTTGAGAGCTGGGAATTAAAGTATTCATAGTATTAGTTTTTGCCCCCCATTTGTCTGCCTGGTTGTCATGGTTCAGGAATGGTACTTCCCAATTTAGTACCTCTCCCATCACTGAGACTCCAAAACCACACCCCACTCACTCTCTCCCAGGCCCCCCACAGGTAGCCAGAGAAGAAAGACAAAGATGAGTTCTTCCTACTCCCGTCTATTGCACTGTGCTAAGAAAGTATTGTGATGTCCCTTGTGCATAAAGTGAGTTTTGGTTGAAAATATTCTCATTTTTCAATGATAACAAGAGGGAAAAAAATTCAAGAGCAGTAAAGGTTAGCACAGTAGCAGTGGCAAGAGATGATGCAACATAACTCTGCAATCTAATCAAGCCCAACATGAAAGAAAGAAAGGGAGTTCAGTGCAAGATTATATCATCATGACCAACATTAAGGCAATGTAATAAACATGAAAACTAAGTTCTAGTACTTCAGTGAGTTTTAGCTGGCTGCAAACACCATACATTATTTCAATGTAGTCTTGTGTCTATAAACTACTGTGGCAGTTCAGCCTGGCTCTCCCGCCAAGTCCAAGCTGTCTCCTCCCTCCTCCTGCTCTCTCAAGTGAGGGAAAAAAGCAAACCACAGAAAAAAAAAAAACTAAAGAAGCCCGAACAAGCAGAATTCTATCAATATATATATATATATTTACATATATTTACAATTATATATACAATTGAATATATTGTACACATGATAGGGAGCTCCCGAAGAGAAAAAAAAAAAGGGGAAGGGGGGAAAAACAGGGATAAAAAACCCTAAAACCAAATATTCTCCAAATATACCCCCTTAATAGAAAGCTAGTGAATGAATACAAAAAAATGAGTTAAATACTTCCCTGAACGAGACAGCAGAACTGTGTGGAGCACCAACCAACTCCCCCACACCTCCCAGAGGGGCTGGAGATAACGGCAGTTCTACGCAGGCAGGCCTTGGCCTATACAAACAAAGACCGTCTGAGGAGAGACCGGCCGCCTTCAGCCATCGGAAGAGAGAAGAGAGCGAGCTCTCTTATCTCCACCTTATTTATATGTTGTGTTACGCTAAAGGATGATATGGAATACTTCCTTAGATTTCTGACCCCCGTTGCTAAGGAAGGCCTAAAAAATCCAAAAGCCAACTGACTACAAGTACCATTGCTGGTCCATATAATTATCCATGCATGTACATAGTCACTAATGAAATTTTCACAGGAGTTTAGAAGGAACCCTAATGCTCTTTTGAGATATTTGCAATCCCAAGCCCATATTCACAAGGGGAGGAATGGGGGTGACACACCGGATAAGACCCAGGGGACACCACAGAATCAGCAAAACCACCCAAAACAAAACACTTTTTCTTAGTTGCAAGGCTTTGGTTCTGAGAATTTCTAGCCCTTTAGAGAACTTGTAGATTTTGTCAGGAGCTTTTATCAAGAAAATATAGGTTCAATTACAGGATTTTTAAACTCTTACAAGAATAAGAAAAACAGTATTACAATAGGAAATCAGGAGACTTTTAAATGTTTTAGATCAAATATCGCAGGTGACCTTAAAATTTCCTGTAGTAAAGTACCAAGTTTACGTAGTTACTCTACTTGAACCCAAAGATTTGTATAGTAAAATAAAAATCCTAGAAATGGAGAGACATCTTATAAGAGGCATAAAGCATACTGCCATTTTACTCCAACAGTTAATCATCCTTTAGTTAAAATTTGTATCTAATTTTGTACTTGTAATTTTAGTTATATTCTCCAGCTACTCTTTCTTGCTGAGGTTTTGCTAGCATAAAAATTCTTGCTTTTCTCCTCTCTGAAGGCACATGTACTTTCTAATCAAATCATTCCGTCAGATGCATCTGCAGTTGATGGGAAGGGATTGACAAATTATTTTCCCCAAACTCAACTCAGCAATAAAATACCATTTCTCACTTTCAATTCTTGGTGTCATTTTCTTTCCTCCTTTCATTCCCACTTGTTATCTTCTCCAAAAATGAAACGAACAAAAAAAAAGAGAGCAGGAGGAGCAAGAGCGAGCTTCAGCATTTTTCTTTCATTGGGAATTCCCATATCGTGCATCAAATATGCTCATTTACTTACAAAAGATAGGTTTTAGCCTAGATAGATGTAAGCATCAAAGGTGGAGGAAGATTGGAAAAAAATTATCATATAATTCTTATTATCGCAAATTCATACTCAAGTAAATAGACATCTTTTCTTACTTGAGAATTTTTTGAAGATTTCATATTTTTTCTACACCTTTGAAAATTAAACACCTGTAACTGCCATTCTGAACAATGACCCCTGCAGTTCATTGGGAATATGGCCTACTGCTGCTGAATTTCTAGTCAAAAATCTTACCATGCTTTAAAACGGGGCTTGTCATTGGTTTTCCTGAAATGCAGAAAGAAGCACAACACAGTCTGCAGTATATTACTGCTAACAAAGGATTTGAAATAACTGGCTATGGATGGAAAATGCAATTCTCAAAAAAGCCAGTATCAAAAAAGCTGGTATCAATAAATATAAATCAAGTGTAAGCTCATTGTTATTTTTAAGGAAAAATGTTGAAAAAAAGTTGAAATGTTGAAAGTGTTTAAAGTCAGAAAAAAGTCAGCTAGGGATTCCGACACATCAGAATAGTGTCATTTTAGAGATTGATACTGACTGAAGACTGATCAACATAATTTGTACCTATTTTCTATCTTGACAAAAAGTCTGGATAGATAAAATTCATCAGCAATCATTTTGTATTCCTCCTAAGCATGTGGGAAATAAGTGCAAGGCATTGGTTCCCTTGTTTCTCAGTCCTAAATACAGCAAAATGCTCAGAGGATATACATCTGAAAATAATTAAATTCCTTGTTCCTCATGCCTCTGAGGATTTGGAAAGGAGGTAATTTATCATCTCCGGAAGAAAAACATTCCTCCAGGCTTCTGATGATATGACTTCTTGGTGCCATTATTATTTAGAGAGCATTTTTAATACTGTTACTCTTATTAATATTAAAAAAACCCAATGAAATATTCCTGAGAACAGTTTTTTATAATACATTACTAAATTCAAGTAAAATTGACAAAAAGAAAAAAATGTACTCCTATGCTAAAGAGAGTAATTGTGATGTGAAATTTAATTGGATATCAGAATAAGCTTACATTGTACATTTCTTTATTATAAGTAATGTATATTATAAATAAATGCACAAATTTTATATTTAATAATATGATTGCTATACTTTATTAGGAAGCTCTTTACTGATACCAAGATCAGATAGAATGACAGTAAAGACCTACACAAAATTGGAAGCAAGAAGTACATCTCAGTGAGGACTCCCTTCCCTACAGTTATCATTCTGCATTAAAGGTTGTCTGTTCCTTCAAAGCCTTTCTAGCACAATTTCTTAAATATTTTGATATTGCTATATAATACCCCAAAGTGAAATCTTAATACAAAGGCAAATATTCCACTGACTTCAATGAGAAAAAAAAAATTAAGGCAGGGTATTTCACTCTGCAACAGCATAACTTGACAGTTCTACCATCTACAGAGAAGTCCCTTTGCATACTACCAGAACATCCAATTAAGCTATGAAAAACAAAAAGTTTCACTGTAGTTCTTGTAATCTAAAAGAGATGATTAAGGAACTTCTGAAGCATGCAGAGGAAAAAATTAGCAAAAGAAAAGGATGTTAACAAGGCCAACATTATACAGATTGAGTGTAAGCCACATATCTAGTCAGGATTTGATCTAACTGCTCAGCAGATTATAATTAATGTTAAAAAGCCATATACATTTCCAATTTTAAAAGATGATGTCATATTGTGAGCTTTAAAGTAAAAGAAGAACCTACTGTAGAAAAAAAAAGTCACTGAGTAGCATCCCCATACACATACTTTCACTTCAAAATCATTTCAAAATAAGTCAATTAAAGACATGATTAGAACAAAAATAACTATGCACTATTTTTTACTGAAGACATGATACCATTGAAATGAATGGAAATTTCAGGTGTGTGCTAGTTTTGACTTGCATAGAGTTAATTTTTTTCAAAGTAGCTTGTATGGGGCTGTGTTTTGATAAAATTTAAGTGTTTCATTCACTTAGTGGAGCATCAGTGTATTTTAATATTGCAGTTTGTGCTTCTAAGATAGATCTTTCTCTTGATTGCATATTCAAAAATTTCTAATTATTTATCACAGAGGGAATAGCAGCAGCAGACATGTTTCTTTATTTCTTTCCTCTATATGAAACCCATACAAGAGCATTATACTTTCTTCAGTAGTCAGTGTTGAGGCTTGACATCAGTAATTTAATGTGCCAACCCCACGGAAGCTGACTCAGATTGTTTCTGTCACAACATGTTTAAAGAGCTCCATGGTCAATCCCACGCTGATAGGAGAACTGTCAGTCATGCAGTGGCATTCTTTGCTGAACAGATGACTGACAACAAGAAGTTCAACTTCTGAAAGTATCAACTCTTCAGGAGGCTACAACACTATCTTGGTCAGCATATAGATTATCTTAATGTTTACATTTTCAACATTCAACTTTATTTTATTACAAATAATACCACATTAGTTAAGTGTTTGGACCTTTAAAGGTCCAAATAAACAAAACAACAAAGCTTGTAAAAGGTTACGGTATATCTGAATGATCTTAAGAACAAGATAGACCATTTGAAATTCAGTGTAGTTTAATTTCATGATTGTTTCAAACAATTAAGGTCTTTAATCACTCCAGAAAATGAAACCTATTCCCTGGTTATAGGTTGGACTCCACAGCTTTCATTAAAGTAGTAAAAAGAAATAGATATTTCCTACCTTCCCATTTTCAAACATCTGCTTTAACCAGAATAACTGAACATTTTCTGTCCTTTCTTCCCTTCCTCTTTTACAATATAAGAAACATACAGTGTTAAAGGATGTTATAATTTGCTCCAGCAACTCCATGATCCCACTCAAGCCATCAGTGCTGAGCCCTGATGAGCACTTCTTCTGGTCCCTCTAGTAGCTGTTTTTTGAGGGATACAGTGCTCCTCCCCAGCCTCTCAAAAACCCCCAGGCCCTCAGTTGCTTGCACTGTAGTACAGGGGCACCTAAACCCTGCTTTGATTCCAGTGGCTTGCACCCAGTGCACTCAAGCCGGTCCTCCCAGTAGCTCGCACTCACACAAGAGTGAGACCATGCAGAGAGAGAGTTAAGAGAGCCTTTAAAAAAGGCGGGACAGCCTGTGGTGATCTGGCACAGGGCTCAGTCACACAAGTGCACTGACCAGCTCCAGATCCCACAAGATCAGCTCTTTCATACCCCACTCTATCTGCCCCAGCTTTGTACCTACCCCATTCCCTTTCCCTAAACATTCCTTTGTAAACATTGCATAGTTTCTTGAGCCACCCCTGAATGTCCCAAATCCTCACATTCCTAGTTTTCACCTTCTTCTGAGTCACAAAGTCCAGGTGGCCCTCTCCAAAGCTCTGTCTGCATTTTTTTGATAGTAGTTCAATTAGTAGCTCAAAGCTTTTGATTTTTGGCATCGCCTTCCTTGTCTGCTTGGGTTGGGTCTCTATGCTCCTGTTTATTGCTTCCGCTTTCAGCATCAAAATGATTCTTGATCATATAAGCTCAGTGAAGCAGACACTCCCATCTTCCACATGGCCTTACGTACCATACATAAGTCTTGGTATCTATTTAAAAATTAATGTTATACCTACCTAGAGCATGAGTTTCTTTTGTGAAGCACTGAAAACACTTTAATCTGTAAGTTGTTATAAAGAGCAGCACCCATTTCTTAGAAATTGTATGTTTCACTTCTAATGGCTGCTCACCCGAGACCTGTCTTTCAGATTTATTAGCACCTTCACATAGTTTAGACATATTTTAATCCTTCATTATCTCATAGCTTTATTATAATACTAATCAGAAAGCATGAGAGAATATTAAGTTAGGAATTAGCTAAGTGCTTTCTAATACTACAAGGGCTATATATACAAGTAAATTAAGCATGCAGAACTTATTTTTATGACCCTTAAGCTAAGTGGCACAATACAAAAGAAGATTCTAACCTCCAAACTGCCTCTGAAGTGCTCTTTTGAACTGTGCCAAGAATTATTTTACTGCAGATAGAAATCACCTGAGGGACCATTGTATCATTCTAACTGTAGAGACAATCAAAACTCAGTACTGAGGTCTCTGCACTATTTAATTCACTGTTACTGAGATAAGCCCTAGGTGTCCATCTTCAGCCAGTAACTATTTTCTACAAACACACTCTCTGGACAGTCATTCTACTATACATACCTTATTCTGCTTCACATACTTTAAATGTAAAACTAATTTAAGCAGCACGTGATTTAATTTCCTTTTTGAAGTTTATCTTATTACTATGCTTAATCACAACCAAAGACAGAGAAAAAAAACCACAGTAAACTTTGCTAATAATAATTTGCTCTATTCTCTAAGTAATTTCTATGGCTTGAAGTAGCTCTAACATTTGTATAGCTGCAGAATTTGTTTACTTTGCACAGAGTTCAAGGGAGTTCAATAATTTCTAATCTTTCCCTACCCTTGCAGTATGTCATGTCTTGCCATAAGGTTCAATGACATTAGTGCAACTGCTATAGTTAAATTAATATATTCGCTCAGGGCAAAATAATATAAAACACTTGAGCCAAATGTAGGAAAGAAGTGCTGGGCAAAATGTCGCTTTATAAAAAGAATTTCCAGGAATCATATAATTTTTTTGCCTAAATATCTGCTTGAAATATCTGACTATCACTTCCATTAGCTGCACAGAGCTCTTCAGCTCTAATGGAGTCTTCAATAAATCATACACTTAAACAATGCACAAACTGCAGTAAGAGAAGTAGGTATTATTGAAATATTAAACTAATTTCAAGAGGCTTCTGCCAGTACCTATCGCATATATCATGATCAATTATGGCACAATAACTCCACAATAAATCCTCTTTTGCTATCACAGCCTAAAAGCCTCAACAGAATCAGCCCACACCATCACTAATTCGTTAGTGATGTTACAACCCTAGTTCGTTACAAGACAACCAGTTCACCTTCAATAAACAAAAGGAGGTAAAGTGCCTAGGCTTGTCCTTATCACCTGATTTAAGTCCCCATGTATGAGATACAACATTAAATTAGATTTCCCTCCTTCCTGTTTATCATGTCCTTCCTTATGCAGATTTAAAAAGTTTTTTCACCTGCTGACTCACCTATGCCTGAGGAGGAACAGGGCCTGGATTGGAGTGAAAGTGGGGGGTTCACGTTTTTGGAGGAGGATGCATACCTATCATCTATATTTTGATGTTAGGACAAAACTCTGTGACATTTCTGCTTTTCTTCCTTTAAAGTTAATGCCACCTTATTTTATTTTCTTTCTTTCTTTTTTTGTTTTTTTTTTTTTTAATTTAACGATGTGTGAGCTTTTCTGCAAAGTTAACTCATCATTCCATGGTAAATGATTTGTGATAGACAACATGTTTTGTTACTTTGTTTATGATTTGAGAAGTATGTGGCTATTCAGCAGGCTTCTGTATGAAGAAATTGCTGAAGCGTTTTCAAGAAAATACCAGGCTCAACTGGAAGCAGGTTCTAGGGAGCAGAAAAAGATTAGGAGGCAACAGGCAGAAATTATCTGCAGGACAAGTGGGAACTGAGAAGCTCTTGAGAAAAGAGGGAAGTAGAGTGGAAGAGAGAAGTTGATTTCATACTTTTTATTTCCATTTGCTTCACTCCACGTATCTGGTTATTGTATTCTAATTTTCTTCTAATAGGCAGACCTTCAGAGATAATAAGCTAAATAGCTTTTTTAGTCACTGCTCTTAAGGAAAAATGAGGTCCTTCTGTCTCTAGACCCTGTCCAGCATATCTGACATGATGTTCCATCATACGTTTCTTCACTGTAAATAATAAGACAAAACTTCAAATGAACAATGTTGAAGTAATTAAAGCTTGAAGTATATGCAGGTCTTAAGAGACTGTATCTGAGTTTCTTGGGTTTACATCTTAAAGAATAAGTATTAAGCATCTTAATTAGCACACTGCATTTCCTTTACACTCACACACAGCAGGGATCTCTATTAATTGCTTCTGCACATTTTGTGTATTGCACTGGCTCAGGCACTAACACACAGACATCCATATTGCTAAGCTGTTGACATGCTCTCCACTAGGGTTTGTTGACATGCTCTCCACTTGGGCTATGACACTGAGGCAATCTGGCCCCAGTGTCTGCTCTCTGCAGGACATAGGCAACAAAACTGTAAATTTCCCTTGACTCCAGGACAGGAGCATCCAGGCTGCCTACTGGGAGCAGGTCACAGTATGTGGGATTTCCTGGACTGTGCTTTGGCATTGCCCAGGAGAGTGCTGTAACAAAACTATGCCAGGGACCTACCTAGTTACTTAACAGTTTAAGTAACCAAGCTCCACTGCCTTGGCAGTATCACCTTTTAACTTATTAGTATAGATGCACTCTTCTTGGACATAGCTCAGTGGACGGTGAAAGAATCTCCTGAGCAGGGTACCTTGTGTGTAAATCCTCCCTGCTGGAGAGCGGGGATTACAGTTTAGCTGTACATCTTATGAGCCATGTCACACCACGTGTCCTCGGGGCCCTAAGATGTACACCTGCCTGATAGATTTGGTGGTATAGACATAGCCTTTAAAATTAATGAATTTTCTTTTTGCTGTATTTAAATATGCCTGAAATGGAAGAAACCAAACTGGGCTTTGAAATATAATATTTTATATTTTAATGATGAGGAAAAAATATAAAAGAAGAGGGATAAATATTTCTGAAATCAAATCAAACACCTCAGATAAATACAATAGGAATCTGGTGCATCTGACAAATCAGGAGGAACAGAATATATGTATCTATTCAGGTAAAGCTATTTTTAGTAATCATTGATCACAAAATGAGCATCTCTACTGTAAGAAAAAATATCATATAAATATATCAGTCTGTAGACAATACCTTCTTTGGGCCTATAATTATTTTAAGTGAGAGTTTACTACAGTAGATTCATATGAGATTGTCATTACAAACTAAAACTTATACATCAGTCATCCTAGGAGGAATGGACTATAAAGTAATCAATATCTTTACTGTTTTAGAACCAAGATGGCACTGGCTCAATTGTAATTATGATTAGAAGTTTTTGATGAGTGGATGTAAGAAAACTACAACTTGGTAGTGTATCCTACGAACAAGTATTGAAAACTTATTTGAAGTAGTGATCCACCATTTGTGTGAAATGTGACAGTGCAATCATACAGTAAACACGTGCGTTATTGGATGCTACTGGTTAAATAGACACTGCTGCTGAGTCACACCATTATGTTTCCCTCTATCCTATCTGCTATTAATAACAGATGTAAATGCCTAAGAATAAAAGTAGTGAAGAATTGCAGTAAATATAAACAAGAATAGATGGGTAAGCACAAAAAATCATAAAATCAACAACAAAGGAAGATAAAAACCAACCAAACAAAAACCCAACAAACAAACAAACAAAAAACCCCACACACCTGATAAAGCCATAATGCAAAATGAGCCAGATTATCAGAAAAAATGCCACATTAATAACCTGTTGTAAACATTTACACTGTGTACTCCTTTTTCATCACTTCCCTCCAGGTCCTGAAGTGCTGCTTATAGTTCAGATTTCATTAAAATACTGGCATAATAGAATGCCATTTTAAAATCAGACTTGTTCGCTTGCTAAAATATGATTTAAAGACCTGTATCTGCCAAAGAACACATATCCAGAGGGGTTTCAGTGCCAAGATGCTTTTAAAAATTCACCAGGTTCTTCTGAATTCAACTTGCACAAAGATAGCTAAAACAGAGTACATAATGCTCTGAATCCACACAGAATAAAAATATGCTGAAATTGGCACCAGTTTCTAAAATACAGTCAACAGCTGTGGGGAAAAGAGTGACCTTTAGCTACATTTTCTCTTCTTGGTCCTTAAGTGTCCTTTTTCAGGTGCTGTGGAAAAAGAGAATAGACTGCTGCCTTCCTACATCTTTGTGCAGCTGATTCTCACAGCAGATGTCCATAATCAGTTCTATCCTACACTAAGAGAACAAGATATCCTTTAGATCATACTTATTCCTGTAATTGAATTACTCATTGGTTTGAATACCAGGAGTGGCATCAGCTTCATGACAATTCATTTAGTTTTGTATTTGAGAACAGTATAGGACAGATAAGAGAGCACCTGAGAAGTCCCTGGGAAACCTTTTTGTTTGACAACTCCCAATTTACTTACAAAGTGTACAGAAGAGAAAGAAAGAGCAAACCCACTTGATGTTGCTTGGGGATATCACTATAAGGCAGTATGTGGGTGCTGCTTGCCATGACTGGGTTACAAACATACAATTCTGAGGACATATCAAAATCCTTAATTTTGCTTCTTTTTGGTTTTTTTTTCCCCTCTTGGACAAAGCTATAATTTCTGAGACTGGTGCTCACAGAACTAATTTACACTGGTCTGTGGCCAGATATCTTTTTCCACGTCCCCAGGTTTTCACTTGCTGCAGTGACAACTTTTCAGTCATCTGCTAACAGAGCAGATTACTGAGCTTGTCATAATTACTTCTGCAAAAAAATTAAAAAAAAAACAAAGCATCATTTTCAGATAATCTGTCTAAACTTAAATAGGGTGGAGGGTTTTTTCTGTTGTTTTGTTTTTCAAGACTTAATTAAAATTTTAGATTATATGTCCATCTCTCTTATCCTTTAATGGGGGATAATGCCAGTAGCTGCCAGCAGTAGTTTTGCATTTGTGCCAGTGTGGAAGAGAAAGACACCTGCCCATGGTGCCACATGCTGGCACAGTTATGTAAACAAATTATTGGGTTATAACATAACAACAAAAAGCAGACAATGCATAAATTTATGAAACTGAACGGAAAGCTCTTCTTATATTTGGTGTTTCACTTTTTATATAGAACCCAAAATTGAATGTTTTTAATAGAAGAGTCCACTCTTTTCCAACAGCAGTTATTGCTGTTAGTCAAGATAAAACAAGCAGAAATATTTAAAAAATCTTAGCTCGTATGTGATAGCACTACAAGTGGATGTTTTTGAAACTGAAGGTATTGTAGTCCATCTGTACAGAACTGTCTATTTAATGGAAACAGCCTCCATATTACAAGACATTGTGACAGAACAAGTTGTATCACCTCTGAAAATTGCACAGTTTATATATAATTTAGAACCCATTAGACAGAAAATGTAGTTTTCTGTCTGAGAAATTTTCATTTAAGAAATCTTCTTGCATTACAGTAGCATAGATATAGTAGTGACGTAGCAAAGAAAAAAAATATTCCTGTTTTAAGCCAGCAACTTTATGCTGGAATTTAATTCCGATGTGAACCACCCGATAACATCAAATTGCTATATCTCAGGCATACCACAGAAATGATTGGTGATAATGATTCAATTTCAGTTCATCACTAAGAACTGAAACTGCTCAGTGTCGATAAATTCAATTCCAGAGTATTGCACTGTGAACTGTCTGAGTCAAGAAGTGCCTAAAAGCCTCTCAAGGAACAGTTTAGACACTCTTTGTCTTCCTGTAGGGGTATAAAAGGTCCAGCAGCCCCCATTAGCATAGTGACAGCATCTATGACCCCCAAAAACTCCAGGTCAACATGTATCTGAACAGAAAAAAGAATCAGGAGGGTCCTTACGAAAGGTTTTAGGTGTTTGCAATTGCAAGTATCAGTGCAATGGCCATTTAACCTGTAACAATCCATAGAGCGCTTCCTGTGATCAAGCTGAAGTCTAGCATCAAACATCAGAAGTGACAGAAAAAATTGTAGGCAATATGATGAGAGAAGAAAAGTTCAGGTATGTACATTTGAGGGCTAATGTCCTAAAGGCATGTCTTTAGCTAATATTTCTTTGTGATGGAGAAAAAAGATAACATATTGCAGGAAAAGACAAACAATTTCAGGATTCCCAGTTTCTGTTCATCCCATCCACTGTTAGCTCTCCTCTCTTGAGCGTAGAAGAGGATAGCTGAGTACTTGATAGGCTTTGCAACAACACAAGAATCACACACCACACCTCCCATTTTTAACTGTCAGTACTCTCTAGAGCTTCAAGTAGCAAAAAATAAGAGAAAAACAATATCAAACCAAACCAAACCAACCAGCCAAACATAAAAGTTCAGGAAAAAGATTAAGCCACAAACCCAAAACATTCTGGTGTGAGCAGGCGAGGAGCAAAGGCCCTGAAGCATGGGAATTAATTAAAACATGGTACCAAAACCCAGAATCAACAAACTTTAGATCCCTTTTTCAAAATGCCTCCTGATCAAGAACCAATGTATCACAAATTTCAATTTATTAACATTGATCTTATCCTTATGCTGTCACACAATCCAGCAAACTGGGCTTACAAATAATCATCCACTCCAGCTAATATCTGTGCCCTTTACTGCTCATCCTCTTGTAGGATCTCTGCCCATAACCAGGTATTATCTTGGCTTTCCAGTTTAACAGAATCAGAAAATCACAGAATATGCTTAGTTGGAAGGGACCCACAAGGATCACTGAGTCCAGCCCCAAGAGTCACACCATGTAGCTTCTTGAATTCTGTCAGGCTTGGTGCTGTGATCACTTCCTCAGGGAGCCTGTTCCAGTCATACAATTGGCCCTTTCTAGTAGTTTATCTGTGCATGTTACTGAATCTTTCCCTTTCCCTTCTGCTCTTTGTCACTAATTATTTATTCCTTGGCAAACTAATGCAGGTTGTTTTGTCCTCCAAACACGTTCACAGCTTTATCATCATTAAAATAATCCAGCTAATAAATGTGGTCTGTACAATGTGCAGTCTCATTGAATACTGCACAGTTTTCTCAGAAGAATAAATCTTTTTCCAGTGGCACTGGGGCACAGAAGTGTCAAGGATAGCAGTCAACAACAGTGGTAGCAGCTGCTATCAAAAGACAAAACTGATCCTATATCAGTTTTCCTTTTCAGAAAAGAATTTCCTTCAGAGTTTTCCTTTGTAATTAATGAGAAGACTAAGTATTTCTGAACTGAGTATTACCAAACACCCCCCATCCTGTATTGAAGTTACCTAATGTGTATATGTTGGGTTTTAGGCATCTTCCCTGTCTCAGGATTCACAAATTAGAGCCCTTTTTTGTAGTCTTCTACAGCTGGTGGGGATCCTGGTTGCTAAACTTAAAGATTAGGAGACTGAACACAGAGACATTATTTATGCACCAGGATGGCTCTTTATGTGCCCACATGTGAGAAGCCATACATAGCAAGCTTTCAAAATTCTCCAAGGGGTGTTCAGAAAATCTGCCTGGTGTTTTCTCTACATATTTAACTAGAGAGAAACCCATACAAATTCCATCCAAGGTCACAAAAGAACTTGGAAAAAAAAAATCCCTAACTCCAACATATCAGATTAGTAAATTCTACAAGTGAAAAAATACCCTGCTTTCCTTTGGTGCTTTTAACTTGCAGTTCAAGGTTTTTTTGAACAGATAGATACAAGGAGAGAGGTATATATTCAAGTCATGGTACAGACCTTATATAATGGAGTCCTGGTATATGACAATAAAAATAAGTGGTAAAACTGATGATGACTCAAGGGGCATTTTGAGGGATGGAATATATTTCTACTGTTCTCAAAGTTTCTTTGCCCTTTTTTAGACCATTATAAGTAGTGAGTTCTCTTTCTTTCATGAACTGTTCCTTGTAAATTCCTTCTTATACACCACCATCTGACACCACAACATATTTAAAAGCAACTATGAACTGAGAAAGGTTTTCTGCTGGCTGTGTCTCTACCTACAAGAAAATAAATTGAAACAGGACCAATGTACTGTAATGTCAGTATCATGATTGTTTTAATAAATGAGGAACTTGGAACAGTATAAATCATTTTCACCTGAATGACTCTCATGGCAACCCATTACAATACTCACTGATTGTAACAACTAATAGAATTCTTCCTAAGCAGTTATTTTTACAATAGTCTAGAATTTTCTAGTTGCAGAATGGTCATCCAATGGTCTAAGCTCTTACTGAAAAAGAAAAAAAAGCATCTTATATCAGAGGGCACTTCTGGTTACTTCAGTTGTGAATCATGAACAATATGAGTCCTGAGAACAGGTAGAAAACAAGAATCCTGCGAGACAAAAGACCATATCTGTCCTTTAAAGGTTACTAGAACCTTAGTCCCTAGAAAAGGCAGACTGTATACTATGCCACAGCATGAGTGGCACTAGTCCTTCCTCATAGCAAAACCTTGCCTACCCTTGGCATTGTGGCAGCAGAGGTTAGAGGTCCACAGCTGTTCTCTGAAAATAAGCTTAACTCATCTTAAAAGATTGCTCCAGTCAGCTTGTTAACTCTGACATGAGATTAAACTGAATTTCAGGGAGACATGAAGGCTATCTTTTGATGAAACATTCCTTATAATACTCTGATGTCATCATCCATTAATGCACAGTGAGGCTTTGGTTCTGCTCAGAGGGAGAGAGCATTAGCATTTTATTTCTAAAGCTATGCAATTTAAGATGTTTCTTCATCTATTTGGCTTCTACAATGATTTTTTTTCATGTTATTTGCTATAGCTATGTTATAATATAAAGTGAGGCGTATGACTTGGTAAATGAATAAAAAATTATTTCATTTTAGAGTGTTTCTTTATGCAATTAGATATATAAAATGCATGTGGTATCACGTATTTATCTTAGTAATTGTTTTGTTCCTGAGGGTGGTGTCTAAGCAGTATTACGGTTGTTCAATCCTACTCAGGTATGAAAATGCCTCTCGTACCTAGTGCAGGGAAACCACACAGTAAAAGGCAACTTCTTGCTGACTTAATGTGATTGCCTTAAACCAAGTTGGAAAGTAGCATCTGTGGTCCTATTTCCCTTCCTGTAGAGATCAGTGAGAGTCAAGAGTGGGCACATCCTAGATGATGAATTTATTCCTCCGTGTGACTGACCTGTGTGATCTGGTGTATTTTGTAGAAGGCATTAGATATGCTGTGCTGGTACAGATCAGTAATAAACGATTCTCCCTGGAACTAAGAAGGCAACCAGAGATATCTGTGGGGAACAGGGGGTATGGACACAACATGCAGCTAAAACAGGACTTGGAGATGGTCACTACAGAGAAGTTAGCTGGATATAAATTTACATGTTGCTTGCAACTGTCATATAAACACTTAGCATGCAATGTGCATAGTAATATGCACTAAAATTACTCACAAACCAGAAAAAAGGAATCAATGAATTCACACCGAAGTGTCTACCCTAAAGATGGTCTTCTAGTCACAATCAGATGATCCAAAAGGTAATTTCTCTTGCATTTACTATTTCCAACACCAGTACCTGAATTTTTCTTCTCAACCCCTTTCCAGTCATTTAAAATATTGCCAAGGAGGCTATACTGATCACCATCTGGAAAAAGGGCCCATTCATGCACGGGGTTATAACACAAAGAAGGAGGAAAAGGGTTGGCTGGCAGAAAGCCCTCAATCAAAACGAAATCAAAGTTAGCATATTTCTGCTATCTGGAATGTGGAAGTAGGAAGACTATCTCTGACTTAAGTCAGGAACAATATCTTTGGACTCACAGCATTAGTGAAGTGTATCTTTGTTTAAGCTTTTGATAAACTGAAAAGCAACCTGCAGTAGATTGTTCCCTTGTGTCTAAACCCTCCAGACTCCAAACCCCACTACTAAGCTATCTACCACTAAGGGAGCACTTGCTTCCCTCAGATGAGTCTGGAATATATTGCCAGGTTATATACCTGCATCTTAATGAATACACCAGTAGAAGGGACAGCAGAGTAAGGCAATGATGGGGATTAGAGAAATAATTTCAGCTTTTGCAACAACTGTCTGGAATTCTTAGCTCCATCACCCAGCTGCTAATGAGGCAGCTCCTGCAAAATGGATCATCTGCAGGTATTGCACTTATACTGGTTACTATTGCCCTTCTCCATGATGTATTGCAAGGCTCTTGCACTAATTTTGTTGGCTTGATAAAAAGGTGTATTGGCACACTTAATTAATATACATTCTTCACAGTAATTTTCACACCTAATGCTTTGATTTTATCTTCCCAATATTATGAGGCTTTTACTGCAACTTGGTAATTTTATTCTAAATTTGTTTGATACTGAACTTTCCAGTAGCTTTGAAGTTAGTTTCCTTATACTTGTTTTGGGGTAATGAGGGTAGTTAGACTGGCCACATTTTTCAGTTGTGTCAGGCAGAAACAGACTTACCTGCTGTGCACCACGGAACTTTGTGTAAGAAAATTGAGGGAAATAAATAAGGAGCCTGAATAGCCACAGCACTTCAACCAGCCTCTATGTGCTTGTTTAAGGAAAGCTTGCTAGTTGTGTACAATTTGTTTTATATGTCTATTTAATTACATGTTTTCCAACAATAAAAGTATTAGCTTCTTTGATGATTTTTGTGGGGAAAAACATTGGTAAAACCTTGAAAATACATTTTTATCTTATAATTTGTTTATTTGACTTCATGTGCCTTGTGTCTTGACTTTGAACTCCCTTGTACTGCACTGTAATTTCTTTTAAAACTATTCTCTGAAATTCTCTGCTTTCATGTGTTGAACTCCTTTTGAGAGCAGCCTTAATATAACTGATATAGCTTATCCTTTGAATATGAGGAAAAAATGATACTGATAAACTTAAGGAAGAATGTTAAAATTATGGTACTGTATAGAAATGTCTTATGCACATATGATAATAGAGAAAAGCAGAGGAAATTGTGTTTGCTGCTGAACTGTGAAAAGTAACAGAAATAGCTGTGGGGATGAATTATGTCATGAATAAATGATTTTCTAAAAGTTCAGCATTAAAAAGGAAAAAGAAAAATAAACATCCAGTCACCAGAAGAAATAATTGCAATTAGTGTAAGACACTTTTCCTGCTGTCCATTGAAATTACAGACACAAACCAGTGCTTTTATCTTCTCCATCAGATCTTTTAAAACATTGCTTGTGAAAGGAGCAGGAGTTTCCCTTTATGAAGTCATTTATATGAAAAATTAAAATATTCTTGGATTTTTGAAAAGCATATGAATCACTTAACTGTTGTTAATACCCTTTCCAGAAGTAGCAATAGTTACTCTTGAGCCTATGAAGCATATCAGGTAATTCTGGGATACTAGCCATAACTGCAACCTCCAGTTGTATTTTCAAGCCAGACCAGTTGCTCAAAATATTTAGGAAAACACTGTTTAATTCTGCACCCATTTTCTCAGTTTAGTTTTCACAAGTCTGCAAGAGTAGCCACTGATTAAGACATTTGAGTCCACAGTTGCAGACAACACAAAAGACCATTGTGTCATGGCTGTAGTCATCCTCATGAGGTGCTACTAGCACTAAGGTCTTTTTTACACATTGTTCTGGACCACTAATTTGCATTTAGTTTCACTTCTTTGTTTGTTTATAAACGCCCGAGGGAGTTTAAGAAGCCAGTTGACATCTTAAGTCTAAACCAGAATAGAACCTTAACATAACTATTCCTTCCTCTAGTTTTTCTAATGTACAAAGGTTTTAATTTTTTTATTTTTAAAGCAAGCTATCCAGACTTGAATCAAGACCAAGTAAGTGGCAAAAATTAGAGACACACGGTTATCCTCAAAGATATTTACTGAATACATATAGCTAATGCCACTTCATTTTTTGATCAAGCTCCAGATATTTAAGTGATTTATTGCTCTCAGCTAGCAGCAACATGTAATTTTGTCAACAACTGAAGTCTTGGCATTACTTTCAAAAGTGGCAGAAGATCAACCTTTTTATTTTTTAATTATTTTAAACACACAAGAAACTGAGTTTGAATTTGAGTCTTTTAGAAATCAAAACAACCTTCCCTGGAAGTAATAAACATCTGCAATCTATGGGATTGTTCTTTGGAATTTGTTATGCTTGAAATATTTTTATATTCACTCTCTTCATCCAAAGTTTTAGAAGTGTTCTTGTTCTTTGTGTCAGTAGCATATTGGGATCAAAATAGTTTTCATTTACAAATTCTACTGTCTCTGAAATAACCTATAGATAAGTGTCCACTTAAGTTGGTTGGACTTGCATTTTCTTTAGGATAATTGCCTTTTGTTCTTTATTTCCCTTTATTTCCCCTGAAAAGAAATATTTTCACTTATGGTCCTTATGACTTTTCCCTCAACACTGAAATATTAAACTCACATTAACTACAACAGTATAACAATAAAATATACTCATTTTGATTTTCATCAATTGTTCTTACATACATAGCACTTCAGAGATTCCTAAAATACCTACAGAGCATTTCCTTGCTTTTCTTCAGAACACATTAGTTTTGCTAGATTGCACCTCTGGCTTGGTTATATCTGTGTTTCAGGTCTCACAGAGAAATTACGAAATATAACACAATAAACATCACATATATGCTGTTTATATTCCACTGAAAAAAACACAGTAACAAGAAAGAATGCTGAACTAACTGTAACAATCCAGAGCAACAAATTCATTCTATAAGTACTAAAGAAGAGCCTCTATTATCAAGAAAAAACAATTTTAATAATCTGTAAGAAATCAAGAATAAAGATACTATTAAACATCAATGTTAAGACAAGGTGAAGTGTTTTTTTTAATTGTGTTTTCTGGTCTCTATTAACCTTAAATTAATGTGCAATTGGGTACCTAAATTGCCTAATATGGCCTTTTGTCTCCATAAGCAAGATTTATACTGCAATCTACTCTGCATTTAATTTGGGAAAGCAGACGCAGACCTTCCTGATTGCACCCTTTTCACTTTTTGTACTATTCCAAGACAAGAATTTTGGCAGTGGCACTCTGGCCAAGTGAGGTTATCTGATTTACCTTTTAGTTTGAAAGACATTGTTCATTTATTTTGCTGGATATCTGGTTTGAGACAGACTGGCTCACTAGTTCAGTTTCTTTTAACTAATTGACTTTAATTTCTTCAACTGACTAATAAATGTGGTGGAAAATAAGAGTAATGTACTGCAAAGCAAAATCTGAATAATTTCCACACTCTTTCCACTGCTCCAAGGAGTAAAATGGCTTTTTTTATGTCACAGTAGGTTCATAATTACCCCGATGGTCTAGTGGGATAAAATAATAATAATAATTTTAAATATATTATTTTTCATAAATATTTCCTATGTATCCAAAATTGAAAATTAACTAGTTCTCTTGTGATCCTAGATTATCTTTTTTTACCCACCTACACTTAATGGAATATTTTAATAATTTTTCAATGAAATCATTGCTTATTAAAGTGTCATGAATACACAGCTGAAGAAATAGAGACAAAACCTCTAATATTCATAAAGTGATAAAAAGAACAAAATGTCCAGGTCCTGTTAATAGGAAAGTTCAGTGGTTTTTTAAAAAAGAAGATTATGAGATAGATTAAACCTATCTCTTAATGAGTATTTTTTCCACCTAAGCTTGTAGGTGCCTGTTGACATAGAGAACTCAGGGGTGGTTTGTAAACTTCAGTGTGTGGTTAAGCACATAAATAATGAGTGCTAGTAACTTACACAAAGATAAATATAAGAATTGTCAAGAATTTAATAAAGCACATGATTTTTCTGCCCAATGAATTTCACTATGGAAAACACTGGATTTTGCTTGTCTATACCTTTTCTATGTTCTGTTACGTTATAGCCTGATTTTTGCTCTGCTTAAAATTGCACAGGTGACTTCAGGATGCTTAATAAATCATAAATTTTATCAAACCCCCTCACTGGTTTCCTTATTGTGCAAGAATGACACCACTGCCTTACTGCTTTATGGTGAGATTAAAATGTTATCTATCAAAATTTTATACTGTTCAGTTACAACCTTATGTTCTTACACTCTAATCCAGAAAAGGTTTTAGCCCAAAAAAGTGAAGGTCACTTATGAAAGGAATAATCTAGTGTGTTGACATGAAAAATATTAAGTATTTTGTACTTTTTCCCAGATTAGACCAAACGTGGAATTAAGTTTAACAAGTCTGAATTTGATTGCATATAAACGATACATCTACAAAGTAGAAAATAATTATAGTCCTGAAAAGATGAGGAGTAACAGTTGTTCTGTGTTGAGGAGTAGCTGAAATAAACAGTGTTGCCTTGGATCAGACTTAAGAGGGGGGATATTGCTGTAGGTGCCTCCTATAAACCACATGATTAAGAGGAATCAGATAAAAGCTTCTTTAGACAGCAGAAAGACCTCATGATCATGACTGGTGCTTACGGGGAACTTCAACCAACACGATATCCATTGAGAAGGAAATAAGACTGGGTCTGAACAACCCAGGAGGCTTCCACAGTGTGTTGATGAACTTTTCTTGATGCAGGTGATTGACAAACTGACTAGGGGGATGCTCTGCTGGACCTGTTCATTACCAGACAGAAGAACTGATCAACCATGTGATGGCCAAGGGCAGACTGGGCTGCAATGACTATGGAACTTTGAAGTTTAAACTCTTGGAGAAAAGCAAAAGGCAGTAGAATTATAAATAGACTTACAACCCTGGATTTCAGAAGAACTGTTTTTCAATTGTCTAATGATCTGCTTTGAAGGATCCCATTGCCAACAACTTTGGGAGGTAAAGAAGCCCAGCAAAGCTGCTTGATTTCCAAGGGCAACTTTCTCTGTGCAGAAGATCATGTCCATTCGGACATGCAGAAAGCAGAGCAAGCATAGCTGAAGGCCAGTAAGGATAAACTGTGACCTACTATCTGAGTTTAAATGACAAAATTAAGAACCCAGAGGATGGGTCAGGGATACAGTACTTATGACAGATTCAGAAATATTGTGCTGAAGGCAGGGATGGAGTTAAGAAGATCATAGCACAACTGGAACCCTAAAAAGCAAGGGAGGTGAAATGGGGGAAGTGACTTTGTACATCTATATATACTCAGGTAGCAAGAGAGCCTAAAGAGTATGTGGCACAATGTTCACTGGGATGAGGGGTCTAATGATTTTATGACACAGATATGTCTTTCATCTGATGATGAAAGACCAAAGTACTCAAAGGCCTTTTTGCCTTAGTTTTCACTAGAAACGTCTGGCCTCTGGCCTTCCAGTTCCCCAAGCCTAAGAGAGGTCTGTGGTGGTGAAGCATTATCCTCAGTAGAAGAAGACAGAGTTATGGAGGGTATAGGATCTGATGGGATGCACCCCAGTGTGTGAGGGAGCTGTTCACTGTCACTGCAAGGCCACCTCTATCAACTTTGACGCATCAAAGCAACAGAGAGAATTTCTTCATGATTGTGAACGAGCACAAATTACTCCCTGCTTCAAGGAGGGCAAGAAGTATGGAGGGAAATACTGTTCAGTCAGCCTCACTTCAGTACATGGGAAAATTATGAAGCAAATGTTTTTCAAAGCCACCCCTACTTTGAGTGGAGTGTGTTCTTCAGAGATACCTTCCTACTTAAATTATTCTATGGTTGTGATTTATGCCTGAAGCCAGCACTGTAAACTCATGCTCACAGGTGGAAAGAGGACCTCACAGTGGTTCCTCAATTCCAAATTAGAGATCATGTATGTCCATACTGTTTATTGCCAAAAGAAACGGCAATATGACAGGTGAAAAGCTTATGCTTGCTGTGTTTGAACAGAGATGGTTTTATTTTCATGTTGTACATTCCTATTATTACTGATGTAAATACCTCTTGGTATGTGTATCTGTGACTAACTAATCATACAAAAAATAAATCCAAAACTGTCTTCCTATTCTCCAAATGAAATTACTCAAGACAATAAAATGAAAGTGAACCAAAGAAAGAGTAAATTAGAAATATTTACATGGTGTGATAGGTAGTAAAAAAAGCCCTTTAAACAAGTATATCTCTAAATTATCAGTTCAGATTTCACATTAAGTAAAAAGGAGCCATTATATGACAGTGATCTTCGCTATCAGAATGCTAACAAATAATCACTACAATTAGCTCATTCTCCTGTAAGTCCTTCTGAAGGAGCTTTATCAACTACAGAAAGTTATACAAGTGCCCATATTTAATCCAATCTCCTTTTACCTTCTAAGTACTTCAAAAAAACCCAAAAAGGCACACTCTAGGGATCACACTGGATCAGTAACCCTGAAATGTTTACTCTTCCGGCAAAAGAACAAAGCAGCATATCAATAAACTACATCAGTCAATTGAAATTAATTACACGAAAGTTGGTTCCCAGAAAAATTTTCACTTAAGACAATTGTCTATTTCTGCGCATCCCAGTTAAGTGAATTCTATTATAGTAGTGTCCAAAGACTGTTTCTCTTCATGTTACTGATTTAGCTGTAATTTTCAGGCAAACTGCAATATATACTGTAAATATAGAAAAATATTAAAACATAATCTTAAAATTCTAGTCAAACACAATCCATACCAATTTCCAATGTGATGCTTTGAAATTCCAGAACATTTACTTTCTGACTATAAGATATGTATTTTAATGCCTGAAGTTAGAAATTAGATTTGTAATGTTTTATGAAAATAGACTATCTCGTATAGCGCTCTGTTTTTCAACCTCACAAAGTGTTACAGTGAAAACTGGACAAAATTTTGCTGAAAGTGATTAGCAGCCCTTCATTTAGTATGTCAGTGGAAGAAGCAGTTAAATTCCTTTTCAAAGTGATGACTAAAACAAAAGTCACCTCAAGTTGCAGGTTTTATTCCAGGCCAGACAGTACTTAAACTCAGGAATTACAAAACTCATTGTAAACCTAAGAAGATAGTAAGAAAATTTCTGAGAAGAGGTCTGAGTGAAAACAGACTTGGATATATGACCAAGGACAAAACAAAATTACCTGTCTTAATACAGGGAATGTAGGGAAATGTTCTTCAGAGGCGTATATGTTTCATCTCTTCCACTTCTTCCATTAACAGTTTGCCAATCACCTCTATAGCTGTTTCTTTAAGCCACATATTTGAATATATATTACAATATTCTGGCTAGTTGTCTTGAACTGCAATTTCAGAATAACATGCAAAGCACTAAAATCCATTTAGGATATAATTTGTTTACACTAAAAATGTGATTGTCTACTGTGTGATCCTATTTAGTGTCTCTGTCATTTCATTTCTTCCCAAATGCTCTTTCCCATGCTGTAATCATAGCTTCTGTCTGAGATCAGAGTCAACATTTTCCTGAAGCATGTTTCCATTCAAAGTATCTTGTTCTCTTAGACTCTCTTTTTTTTTTTCCTTTGAATTTCTTTCAGTTAACCAAATCCTGCTCTTGCATGTGTCAACTGCACAAGATCAGGACCAGCCACTTTCTTACTCTTTATTCTCTTTGAAAACAGGTATTTCTTGGGTAATTCACAGAACTCCTGGGAAGCAACAGGAAACCCTATTCCACTGCTTCAGTGTCCCTTCTACAATGTCACTGGGCTTGTGCAGGAGACTAGCACAAGACGGATTCTGCAAAAGGCTCCAGCAAGTTCTTTCATAAAATCATCTAAATTTTTTCCCATGATAAAAGTTTTAAAATGAACTTTTGGAAAAGAAGAAAATGCTTTACTGGAGAAGATATGACAGTTAAATGAATCGTGCAGTCTAGAAATTCAAGTACTTTAATTTTTCTGGGATGCTTTTCATGGTTTTCCATACAGGAATTTTATATTTTGTCCTATCACAAAACTCCCAGAGCTGGTGACTGAGAAATCACATTAGCAAGTCTCACAAATCTCAGTAATTGACATTCCCTGTATTACTAAATATAAACAAACAATGAAACAAAATAAACAAAAAAGGAAACAACTGAGTCCATGAAAAAAAATTACATTTTAGGATTATTTTCATCAAGAAATCAATGCCTGTTCAGTCATGCAAATTATTTCCTGGCATATTGCTTTTTTGAAAATTGACTCAGACTACTGATATATATTAGAAACCAAATAGATTTTGTAAATCTACTGCAAAATACCTTTGGTATGATTTATCAATCTTTTTGGGACAATGAATGCAGATTTCACCTGAAAAGGTGAAATGTGAAAGACATTAAGCAACTTTTGGACTTTAGACACTGAAATAAAAATTGCAAGAACACTATATATGTCCTTATGTGGTTTTATAGCCATTTATAGTTGTCATGACATTCCTTGATCTTTTTATTATTGTTATTACTGCTGTCCCAGGAAAAGTAAATGGGATGTGGGAATTTGTGTCAACATCACTTTTGAAATAAGCAACAGATAGAAAATAAAACTCCATGTCTAGCAGAGGAGCACATGGAATCTGGGTAGCTAACTTCCTAATTTTGACCCTGAAAACTTTTTGTGCAGATGCTGCTTAATACACAGCATCTCATCCTACAGGAGGCTCAGGAGCTCAAGCTTTGATAGGGTTGCACAGCTCAGTTGTGTATCCATAAACTATATTATATCCAACCACTAAGAAGTCTAAATCAAGTGATAGCATAGCAGTGGCTTTTGAGCTCCCTCTTTTGATATTCAGGAACTAATGATGTGTGCACTCCATGGGATATGGAAAACATTTTATTCTATCCTCTGTGTGACAGAATTTGAACAATTTGCATAGTACTCAACACTGACTTCTTAAATGAGCTGTTGGCAGTTTTTTGCTTCTTATGTTGAAGACGTATCACTATGCGGGAAAAATACGAGATTCATTCACATCCATTTTGTTTGTATCAGTCAGGTCTTTATATAATGCCCATTGATTTATGCTACAAAGATAAGGCCAATGGCAATTACCAACTTTCTATTTTACAAGCGCTACAGCAATTGTTGTGTTTACATGCAGATCATGCCTGAATAAGTATTGTTAAAGCTTGCTAAATTAGTCCAAGGAATCACACAGCAATTTCATCTAATTGCTATTCATCAGAACTTTATTAAAATCATTGACTATTTTAATTATATTAAGAAAGGGAAGATGTCAGCTCACAGTTTCATAATAATTCAGAGACTCTACAAAAAGAATTCCACGATTTATCATTTTAAACTACATTCAAGGTATCAAATATTGCTTGCTGTTTAAAATTATCAGCAGTTAAAGGAAAACTTCTTTGTTGCCCCTTTTGGTATTTCTTTATTATTTACTACTGGTTTAAATGTATCAAATTTGACCTAATAATTTCCTTTCTCTATGTTTGGCTATACAAAGAATGCAGACAAGTAGCTTTGCTAAGTATTGAATTTTCAGACAGTTAACTAAAGTGAGATGAAAGTGGAACATCATCAACACCTTTTGTACCTGCCTTTTAAAAAAAAAAGCTTCTGCAACTGAAATCTATGCATTGTACATACTCTTAAAAAATCCCAATGCATCTGATTGGGAAAATCAGGGATTTAGGTAGAGGAGTACATTTTCTGGATTATGATCAAGTTAATGGGAATGGCAGACATCAGGGAGGAAAAAGATAACACTGTACATAAAATTCATGCATTGTAGCATCCACTGTTGGCATTAGCCTGATACCCCAGTAATTTTTTTCTGACCTGTATATTTCTTGCTGAATCATAAGTTTTTAAGAGAAATTGGCTTGCAGATGAATAATTCATACATAGCAGTGCATTAAGGTGTTGCAGCTTTTTTATTATTTTTAATGTCACAAAGTACTGAACTGGCATTATGTCCCACTAAAATTCTATGAAAATATACTACAAAGTATTTCAATGTTCATTCACTGCAAGGTAATTTGATACGATACCTTGAAGAAAGTTTAAATTTGGAACTAGTCAGGCCTGAGATCCTGCATATATAGGAGCAGACTTGTAGCTCAGTCTTCAGTGTTGCCAACTCAAAGTACCCAGTAATTTCAGTTACCTTTTCCTCACATGCTGCCAGTTTAAGTAGTAGTATGTTCTGCTGTATGCAGTAAAAGATTCTAGTGGGTTCAGTTTGGATTTATGAAGTTAGTTTACAAGTTGATGAAACTGTCTTCAAAATGCAAATGCTTCACTCAGAAATTATTTAAAAATACTTCCCAGACAATAAAGATTGCAATGAAATAGTAATTAAATGGAGATACTGCTCGGTGGAGATCGTTATACATCTCTGTTGAGACACTTGAGGTTAGAAATAAAGTTTACACAAAACATCATGGTTTACTGTCTTAAAATATGTATTGTGTTAAATAAATAAGTTTCTATTTAATCTTTTCAATTTCTCTTTTGTGGAGAAGCTTGATAATTCCAGGGAATCTCATACACCTCTTTCCCCCCCAGAATATTGTCAATATCCTCGCTGTTAGAAAACACTGTTCCTGACATCAAGATGAAGCCCCAATGAAAACAAGGATCCACTTTGCTTCCATTCATTTGATTACAAGGTAGCAAGATGATTAATCAAACCCTCATCTAGAAGTGTGCACAGCCTTGCTGAAGTCGTGCTTGGTATCCTGCTTACACCACTTCACTTTGTCACTGCCTGGGCATGTTGGTTCCTGGGGAGGAACTGGCACAGTGGTGCTGTCAACCATCCTTGGACCACACAACCTGGCACACAAACTGCAACATCTTTGGGTTCTTCAGCTTGGAAAGGAAGCTGAGCAGAAGCAGAGAAGCCCTTTCTCTGTTAAGTCACATAACTATGCATGAGAAACCAAGTTTCACTACATTTGCGGCTTATTCACTATTTTGCCCTCCTTCCTCCTTTCATATACCAATTGGTCCAAACACTGTCCATGCTTATTGACTGCTGTATGCCCATTGCTGATAATTTAGTAAAGCAGTTCCCCGGCACACTGTTCTTCAGGGTTTTTTCCAGCTTTCTAAAATAAACTATTTTATCTCAGGATGGGGGAGAACATAACATTTTACCAGATAACTCCATGGAAAGGAATATAAATGGTAACCAAAAAATTTTCCTAATATACTCTTCATTTTATCCATTTTTTTCAAGAACATGGCTCTCTATTTCAATAGA
This sequence comes from Lepidothrix coronata, assembly GCF_001604755.1. Lineage (NCBI taxonomy): Eukaryota > Metazoa > Chordata > Aves > Passeriformes > Pipridae > Lepidothrix > Lepidothrix coronata. The sequence continues at coordinate 2,936,251 of NW_016690225.1, forward strand.
GATGGTCCACTCATTCTGACAACATCTGATTTTTTACAAGAAGAATACACAAAAGGTTAAGGGAGAAAATGTGGACAAGAATGACAACAAAATTTAGCTCATTAAATTGTGTACCATTGTCCTCACTAAAGTATTCTAAGATGAAAAATAGAAATCACCATACCTATTGAAAATGTTAATGTTTCACCTGAGTCTACCTTTCTGCTGTTCACAGAGATTACTCAAAGTAAGCTGTCTGGTACCAGATAACCTTTTTTAAGAAATTCTACGTGAAATGGCATCAAAAAGCAACACTCATAGACTGAAAAAAATAAATATCTGTTAAAAACATACATTTCTACAGAAAAAAAGTAGTCATATCCTATGCAGACTCACAATACAAGTTGTCCTGTTTTATGTGCCAAAATAAAGTTGAATTGTATTCCTTCCCATATACAAAATTGTGTCACAGTCTCTTTAGTCTTGTGTTGAATATCTGCATTCCTCATTCTTCCCTTCTATTTCGCTTCCTCCTCCCATACTCTGTCTTATTCCTCCACCAGCTTTCAAGGCTGAATGTTTTTCACCTTTCCCTCCCTTTTCTCTTATCCCTATCGTAGTTTTTTCCTGTTATATTTTTTCCACTTTCACTCTTCACATTCCCTTCAGTCTCACTTTCCCCTCTTATCAGACCATATATGAACTTTGCTGCAGGCACAGTTGTATGAAATGATTTTCAGTGTTGCCAGCAGCTGGGAGAGTATTGCTTTAATGATCCTTCATGTGAACCAGACTAAAAGCCTCGAGCACAAGTGACCTGTAGTCCAAAACAAACTAGGCTACAGTCATTATACTCCACACCTTAGTTTTTCCATTCCGTAAAGCCTACATGTAACAGGACATACAGACATTGTACAGAGACAGAGATAAATTGGATCACTTTATTTACACTAAATGTAAAGCTGTACATCTTATCTTTGTGTATACCAAACTAATTTTTTAGGAGTTTGGTTTCATGGAGCTCAATCAAGAGCTTCTCTTTCAGTGAAAGCAGTGTTTTGTCAGTCTTCCCTTTCTGAGGATCCACTCCCACTCAGTTCCCCGGGGGCACACCAAAAAATACCGTACTTTCCCACTGAGCAGAACCGGAAGTGACCGTGCCACATCATTCATTTGTAAATCAGAACACTGAAGTTTCCTCAGCGGATACATCAAAGGATTTACAGAGCAGAGAACAAAATAGCTCCAGTTGCAAGCATTCCCCTCAGGACTGAAACACCATGTGTTAGCAGATACTAGATATTTAAACAAATGTAGAAAAGGATAATGTTGCATAAAATCATAATAGCTCAAGATAAGTAGCAAATTAACACAAGTCTTTTATAAATTAGCTTGCTTTATAAAAGCACTCCATTTACTAACAGCTCAGAGTCTGTATTCTGTTTCTGACGCCAAACAATGGATTTGAGTTCCCAGGAGGCTGCTCACTCTATCAGCTCGGTTCAATAGGACACCTTGGCAGATCTGCTCTACTGGGGTTATGACAGTCTTGTTCAGGCAAACAGCAGAAACCTGAGCAACACAACCATTTTCTGTGGGTAAATATTGCTCTGTATATACATGCAGTTTCAGTGGTCTCTTCCACAGATTCCTGTTCTTTGCTACATCTACAAGGAAAGCTTCTACAAAAGAAAAGCTAAATTTAGCAATGTTTTCCAGCAGTTAGATAGCCATTTTTATACGATAGAAAATAATTTTCTTCAGATGATTTTTCTAATAGTGCTGTAGTTAATTCCAAATGAGGACCATAGTGGATTTTGATCCCAGCTCCCCTATGCTTAATTGGATGGCTGAGCCTAAATTATTCCCAGTGGTCAACCATGCCACAGTGTAAGATTACATTAAATATGCCAATCATTGCGTTCAGGCAGAAGGGCATAAAAAACTGCAGAACTTAAGTTCTATTATTAATGCTAAATTGACTGTCACATCAGAATAACAATACTCCATGTGTTGCTTGAAATAATAATGTATTTCCTAATATGAACCCTTATTAATATGATTAGGTGATGAAGTACAAAGTAATGCCCAAAGTGAATTCATGATCGTTTCCTGTACTAAGCCACACTGAAAAATTAATGTTTATAAACTAGACATCCTGCAAGAAATATTGCATTCTTAATAAATTTCATACATACAAATACATATAAATGAAATGGGAATATTTATTAAAGATTCCTTATTCAATTTTTAAAATAGCTTAGTAAATCTATCAAATACTAAGTGAAAAGAACAGAGAGAGAATGACTTTAAAATGTTCAACCATTCTGACTGACATTGCTGTATGAATTGCAGTACAGCATGTCAACTTTTTGAAAGTGTGTTCAGGAGAGGTAATGACAGGCTTCACAACTGTGTTTAAATGTGTAGTCATGTACAAGGGCCATAGCAATGCTTTGGATCAGAGCTTTATGAAAACAAGTATATACAAAAACTGTTTCAAGTTTGTATATTCTTACCAGAGAAATACACATCGATGCAGCTAAATTTTCTACCAATACATTATAAATTATGTAAGTGTTCCACATAGTAGTTTCATTTTTGATCATACTGGCAATACTTATAGCTGATATATCGAATTCATAAGCAACAGTATATATTATTATGGAACTGGAGAAATCTCTATTTTTTTTTTAAACTACACCTACCCTTTAACTCTCTTCTTAGTATAATAAAGATCTATTAACTGCACTTCTTCTTGGGAGTTCAGATTGTAGGGAGAAGGATGGTGTTTCATTTCCCTGGGAAAACTGGGCAGTGTACGGAAAAGTAAAACATTAGATCCCTCTGACATGTCACTTGGCTCATACAGCAGCCTGATCATGCTTTTGCACTTAGCTAACTAAGGTTGATGTCATCTTACATACTTCTTATAAGGAATAAACTTTTGTTAAACATTATGTAATACTCCAGAGAACTGTTTCAAGCTAAGTATGAGAGGGTTTTCCAAAACATACCTGAATGTGGAATTTTGGATGGAGTCGTGTTTTCTTTATACAAGGTGGATGTCAAGTTTGGAAGAGAAAGTAAGTCAGATTTTTGTTATCTTCACAGAATAAAAAAGAGGAAACATCACCAAAATACAAACGTTTTCTCATTATTGCTCTTCAAGTTGCTTACTTTCTGTTGAAGTGCTAAGTTTTATTAATGCAAAATTATTTGAAATAGTCTGACCAGTATCCTACTTACCTAATGGCACACTTAATATAAATATATATTCAGCATTCTAACTGTCCAATTCACAACATCTTTTCAGAAAACTGCAATTCAAATTGCTAAAAGCAACCTCTATCTACATACATATATATAAATGTGTTCTTCTACTGTATGTTTTACTTCATTCTATTTAATTCTTGATTGTGATATTTAAATAACTGACTTTAGTATACAAAGAAAAAGACTATTGATAGACCTGTGACTCTTGATCACAGACCAACTTTGTCATGTAGGTTGTTGCCCCAAGCAAGAAAATCTAGATAAAAAAATTTTTTTAATGCCTCCACGCCGCAAAACTGAACTAATTTTGGTTTGCCTAGGGCAGTAAAATCTAAAGAGTTCCCATTTTATGACTGTCACCTTTCTACTCACAACTATAAATTTACAACATATTATTTGCTTTGCATTAAAAAATATATTTATCAACATCTGAAGCTTTCATTTGACTATTACAGATGCTGACATATAAATATCAGAGTACTGATTTGGGCTGAAGTAGATTCAAGTTTTGGTTTTTTTAAGAGCAATTCTCATGGTGCTGTGTTTTGGATTTGGTGCTGAGAACAGTGTTGATAGCATGGGGATATTTTAGCTATTGATGAGCAGCACTTACACAAAGTCAAGGCCTTTTTATGTTTCTCTCCCCAGCCCACCAGCCAGAGGGCTGGTGGTTCACAAGAATCTGGGAGGGGACACAGTGGGACAGTTGACCCCAACTGACCCAAGGACTATCCTGCATCATATGGTGTCATGCCTAGCATATAAGGGGAGGGAGAGGGGAGTGAGGAACAGGACCAAATGAGGATGTTCTGAGTTAAGGCATTTGTTTTCCCAAGTAATGGTTACACATGATGCAGCCGTGCTTTCCTGAACACCTGCCTGACAATGGGAAGCAGTGAATGAATTCCTCATACCACTTTGCTTGTGCATGCAGCTTTTTCTTTAGCTATTAAACTGTTTTTAAGTTTCTGATTGTGTCCCCCATTCTGCTGAGGGGAGAAGTGAGCGAGGGGGCTGGGTGGGATGCAACCGCTGCTCAAGGCTAACCCAGAGCAGTCAGTGTAACACTTCTGCTGCTCACAACTTTCTCTGGTATCTTTATTTTTAATTATAAATTATGCCATTGCATCTCTTCAGACAATAAGAGGATCTTTTAAAGTACTCATTTTTTCAACTCAAGTAACAGGTAAAAAAAAAATAGTCCCAGAAACATTGTTTATCCTCATTTTAATACAAGTGGAACCCATTTCTCTAAAACCCTTCTGTTTACCTCTTTATATTCCAGAAACAAGTGTTTTACTGAAACTTCGACTAAAGTTTGATTGTTTTTAGTTGAAAAGAAGTTCAGCTGATCATTTTTTCATCTTGCAACAGTAAGGTTTTTGTTAACATATGATCTGAAAAAGCATGTCTTTGGTGCTTTCCTTTTCATTCATGGCCAGTCTTCATGAACGAAGATTTGAGAAAGGTCATTACCCTTCGAGCCAGTGCAGTGGATTTTTTAGGTGAGACACAATGTGCACTGAACTGAGCCCACCCTTTAATCCTGAGGTTCATCTGCTGGGGCCAAGCGAGCTTGGACAGTGGCAGCAAGGTCCTCAGGATGTAAGTTTGATTAGAGTGACCTTCTCTTAGATGGATGGCCTTACAGGGTTGATGAGCTCCATCTGCCCGGGGAAGTCCCCTGACTGGGAATCGAACCAGCGCCGCATTCTAACCACTAGACCACCAGGGGTCCCTGGTGCTTTCCACCACAGTGATAAAATGCACACTTCTGAGAGGATAGAGAAGCAAGAAGGGTCAAAATGCTGAGAAGTGTTCTCATGCCTGTAAGCCTTCAAAGCCATGAAATAAACTCAGTTTTCGTATAAGAATTTATAGTGGTCAACATTGGATGTTATCTTTATCTAGTTCAGTGAAAAAAGCTGTGCATAGACAGACTGTCTCAAAGGAAGGAGAATGAGGAGAAACTGGAGATATTTTGCTACTGGGAAACACATAATTGAACACCACAGGAAAATGATGGTTATAGAAACGGTTAAAGTAAAACTATATTCTGCATGCTTTTCATCTGCTAAATCACACCGTGCTGAGAAGCACCTACTGACTGAGTCTTACACAGATCCCTGAGGCTTTTCACAAACAAGCAAGTCGCAGTTGGAGGCAGTGGAATGCGAGTTCCAGAGCAGACAACAATGCCCTAAGCTACAGGTTCTCCTTTTGATAGCATGTTCAGATCATCATTCAATCAGTGACCAATTTTATCCCTTCCAGAGCTGTAACAAGCTATGAAACACACGGCAAAGAATCACAGCATAAGGTTCTTGTATTTGTTTAATACCTTTGATCTATTCCCAGTCTACAGTTGAAATCATGCCCTAGAATTTTCACTGGAAGTGAATGGAAAGAACTAATTGCATAAGATTAGAGATCTCTGTTACAATCATTCACATTACTGAAGGAGCTCCAAGGGAATATTAAGCAGTCCCTAATCTAGCACCCCTGCTTTCATCAGTGGGATTTTGACAATACCTGCACACCAAGGGAAGTATCTCTGTATGTGGGCAACATTTTTCAAGCCAATCCATTAAAACCAGCCAACTCTCCCCACCTCCTTCTCATAGCCACCTTTGCTAATATAGGTATTTTATATTTTGTATTTCTAACATAGTAAATTCCTTCAGATTTTATATAATTCATGTAATTTATGTATCACAGGGAGTTATCATAGACTGTTGTGTCAAGATTGTGGGAAGAATTTTGTTTTCAGTTTGCAACCATTACCTTTTCAGAACTGCTGTGGCCCTTCATGTCACTGTTTTTTATACGAATGCAGACCAGCTCCCCAACTTAAACTGAAAGAAACTGATGGTACGTATTTCTGGATACTTCCTGACAGCTAATAAAGTTCTTAAATGCATTTTTTAACATCCACATTTTATAAAATGCATGAATCTATGCTAGAATATTTGTTATGTGTATGCATTTTTTTATTTTTAAAAACTAAGTCTTTCTATGGGAAGAAATAAATACTATACACCCATAACATCTGGAACTAGCCTCCAGAAATTAATGTATATGATTAGAAAGGAGAAGTGATATACATGTATTTTCACAGTAACTCTTTCTTTTTTTTCTGCAATAATTTCTTGCCTTAGAGGCATGGAGCTGTTAGCGTCTAGAATGCATTCTCTCAGTTCTCACAAACAGGAACACTTTGATTTTAGTTTAATAGGAAATACAATATTTATCTTTACAGGAGTCTGAAGTCACATATTTGCTTTCAGAAAATAATTATAAGCAAGCATACATGCAATTAAGGCATTCACAATCTCTTATCAATACATCGACTTGGACAAGCTCTCTCTGGCTGAGTAATTTAGTTTTGATACTTATTTAATATTTTAGCCACTGCTGAGATTCCAACAAGAGTGATAATTAGTGCCAATTGTGAAGCTGGTTTCTGTGCTACAGCCATCTGTCTTACAGATACTGAATAATTCCATTATTTTAAGGTGTAATTACAGATGTCTCAAAGCATTTAAGACCAACCATTCATTATGTAAAAAAATACAATATTGCTGTCAGATACTAGAGAGGTTTTATTTCCAGATAATATGGTTTACAAGAGACATACTAGTTTCAAAGTAGAGCTTTTAGTAAAAGTCAGAGACAAGCAAAATCAAATTTCTAACAGTACCCATAACATGAAAATTTTCAGAAGGAACTCAGAGTACTTTTTGTTTGTAATTTCAAAATTTTCTGAAAGAATGTTGAAACTTAATCTTGTTATATGGATTTTATGTGCAATTATTTAGTGTTTGCATTATTTTTATGTAGTAGTAGAGCCACATGTAATTATGACATATTAACAATATGTCATGATAATACAACTAAACCATGCCCGAAAAAAAAATTAAAACTTTTAATGCATGGTTCAGACTTGGCCCTGGATATGTAGCATAAAATGCATTTAACTTGGCTTGGGTTTTTTGTCTTTCAGTTTTTGCCTCTCATCTCTCTCTTTGCACCACCCCAGGCTGTAGCAGTGGAGTGAACCCACCTCAACTGTGAACTCCCCACACCAGCTTGGTCCTTTCAGACAAGAGAAGTTACATCACATACATGCTGCATGTCCTCTAAATGGATGACTTTTACACTACAAACACCAGTGTCTGGACTTTTTATATCATAGCAATGAAAATCTGAAGTAAACAAGATAATATGCTCCCAAGGTTTTACTCTTCCTTTCACATAAAAAAGCCAATGCCAATATGTAATGGACACCTACTACATTTTTCTGTATGCAGCAATGTTTCAGATTAACTGCAGCTATTCTCAAGCATTAAGTTTTTATTTGAAAACAAAGCATTTAGGAAATCATTACATTAATTGGAAATACTGGAGACTGAAGGAAAAAAAATAGGATAGATAATTCTATACAAGAACAAAATAAGATGTGATTTACAATATTCTCTCTCCCCTTTATCTGAAGATATGTGGCACCAAAGGGATTCCCCTTAACCTTTTTAAAATCAATTGAAAAGTAATATGTGTTACAAAAAGAGCTTTTATCTTTTGCTAAAATAATAAGAAACATCTGTGTCTGACTTTTAGGAAATTCAAAGCCTATTAGTGATGATGCTATGGGACACTCTGTAAAGCAACAAAAATTTCCTTAAAATACAAAGCAGAGTTTAAATTTTAAACAAGGAACATTTTAATTCAGTCTACATAGTAATTAGCCTATTTCTATGTAAATCAATTCATAATTATTAATATCTCTTCACTCCTGAGTACAGTTTTGCAGACAACATTTTTCCAAAACATGGCAGAGGGGGAAAAAAAAAGTTATTAATAAGTACCTCTATTAACCTCTTTTGTTAAATTAGATAAATGAGAGGAAATTAAAATCTGTAATGAAATATGTAATTCCAAAACAAAAGCTCTGACAAAGGAAGAAAGCAGTTTTGATACTGCATTAAATGGATTCAGACTAAGCATAGACCATGACAATCTCCTTTTCTCTGGGGTCAGAACACTGCCCATATAGACACAATTCATCCAACACAGGACATCAGTAGAGTTATTTGGATAATTTTGGCACTTTGTTCTGTTCTAATAGTTGAATAATGTTCTGGTCTGTAATGTCATTCCCTGGACTACATGCCTGAGTTACCCTACCGAAGGCAATGAGCTATTTTTTAATATAAAGATTTAACCCTCACATCACCATATAAATTTCCATTTACTTGCTTGCACAGCACAAGTCTCTCTACTTAGTCTGAAGCATACACAGAGTTTTATAGCTCACTGCATCTTGCAGCTCTCTGCAATATTTCAGATTTTCTATAATACAAATATACAATACATATTCAACGCATTTTTACTTGACCTCATTGATTAGAATCTGTATACCTTGTTTTACATAGCTCTTAGTTCCATAGACCAAATAAATACTTCCCTCTGGGTGTTTTCACTACTTGATGGAAATAGAGGATGGTGTAATCTGATTAAAGGTTGTTGTGCACAATGTAAATTAATCTTAAATTCCCCAAAGGCAATAGAAAAAAAGAAGGACTTTCCTAATATGATTCTTCTTAAATTGAGGCAAACATCTGAAATAAGTTGGATGAATTGCACTTTTTTTTTTTTACTGACTATAAAGGGATTCGAGGTTCATATAGACAACTGTACTGCTCATGTCTAAGAGTACCTGAGGTTAATTTCAAATAGGGAAATGTCAGGTCAATAAAAAGGGTGCACTTTTTCTGGGGTATGAAACTAGAACCAGGAGCCTGGATGTAAGTAATTTTGCTCCAGAATGAATGGGCATAGTTCAAAAGACCCGAGTTGGGATCCAATAGTTTACAGAGCAATCTAAGCCAGCAGATTGCAGTCACCTGTAATGTGTCCATAAAGGTCTGGGTATGCTCCAATCTGGCAAAGTGAGAAGACTGGAAATTCAGTCTCTTAGGTCCCATACTTTTCTACCAAAACCCAGGTTATCTATCTCTAGATTGCAGAACTTTGTCAGTCATAAAATATCTTGCAAACCACCATGAAACCTTTCATTATATTTTAAACTGAAAACTTCATGAGGATTATACAGTTTTACAGATCATGAAGGATCCTGCACAGATGATGACTCACCTAGTTTGATTCCATGGTTTGCACAGCAATAAAAATGCAGGCTACAGAAGCTCAGCTTGCTCTTAATTGCACAGATATCCATACTTCTAAGAAAAGCAGTCCTAGCCACCCAGTTTTGGAGTACTCTGGGGCTAGGGGCATCTGTCACTTGTCTTACTGAAACTCTATAACTACATATGCAAGAAAATAAGAAAAAAAGAAGAAAAAAACCCCAAACCACAATCAAATACCCAAACAATCAACCAAAAAAACCTCAAAAAACAAAAAAGTACTCCTGCCCTGTCACACACACACATGAAAACCAAAAAAACCCCAAGAGAATAGGAAGAAAAATTACACAGGAGATTTGTGGTTAAGGTATTGCATAGAACTGGGGGAAAATCACATTCTAGTGCATATTAGTACATTTTTGTATCATCTTGCCAATTCGATATTTAATACAGGTGTATAACTTCTTACTCCGCAGTGAGTACTTGAAGGACTACATGGACAATCCTTTTTAGTTTCTGTATTTTTTTTTTGAAACCAAGGACTCCCTTATACACCATTACAAAACTTCAAAAATTGGATGTGGAGAGGTAGACGAAATAAGACATATCTGAAGTAGTTCTGAACAAGCTGTCTCACACATACCAAAAGCAAAATAGTAAGACAGCACGACAGAGCTAATTAAACCTGATCTGACTGTGGTAGCAGAGCTGGTTGATTCAGAAGTCAAAGCAAGCTCAGAAAACACTCTATACTACTACACTAAACACAGGAAGAAGGAAAAAAAAGTACCCAGTTTCTGAGCAGTGGGGTTTCTTCATAAGTATAGCGGGGTATGATATAAGCTCTGTAAGTCTACTAGAAGAAAGATATAAATATTTTGTTTTTAAATGATGAGATGGTGATAAATGCGGATTTCAGAAAATACTGCTTGTAAAATACTGGCACAAAAAAATTCTACACATCTGAAGCAGAAAAATAAGTTAATTTTTATTCATACCAGAAATAGAGAGGAAGTTAATTATGTACTTCCCAACACCTAAGATAGAAGGTATGAATTTCTATGCAGATTCCCATCAGTGAGGTCTGCTCCTTTTCCGTACAAAGGAATAGGTGTTCAGATCTCTATTTCACCAGATTTAATGTTTGGTGCATACACTACATCAAGTATTCATCTGTTACTTTCCATTTGGTAATGCTCAGTAAAGAAAAAAACACACCTCTTTTTTTTCTAACCAATCTTGTTTAAAATACTTCTGACTCAGGTGACATATAGACCCAGAGTGGAATTTGCTTAATTGATATGACTATCTGCTTGAACTATTTGCTATACACTATTGTTATTGAGAATTGTAAAAAAAAAAAAAAAAACCACTTTCATTTTAATACAATAATCTGGTAATTAAAACTAAGTAACTTTAAGACCCATAGAACACACTTTAATTAGTTTATATACGCTATACTAATTTAAAAAACCCTGAGATCTCAGTATTGTACTTACAAAGTCTCTTTCAATTAGTTGCAGAATTACATTATGGAAATAATCTCATTAGATAATTTCCAGGTATTAAAAAAATCAAAAACTAGAAGCTTCATACAACACACCATCTACTTGAATAATTTTCTTGATTATATCTAATTTGTTTTACAAATATATGCCTATTTTCTGTGTGACTTTTACTTCCCTACTCATTTGGAAATGAGTTAGGAAAAGTCAGCTTCCAGAAATTTCCAGTCCTCTCCAGGAAACAAGTGGCTGAGTTTACTCTACTGTGAGTAAAATGTTAATCGCCACATAATCTGTGGTGTATCACCTCTCTGCTTTATCAAAGAGGACCAAAGATTTCTACGGGATTTAAACACACAGCTCACTTCCAATAACTACAAAAAAGGTGACACAAAACCAGGTGTATGCCACAGCTATGAAAAATATCATTAGCCTCTATGCAGAACATCTAGCATTTTGCAGAGAATAACACTATTACTATTAACAGTTATGTTTGGTTGTGTAGTTTTCAAAAAAGTGGGTTATGTCTCTGTAGGTGCTATGGAAAGCTAGCAGCAAATATACTATATGTATTACTTAGGAAAAAATACCGAGGATCTAACTACGAGGATGCTTAGGCATTTTTCTAGTACAGTGGGTGATTAACCTTAATATATAATATAAGGCAGAGCTTATCGCAATCATGTCACCCTCTCACAAAGAGAAAAGCTGTTTTATCACAGGTGCCTGAGTGTACATAACTCTGAGTTGCATCTTTGCTGCACCTGTATCATTGCAGCTGGTCAAATATTCATAAAGAGTGTCTCTTCTGGATAGCTCTTAGATGCAATTTGCTCAAGGTAAACTATAGTTAAAAAATTAAAACCATAAGGATCTGCTAACAAATGTCAATGCCGATGCTGATATGGTAAGAGATTGGACACTATTACTAACCTGATAACACAAGCAGCTTCTACTTCCATTGGAAAATAACACTGTCTTAATCATAATGACTGAGGATTTCACATCAATATTTTTACACAAGTTGTTACACATCATTGTTAACAATTAGTGGTAAGATTATCATGGACATGTTTTTTGAAAATGAATGCCATCATATCCAAAAGATATATAATTAGTAGATTCAGCATCCTCCTTCTTAGATCTCTAATGGCTTGATTTTATCAATATGAATGCCACTGGGTAAAGGCCAGTATGTGTCTCAATTTATTATCTAGCAGAGCAATCTATTAAACCCAAATTCAGCTGCTGCTTTTGTAGGTATATTTCTTTTTGATTTCAATAGGAGGGAAACATATTACACTGAAAATCATTTTTGCTAATCAGTTATAACAAGACAAGAGTACATATTAAACCTGAATGAGCTGATGTAGAAAAATATTAGTATTCCCTATGAATTTTATTATTCATATTTGAATAGATATATGTGCAGGACTACCTTTCTTCAGATAGGTCAATTTTCTTCATTGTTCTGGATTCACTCTAAATTATTTGACATAAATAAAGACGCTTTCAAACTAAAATATCATCATCATCATCATGGCCAGTCTTTGCGAACAAAGATTTGGGAAAGGTCATTACTCTTCGAGCCTGTGCAGTGGATTTTTTAGATGAGACACAGTGTGCGCTGAACTGAGCCCACCCTTTAATCCTAAGGTTCATCTGCTGGGGCCAAGCGAGCTCAGACGGTGGCAGCGAGGTCCTCAGGATGTAGGTTTGTTTAGAGTGACCTTCTCTTAGATGGATGGCCTTACAGGGCGCTGCATCCTAACCACTAGACCACCAGGGGGTCCCCAAACTAAAATAAGTTACTTGAGTACACACGAAAAATAAAATAAATGAAAGTGGAAAATAAACATTTAAAAATTCTCAGTTTCATATAGTGCATTTTTGGAAAGGGTTTTTTTTCGTATTGTTGGTTTGATTTGTCAGTCTGAAAGAGTGGATAATTGATAGTTAATGTATAAATACACATAAGAGAATTAAATTCTACATTTTGTCAATGCCTCCATACATGTCTAAAATACTTCACTTTCTCTACTATGTGATTTAGTCTCCAGATCTGAAAGAATTAATCTTACTTACTTTAGTTAATGATTGAACAAGACAAGTAAATTCACTGAGAGAGTAGCTTGAAAAAATATAATGGAGAAAACAGGAATAGAGAGTGGAACATTTTTGAAGCCTAAATGAAAACAAGAGTCTGATAATAAAGCCTCTGAAAGTATCCACATGACTGTGGGAGAACCCTCAGACCAAGAAACACTAATGAGAGGCAAAGCTGTAAAGCAGGAGACAAGGCAAAGCCAAGGACAGCAGAACTGGTCAGAGAAAATGAATGTTTTCTCCAGAGAAAATATGCTTGAAGTTACCCCTAACATCTCTTTAAGTGTGAGAGGGAATCATTTGTTATAAAAGAGAAAAAGAAAAAAACCTCAACAATTAAAAAGGGAAGATATGACTGTAAAACAATGAAAGTTAATGCACAGATTCATGAATAGGTGAATTGCACAAATTGCATTAAACTAACTGTAAATTTTGTGTTTCCATTATACGGTGATGTCTTTATAGTATATATATGAACTGAAGATGTCAAGTTAACGAAGAACAGCATTTGGGAAAATACAACCAGATCCGGGAGTTACAGATTTATGAGTATGACTGTATTTATTTGTGATTTCTAAAGGACCCTGAGACTGAAGCTGTGATAAGCTATCTGTTTTGTCTTAATTGTCTTTGGAAATCATGGTTCTTTATGTAATGTAATCATATATATATGAATCTAAATTGTAATAGCAGCTCTAAAATTGAAAAGTGTAATTTAGTTTTATAAGTTATTTCCTTCCATGGGGAAACATTTTCTGCATTAATTTAGACCAGCATGGCATTTGAAGAGATTTGCAATGAATCATAACTTTTAAATAGTTATCATGATGGTAGCATGCATTAGCAGTAGTGTACATTCATCATTCACAATTCTTCATAAGTGTAATGTCATTCATTGGGTATCTACTATTTAAAAGCTGGATTGATGCTGATGTCGTCAATTATGCATATTCTTTGCAGACTTTGGGGTCTAAGAATCATCTTATGTATTATTGAAGAGAGCAGTCTTTTTACTTACGTGTGCATTTACATAAAAGAGCTGAAACGAAAGTAAATAAAAATATGAAAATTCTTATAGTAATGACACATTCAACAAAGAAAAAAAAATCCACACATGCTTAAAAATGATCTCTGAAAATGAAGAAACAGCACAAAATACGATCTAATTAAAACTGTTACCCACAGTAACAGTTTTAGGTGTTTTAGGTGTTGCAATTAAAGCCAGCAAAGTATTACTCTTTTGTAAGTACCCCTCAAAGAGCCATTCCATTTAAACTCTGATTATCAAAGAGTTACCTTGGCAGTTGATGAGCAATTTTGTAACCAATAAGGATTAGTTCTCAAACTACACAATTAGAAACGCAGAGTTCAAGCGATCATTTTTTCAGGCTGCAGTTGCAGATCAAATTCAACAAACTTGCGGGTTTTGTTAAGAACCTGAAAATTTTTCTAGGATGAAATAGCAGCGAGATAGTCTGAAACAACCCAAATGTGTTTATTAGTATAGCATGTAGGGAGAAAATTACCCATAATTATCCAGCTGAACAAAAATCATTAAATGTAAACCAACCTCGTATATGCTGAGTGGCTTCATTTTTTGTTTTAAATCTAGTAAAAAAATTACATTAAATTATCTTAATATTTATTATTTCATTATTTACTTTTTCTCTATTGAAAGTAGTAAAATATAGTCCTCTCTTTTCATTTTTGAAGAAAATACAAATGAAAATAGAATGAAATAACACAAGTTCTCTTTTAATGTCACAATTTATCATTTATTTCCTCTAAAGAGTTTTTTTTCTTTTTAAAAAGTTCTCTGTCTCTACATTGAGCCAGCAGTGTGCCCAGGCGACCAATAAGGCCAATGGCATCTTGGCCTGTATCAGGAATAGTGTCACCAGCAGGATCAGGGAAGTGATTTTTGCCCCATACTCAGCACTGGTGAGGCCACACCTTCAGTGCTGTGTCCAGTTCTGGGCCCCTCAATTTAGGAAGGATGTTGGGGTGCTGGATCGTGTCCAGAGAAGGGCAACAATGCTGGTGAAGGGACTGGAGCACAAGTCCTGTGAGGAACAGCTGAGGGAGCTGGGGTTGTTTAACCTGGAGAGGAGGAGGCTCAGGGGAGACCTTATCGCTCTCTACAACTACCTGAAAAGGAGGGCATAGCCAAGTGGGGGTTGGTCTCATCTCCCAGACACCTAGTGACAGGACAAGAGGACACAGTCTTAAGCTGTGCCAGGGGAGGTTTAAGTTAGACATTAGGAAGAAGATCTTCACAGAAAGAGTGATTATACACTGGAATGGGCTGCCTGGGGAGGTGGTGGAATGACCATCTCTGGAGGTGTTTAAGGAAAGACTGAACATGGCACTTAGTGCCATGTTCTAGTTGACAAGGTGGTGTTAGGTCATAGGTTGGACTCGATGATCTCAGAGGTCTTTTCCAACCTAGTTGATTCTGTGATTCTATGATTCTTTAGACAAGATTGAAATGGTACTAAGGTGGTGGGAGAAAACAAGTTACATTGAAACAGAGTGAGTTAGTGGTAAAACTGCATCTACCCTCTGATTCAGTATTTTATGAAAACAAAAGACTCACCAAAACACCAAAGTACAAATGGAAAAGAATGAAAACTTTTCTGGTTTTAACTAGTGCATCAATTTGTGATGGATGCACCAATTTGAGATGACCCAAAATTTTATGAGCCAATTATTCACCATGTTTTGCAAAAGAAAAAGCTAGCAGATGGTTTAAAGAAAGAAGGTGTGACTGGTGCCAGGGTTACAGGGAGCCGCAAGGGGAGGGAAGGACATGAGGAAGAGAGGAGCTTCTGTGAAGGGAGCCAAGTTCAGTGCCAAGGACACGCAGGGGACTTTGGTCTGGATGAATGGCTAGATCATCTGGATGATTTCGCTGATGGATGGACTGGTTGTGTAAATGCTTCTCCCTGAGTTTATCAAAGGAATGTGAATGGCTGAGTTACACAGATAGGCACGGGGGACAAGAAACACCAGGCTCTAGAGTGGGACTTCAGGCTACAGAGGGGCTTAAACCAAACCAGAATACCCTCCAATGCCACTCAAATATACTAAAGGCAGCCAAATATAATAAAGGCAAACACCCTCCAGATAGTACATCTGGGGAGTGCATCCGTGTTTAGCAGAAATGTTTAGTCAAAGGATTAAAGAAGTGGCCACTGCATGGGCTACCCAACTGCTGCACTGGGAGAGCTAGTGGTCAGGACCAAGCTCAAGCAGCAGGACTCCCAGCTCCTTTGTCTGATGAGAAGTAGTGGAGATTAGATACAGCATGTAAATCCACTGAAACATGAACAAAAGAGGCTTGTCCCCCACCGCTACTTCAATGAACTATCATGCAGAGATGGCCTGTGAGAAGGTTCTAACAAAAAAAATCTTAGACTGATGCTGTTTTTCTTAAATAAATGAGCACATGACAAAAGGACAACACTATAAGAATCTGTTCAGGAAACTTGGCAAGTAGATTATTCTTATTATTCCCTCAACATGAGGACCAGAAGGCTGGAAATACATTATTACAGAGGTAGAAATAGTCATGGTAGAGGGAATGTGTATCCCAAAAAACCTGAATTGCTGGTCTAAATCAATGGTTTGCTACTTGTCCTGAAAAATCCAGTTTGATAGCAGATCCCATTAAGAACAAAGTACAAATGGTGTGCTTCAATGTACAAAGAACTTTAAAACCTGAAAGCAATAGGATAGCAGATCAGTGAAACAGACTACTTAAATAATAGCTATAAAAGAGTGAATATGTAGGATGTCCAGGAGAGGATCCCATTTGCGAGAAGTTGTAAATTCACTAAGTAAGCAACAGACCCCTGGTAAGTCTCATTCACAATGGGTTCAGTAGCTGCACAGATTCCTATTAAAATAGAGGTAAAACCCTTTTGAAGTGTTGGAGATGAGGTTGTGCTTAAACATGCAACTGGGGATTGATTTGGGTGACTGTTTCATAAAGAAAAAAGGGTATGGGATGCTGTAGACACGGAAGAGAATAATTCAACAAAAACTGAGGCTTGGACTATGTCCAACATCTGTTTTTCATCTCTTGAAGGAAAATGTGATGTTATACGATGTCCATAGGAACACTGAAGGTTGGAACATATAGCAGGCACCTGTCTCTAGCAGATTTTTTACTTACATTGGGATTTAAGTGAGTTGCTACATGATTCTGCTAAACCAAAATGTCAAGTAACTTAGAATGAGTAACTTTCATATTAAACAATAAAGCCTCTGTGTGTGGAATTTTTAAAGGGGCCTGGGCAGAAAGTATTGAACTCTGATATAAGGTAGAAAAGACAAACATTATAACATTATCGAATGTTTTTTGTTACAGAATTATACACTCAGTTTCTAGCCAAAGAAAAGAGGTGGGTGAGGATGTATACCATTGTAACCTGCTCTAGATAACCTTTCAAGATGATATGATGAAGTGCAACCCAACCAATGCCATAGTAGGTTTTAGAAGAGAGTGTAGATAGAAGTCAAAATGACAAAACCTTCAAGTTTGTTTAATTTTGTATCAGTGCCAAATTATGATGTCTCACTGGGTCTTTGATTACCCTCTAAAATGAAGTGCTGGTGGAATTGTCTTCCTCTTATTACTCATATACTACAGGAGTCCAGGACTCATCTTGCTTACCAGACAAGAACTATGTGTGGGTTTTACATTCCAACAGAATTTTTCAGTCTTTCCTTTCTAATTAGCCTTTTCTAGTTCTTCAAGAAAATTTTGTATAATGTGCCAAATTTAGGTCTTATTATTTTGAACAACTTGTTCAGAAGACAGCATGCTGGCAAAACAGTAAATATGTTCTCGGCCTTATGATAGGTGTGAGATAATAACTGTCTTGGAAATATAAGAAGTAGATACATTTTTAGTGTACTCATAGACTGCCTTTATGGTGTTTTATGTATGTCTAATTAGACTAAATTATATTTATCAGTAAAACATAGAAGTAAACTTCATTTTAATTTATCTCTCTGTTATTATAAATAAACTTCATTAGTGGAAACTGCCTTTCTATTTCAGCATGAAAATATAGAGGATTATCATTCATCTCACTGATTAACACTGTTAATGAAGAAGTTGCCCTGAGTATGAGTTTGCACATTTATAACAAAAAGATAGGATCTTTGTGAGCAGAAAAGTCACTAAAAATATCCCCTACTATGTGTTTGTTTTCTTTTCCTTAATATAAATGCAGGTTTTAGTAGGAGAACAGCTATATCTGGTCAGTGTTATAAACCTGCAATGAAGACAGAAATTAATGATATGGGGGACAGGGCTCCATATAGACAGGAGGCCTTCCAGAAATCTGAAATTCAGAGCTCTTTTAAAAGATTCAATGAAAGGGTTTCATCATCCCTCTCACACAACCTTCTGGGATTCCTACCTTCATCATTTGGTCTTCTGCATAAAAGATTTACTGAACTGCAGGAAAAGGAAAGAATACGCAAGGTTACTGTAGTTACCAAGTTACTTTAGCAGTGCTGCTGACAAGCGTTTACCTTGTTTAAAGCTTGAATTGTAAGGTTTCATCATTTATAAAGATCACAAGGTTGAGAAATATCAACTATGTGAAAGACTAGAATAACTGCGAAATCTCTTGCTGACATATCTTTCTTAGTATACATGAATAACAATTCAAAAAGTGCAAAGAGTTTGAGGGGCATTATACTTTTTCAAACTACTACTTTTCAAATCCTTTTACATAAACTCATTCAAAGATCAAGTGCAGTTTTGTGCACTTATTATTTTAATGGAAAAATTTGAAGGGATTTCTAAAAACCATATAAAATCAGAGAACAAAATCAATACCACAGTGAAACGGCCACAGGCACGCCTAAGACCAAAAAAAACATAACAGAGACAGTCCTCAAAAAGTGCTGTAATGTTTGGAAAAGTAATATACCCATCCTGCTATCTATCCCCCAATCAAATCACACCAAATCAAATCACATGAAATTTGTACCCTTAAATGGCATATGGTTGATTATTTTACATGAAGATGGAGCTTATAGCTCTTGTAGAATGAACTTTAGAATGTTAAAATGTTCAATTATTTTTAAGGAAATTGATTCAGAAAGCTTCTAAAAATAACAAAATTGAGAAACCACTGGTGGGAAAACAAGTAACAGAGGTCACACTGCATGGTCTATTCTGATCTATTAATTATTACTATACATATGTCCAAAGATAGGGAACTGGGGATTTTGTTGTTGTTGCTAATGGGTTTTTTAAATCCTTCAGAGCTTAAATCTTATTTTTATCTCAAACTCATCTTGGAAAAATTAAAGGTAATTCTCAAACTATTCAGTGATATCATTCAAAGTTCTTAATGAATAGTTATAACTCAGGTATATCAGGTTAGTTTTTGACTCATTAGGGTGCAATACATGGTAAGCTAGGATTGCTCTTAAGTTGCTCTTAAACTGACAGTAAAGCTCTCAATTATACTCACACATGTTGAAAAAAAAAACAGTTTCAACATACATTTGCCATAACATCAAGCCTATTATATAGTCAATGCACTCACTGGAAAGGTTTACTGTTCTGTCTCAGAGAAGATAAACAGGATTGTCTATTTAGAATATTACAGTAAATGTAATTGCAGACACACTCAACTAAAAATAAATTATATTCTACTTTTTTTATACTAGTGTAGTATATTTTTGTATTTTTATATATCACATCATTAACTATAAGTTGTTACTTGATTTTTAAACAGATAATTATGTCTCATTTCTTAAAGAAAAAATTCTTCATGCACATAACCATATTATACCATTTACATTTATTCCTCTAAAATATAAACTTTGTCAAATCTTTTCAGTTACTTGTATTCTATTTCTTCTTTATTACAATTATTATCATAGATTGTAATTTTTGAAAGCAAGCTTGGGGGGATGTGCATGTGTTTGTGAGAGTGTGTGCATGGGTGCCCTGGAGGTAAATAACCAAATTTATTGACATTCCAGACATCATAAAATGAAGCACAGGGATTCTTAAAGATGTTCAAAACCTCAGAAGTAAGAGTTTAGCATTTTCATTTCTTCAACAATCTACATCAAAGCTCCACGTACTTTACGTCTACTAGAAATCATCACTCAAACTGACATTTTTTCAGAAGTAAATGCTTGTATTGTTTTTGCAGTTTTTCAGAACTCATATTTGCCTTTCATCAAAACTGGAGCAGTGCTCTGACCATGAAAATTAATTAAGGTAGCTTTAAAAATAGGCTTTTACTAACGGGTTTATCAGTTTGTCATGAATAACCCTTAACCTTTTCTCTCCTACTTTTTTATGTTTTATTGTTCCTCTTCCTCATCCAGCTTTCCCTTTAATCTAGCACCGCTAAACTAAAGTGATCATTAAACATTAAAGACAGCAAAATCTTTCATAGTTCTAATTCAGCGGATTTGTAAGAAAAACTATATCCTAGGTAAGCATTCAAGAAGTGTAGCTGCATGTGCTTTCTCCAGAGCATACAATACCTGACTAGGGTGCTTCTGTCCTGAGTGACTGGAATGGAACGTTTCCTGTACTCCTCCGCCTTCTAGCCCCAGTTGGGCTTCACAAGTTCAATGTCCTGAAAGTTAAATCCCCAGAGGGACTTCTAACAGTACACCTAACACGTACAGACAAGCTTGAATTCATCACAGCACACAACAGCAACATGTCCAGAAGGGAAAGGGAAGATGGCACAGTGCAGTCAAAGAAGTGTAGGAATCACTCTAGGAATGTAAATATAGCCATGCCTACATACAAAAATCTCTCTATATAGATACATATATGTATCTCATTTGGAATTTTAGGTATGCATTTCTTTCAGTGCTTTCTATTGTTTGGTATAATTGTCCTTAATTCAAGTGCTATATACTCTGAATTTCATTTCTATAATATACTGAACCTTGTTCACCATATACAGAATTAAGGTCCACACAGCTGTTCATGAATTCCACACCACAGAGTTGTATACCTAGAGTTTAATGTTGGAGTACCTAAGTTTCTGACCTAATGAGGTCAGAAAGATCTTCCCTTGCTTACAGAAAGCTTTGATTGACTTGGAGTGAGCTTTCAGCCCCTCACGGTCAACAGTCACATGCCACTATGTGCAATCAGTTGCATTGCACTATGAACTCTCTCCCAGATACCCTTAATTTTCCATTTCACATCTGTCTTCTTTCAATCATTCTACTTTCCTTTCCAGCCAGTAACAGCAGTATTTCTCCTCCCATCTATGCCCTCTTGTTCTTTATTAGACCAAGGACAATTCAGACTTCTGAAAGGCTCTGCTCACTATGACAACAAATAATCAGGTTTTCTTTAAGCATAATTACCAGGACACACCGTAGGTAGTAGAGTTTACCTTCATATCAAGTCATAAATTAATTTTGAAATGTCTTCTACACTATGAAATAAATGACCTTTTCAGAAGAGATTAAAATACCATAAAACATGCTTCCAAGCTAACTTTCTCCATCCAGTTTCAATATCCTTGACTTTTCTAATAATCATCTTTTCTTTTCCTTGTTTCTGAAGTTATACGTTGTCCTAAAATAAGCACATGATCTAGCTGAGTGTAGTAGTTATGTTTGAAATACACTTGAAAGTGATGGGCCATTTTAAAAATGAGCTGTTTTTTTAACAGAGGTCTGTATGTAAATGAATTTTAAGTGTGCATAACGTATCGAGGAAATTCAAAAAGAGATTAGCAACATGTGAAAGGTGAAGTAAGAAGTTGGTAAATTAATTATGCGAGGATAAAAACTGTATGTGACTTAAGCTGTGGCCTGGAGCATACCCTACCGCAGACCTGCTTTCCCAGTTATTTTATCAGATTAGATTAACTCCTCACAACCCAAATTCATGTAGCTCAAGTAAAGTTCCTGTCTCAGATACACCACACTTACTAATATCCTCATACATTGGTTCAAGCACAGACATGTCATGAGAGATTTTGTCTGATTACAAATATATTCCTAATATTTAAAGCTATGCTGTACTGTATCTCAAGTATAGCATTTTCACTTTCCCTAAAGAAATCACGAAACTGTTGGGAAGTGAGAGCCTCTATGTTAGAGTGGAGATAATTACTGAGGCAGCCCTTACAACTTGTTCTGATAACCTCAGCTCTTCATGGGTGGGCCTGCTCCTGAAAGAAGTTTATGTTCTTTAATACTTCTCCTATGAATTCCTCTTTCTGATGCATTTTTCCTCTTGTCAGGTCCCCAACACTCATTTACCAGAAAAAACCATACTTATTCCCATTGACCAATATCAGCATTTTTAACTGAAGGAAGCTGGCAGGTCCCACTCCAGGAAGAAGAATTTTTCAGCCTGCAATAGTATTCACATAGTTTGTGGGCTATGAGACATTTAGATTATCATGCTAAAATCCACTGGTAATTTAAGTCCTCTAAACAACATTTTAGTATAGAAACATGCACAGAAAAGCAAAACAAAGCTTCAATGGCTGCCTAAAAACCAGAGACTGCCACTGTAACAAGTGTTAGGTATTACAGTTTACAGATTTTGTAAACATACAGCAGTGAATGAGACTGAGAGAGCTTCTTTATATTAGAGGATGCTACCAATGTGTTTTGGCCATGAAAAAAAGGTAAACCAAATATGGCAAGATTGGGGGGATTCAGTACATACATTTCTCTGTGTGAGTATAGAGAAATAAAGAATTCTTAAGGGACAGAAGACTCATCAGGGACCTTAGCAACAGAAAAGATAAACCTCACTTACACTCTAGCAGGTTCGTATTTTATTTATCAGTTATGAGAATGTCTCCCATCCATAGTGCTGGAGCTACAGATAACATGGTGCTATTGCCCTAGGGCTGCAGTAACTAGTTTTTACACAGCCCAGAAAAAAAGAAAGAGGTCAAGAACAGATTGCCTCATAACTGCTATCGATGCAATATATTGTTTTTTCATTCAGTAATTCATACTTTGTCCTGACACAAATGTCCAGTATTCACTCGTGTGGTTCTCAGTTATAGACACAGCCTCCAAATCACACAATTGTAATATACTCTCAAAACCATTAAAATTGAACTATAAATGATTGGATGAAGGGAATAATGCTTTAAGTCATTATTAAATCTGGTGCATGTTAAGAGTTCTGAAGATTTATTTTTATTTATTAGGTGAACCATTGTATAATTTCCATGTGCCATACCATCCACTGTAATTTTTCCCCATTCCATAACATATCTCATAATTTCTAGTAGACTTACTTTAGATTGGATACGGAACATCTGAGAGACAAAGAAGGATGTCAAACACCTCCATAGCTATACTCCATACTTTGTATAACTGGGTTTTTGGTAGGACTCCACAGGGAAAGTGCATTCCTTGTCATTAAGGTACCACAGTAAAATGCACTCAGCTGAAAAAAGGAGGCAGAGAAGCTGCAACCTCCTTCTCCAACCCACCAGTGTTTCTTTCAGTAATGCTCTCGAAAAGGTGTTCCAAAGACTGATTCGTTAATTTCTCCAAAGGTCCTTTTTTATAGAGGAATGATTAGCTTATAATCTGAGTGACTGATAGAGCATAACACCCTAAGTGTATTTTTTTAAATACTTGTAGTATTTTTCTACCTAAATTGAAAGTTTTTAGTATGTGAAGCAGAAAAGTTGCAAATAAGAGTTGCAAAAAAAAATACATTTTGCAAATAAAGTAAGTGTAGAAATACATGTTCCTAAACCAATGGATGTGTCTCAAACATCTTTTATTTATGGGATTTGGATAAAATAATTTGTAAATCAAAGAAGCTGTGTTCTAGAAATTCGTTTGTAAACTTCAAAAGAAGAAAAATAAGAAGTCATCACTGATGAGGTTATTGACCAACTGCCTCAGTATACCACAATTCCTACAAACATACTCTCACAAAAATTGAAAAATGCCCTCAGCTTGCTTCTGACTTTTATAACAGTTATATATATACATGATCATAAAGACTATTTAATTCAGAATTGCATAATGTACTTTATGCTATGAAATTAGCAGTAATGTCATAGAACTAACAGTTTTATTCTTTGAGGATGAAATACAAATGATTCAATTCTGATGATCACTCTTTTAGATACTGTACAAATTCCTGCAATAATCAAGTTCAACAGTTAGGGATTTTTTGAGCTTGTTTGGTGTAGAGAGGATTTTTGTTTGTTTTGTTTGTGTTTTTTTTTGGTTAAAAAAGAATTGCTCTGCTAACAGAATAATTTTGGAGAAACAGATTATCTGGGCTATGCAACAAACACAATAGGAATGTAGACAAAAAACCCCTGAGTCACAACTTTGCCACTGCTGATATAACAAAGGCATTTAATACCGCTGGCTGCAAAGGTTTGTGTACAAAGTTGAGGTTGTGGGTTCTTAAGAGAACTACTAATATCATTAGTTTATATCATATAAAGATGATATGAAGGGACATGAATGAAAGAAGTATCTCTAATGCATTTTTTTTATCACAATTCAAGTAACTCCCTAGCTCTCATATTAATGTTAGTTCTTTGGCTCCCCGCCTACTAACTGCTCCCTATGCTGTTCTTAAAGGACATTCATTTTGGAGTTACAGTAATCACTTCCTCTGATGACTGTGTCTGTTTCAGTGGTAATAAAAAAATCTCTTTCCTCTCAGAGTATCTACCTATGACAAGCAGGCCTGAAGAGCTTTGACGAAATATCTTCCTAGTTTGTAAGGTAATGTAACTGGCACCAAAAAAAAAAAAAAGTAATGGAGGGTAATTTAAGGGTTTTTCCCTGTTTTCTACTGTGCCCTCTCCTCTCCTCTGGCTTTGTCAAACATCTTTGAGCAAACTGTAGTACACAGAATATTTATTATTCTCAGTCTTTTGTCTTGATCTTTGAAATTACATATACTCTAATTTATTATAGTAATATGTTCAGAAGTACTGAGTTAAGACTATCAGAAAGCTGATTCCCCTTCTGGAATTATTCACAATTTTATGGAAAAACTATACATGTCTCACTTTTTTCTTCCATGGATTTCCCTAGAGTATGGTATAAAAACAAGGAAATTTAGTCTTGAAAAGATTTTGGAAGTGGAAAACAGATTATGATGTTTCATTGTTAGTTCATAATGAAGGGTTTTCCCTTCAAGTGCAACACAGTAAGTGTTGCTTATTGCTACCACTTCTAAGTAGAGTGGTTATTTTTTCTCTCAGAGAGCAGTAGAAAGATTATGGGAAGAAAACAATTCTGGTTTTCAAATTCTCCAGGAGGGATTTGGGGGAAAGTCTAGCAGCAGAAGAAATATTAGAAGTTGCATAGCTTAATAAATTTAGCATATCTAACATTGTCCCTGCAAAGGTGCAAGAAGTGCTGCAACTTCTATAGAGGTATTATTTGAGATAACAGAGATTATTGATATCCTTCATAAAAAGATAACATCCAGATTAAAAATTTTGTGTAAGAATGGTAATTACCTTCAAATGGTTTTTAAATGCTTTTTAAAAAAGTCTCAGAAAACAGACAGATGAGATATTTCAGATTCCTTATAATGCGTATATGAGTAAATACAATATTGTTAATAAGGCTGTATATCAGTTTCAAATTTGTCATGCACTGAGTGGGACAAGTATGTACCTTTAATAAATGCTAATGTGAGAACTAGTATTTTATAAATATAACTCATGTTTCTTGCTGACCACAGCTTTTAGTTTTAATGCTTTACAGAAATAAAAATGCTTCTGCTACAACTAATTTATCTCAGAAGCAACATTTTACATTTTCAAAGTATTGAAAATCCAATGATTCTTAGAAGAACATCTCTGTAATTAACTAAGGACTGTTTATCTTTGTTTTACAGAACAGAGACAGAGGAAAAATAATTTGTCCAGGATTTCATAGTTAATCAATAATAGGTAATAAATTAAAAGATATATATATTGTTCTTCCTTACTTACAGTCTAAAATAAATGTACCATACCACCAGTATAATCATCCACAATGTCAAAATAAATAATGAAAAAATACTGCCAATATACTAGATTTGAATCTGACAATGTCTTTACATGCTTCTTCCTTCACAGAACATAGTAAAACAGTCTTGATTAAATAGTTACTCTTCTTGGTATCATCATATACCAAGATGCAGCAAAACTGAAATCTAAGGGGATATGCCTAAGCAAATAAAAAAGTAGTTTCACTAACACTAAACCCACATAAAAAAGCAGAGTCATACATAAAAGCTTTAGCCAGGAAAGGCTAAAACTCAAGACTGTACACGTTCAACCATGTGCCCTAATAACTGACCGTCTTTTGAAAAGATTAAATTCATAATCTTCAACACACAAACACAGAGTTTCAACAGAGAGGATATGGTAAAGTATTCTTGTATGCAATATCCTATAGCTTTGTGATTAATAACTTCCAAATTATATATTAATTGTTTTCTCTTCATGAACAATTTTCTTGAAGGGCAGGTCACATAGAAGAGAGAACAGAATTTCACATACCATAGTATCTATTAGTTTCCCTAGAAAAGGACTCGATCCTGCAGACTTTCGTCATGTATATTCCATTTTGGAATCTGGTTAAATTCAAGTGAAGCATTTCCAAAAAACATTTAATCATGAGCTTTTGTATAAAGTCTGCAAACAACCTCACAGCAAATTGGTGACTGACATCCCAGTGAATATGAAGGCAAAGTTACTGTGAGGGTCATTCTAACTGTCTAAATAAGCTAGTTCCATTTTTTTTTCCCCCAATGTGTCTCCTTTTGGGAAATGATGTTAAAAGGTGAAGTTGACAGATGGCTCTGCATCACTTCTTCAGGTAACGAATGCTGTTTTATTGACCTTCTTATGACCAATGATTCAGGCTTGGCTATCTCTAACACAGGAAACAAATGAGATGTACTCTATTAAAATGCTGCACTTCGCAATTCCTGAACTACTAAAAGTGTAATTTCATACAGGATGCCCTTAGGTTGCTTTTTAAAAAATTGTTGTCTGCAAATTGAATTTACTAATAATTTGCTTCTCTCGCAATGCTTTAGAAAATACTTGAAATGAGAAATAGATGATAAAGCAGAAAAAGAATGATGGTGAGGCATGGAAAATATCACTATATCACAGGTTCTCAGAGATATAAAAGAGAAAGACAGCAAAAATTATCTTCTTTATAGTCTTCACATTTGCCAAAGGAAATTATTGAGAAGAACTTAGAATAAAGATGCAAAAAAGCTCCTTAGTCCTTTAGCTTGATATATAACAACTCTGATTATGGAAACACAGAGGAAGAGATTCCAGATCCATCAAGCAACAGATCATTGCACAACAGGAAAGAGATTTATTTTCATGAAACTGCCTGTAAATAATCTACTAACATTAATGAAATTAAATATAATCACTGAGAAGTAAAATACTCTTTGAAAAGAACTTTTGTCTCAAGACAAGTCCAATTCAGAGGAAAATAATTTCAATATAATTTAGAACAAAACTATTTCAAGGCAACTTCAGTTTTACAGGCAGACTTTCCTCTATGCTATTGATGTAGGTAACGTTTGACCTGATCCTTTAAATTAGATTTCTTTGTCATCAAGGCCATTTGTAATACCATAATCTCAGCAACAAAGACAGGATTTATCTGAGATCAAGTAGTTCGCTGGTAAAACTACTTGGATTTTGTGAGGCTTCATGTATTGTTATTTAAATTATTAGGTCCACATTTTAAAACTCATAGAGATATCTGGTATATTTATTCTAAAATCCAAACCTGGGCAATGTCAAGTGACCACCTTCAAAAGAAAAATATACTTTATTTTTTTACCTAAATACAACTTAATTATTTCTATTTTTAGGGTGAGGTAAAATATAGGAATGATATTTCTCATCCTTTGGCAACTGTTACTGCTAGAAAATGTGTGTAATTTTGGGAGCAAAAGCAAGGGGAACTAAATAAGCATATGGAAACCAAATTTTCTGAGCATGTATATACATGATTTTGCTTATATGCAAGACATAACACATTTCATTTTGAATCTGATATAGAAATTTAAATCCCTTATATTTGCAGTATTTAAGCTGGTACTTTCCTTTTGTCATATTTACCATTAGGCAGTAAAGAAGAATGTTTCCTTTGAGCCCCATAAAGTCTTTTTTGGTTCCTCTGAAAATTTGTATTCTTAGCATCTACCTTACACAAATAGCTGAAAACAGAACTGTTGTAATTCTTACTCTCTCCAAATGGAAAATTAGCAGTTGAGGTTCCAAATTACAAAAGCAAATTTAAAATGTCTCTCTAAATCCTTCTCAATTCTCAGCTTTTAACTTTGAATTTCAGATATTTAAAGTTATAGCATCTTACCAGCATCCAGGATGTATTTGCATGACGAAGACAGATTTCTTACTATAAACACTCATGACACATGGTATTGTGATTGACAAACCTGATAAGCAGAAATTATTGAAGCTACTCAACACAAACAATTCTGGAGTGATTTCTGTAACACAGGTGGAGCATGCATTAATTACAGAGATCCAGTTTCACATATCTATTCTAAGCATACTCCCACCCAGGCACAGCTACCAGCTATACTCAGATGCTGGAAATCACTCAAGCTAACTGTGGATCAAAGGCACAGCTACAGAATTTCTTATACTACATTAGAATTTCTAATGGAAAACCAAGCCAAGCAAAACCAGAATCAACTCCCCTTAAAAGAATAAAAGATTACAGCAGTATTATTAAATTAAAGAGACCTAAATAGGCCTAAATACCAGCATATGATCACTCTTGTTTGCAGTCACAGCACGGTTTTTACACAATTCAGATAGCAGTCTCCAAACTGTGTCCCCACAGGTCAGGAGTTAATACAAACCAAGGAACGTTCCCAGAAGGTAGTTTCGACACGGTCACCCTGCTAAGGAGAAGAATTAGCTTTGTGGAAGAAGCTACACAGTACCAGCTGATCTCAAAGTCAGACAACAGCTTCAGAAACTCTTTTCTGGAACATTTCAATCACAGAATCATAGACTGATAGAATGGTTCTGGTTGGAAGGTACCTTAAAGATCATGCGGTTCCAACCTCCCCCCTCTTGGAAGGTTAATATTAATATACTAATACAGTGGTAATCAGAGATAATAAGACTTCTGAGGAATTATGAGACAGAAGATGAAAAGTGCTAGATCTATTGTTTCCTCTTTGTAAGTCATCCTTAATTAAACAACAAAGGCTATTTAATTAAAGCTTTGATCATCTGCACCATCAATCCTTAACACAGCATT
The DNA here is from genome assembly GCF_001604755.1 of Lepidothrix coronata. Taxonomy (NCBI): domain Eukaryota; kingdom Metazoa; phylum Chordata; class Aves; order Passeriformes; family Pipridae; genus Lepidothrix; species Lepidothrix coronata. Next base: position 2,965,562 of record NW_016690225.1, read on the forward strand.
TAGCACTGATATTGGTACTTCAGATTTTAAAAAGATGACTGACCAGCTTCCTCTCCTTTCAAAGTAAAAGGGATGAAAGAATCTGTTGTGAAATTATGAAAAAGAAATTGATCTCTTTTATAATTAAGAACAACTCCATCCTGGATTTTGACATCAAAACCATCATCTTAGACTTCACTCAGAAATGAGTTGGAGCACTGAGAAAAGTAATAATGTGATTTCTATAAAAATTCTACTTAATTAACAAATCCACAATGGTTTTCAACACTTATTTTTTTTTCTTGAAGTACAGCATTTTCAGTAGACCAAAATATGCTAAGCACAGCTTGCAAGGCTTGAGAAAAGGGGATGTGACTTTACAGCTGCAAGTATGTTTTGCAAATGCCCTGAGTGGTTCCTCCTTGATGTCTGTATTCTCCATATGTTCACGAGGACAGGACCTGGACACTGCTCTGTGGGAGCTCTGACTGCAAGACCTGACCTGTCATCAAAATAGGAAATGACAACAGCAAACACACTGTCCCTTTGGCAGGTAATGGTGGTGGTTTTAATGACTAGGGACATGCCACAGCACTTCTCGGTCAAGCGAGCAGATCCATCCAGACAACTGCAAAACAACAAGGCAGCCAGGTAACTGCTGTTCTCTGAACCCCTGGACTATGACTGGGAGCACAGCCTTCATGAGAAACAGCCAGCTTACAGGTACAACTGCCTTAAAATCTAATCACTTCTTCAACTTACCTTCTCTAAGAAGATGTCACTGCAGCCAAGCTGTTTTAGAATTACAATACACTGCTCTATTCTCCTCATATGCCAATATATCACACAACTTTGCATGGCAATTATGTGTCCCCAAAATATGACCACTTCAAAAGTGAAATTAACAATGCTATTACTTCAGCAAAATAGTACATGGCAAAAAAAGCATTAAAGTATTTCCTCTACATCTTAATTCATGTTCAATATCAATTTACCATAGCAGTGTAAAAGTAAATTATCATTGATATTCATAATACATTGCTTTTCCAAACAGGAAAGCACAGTATATTATATCCAAGTAGGATATACTATATCCTGTATGATACAGAAAGAGTATTCATGACAAGACAAAAGTCATTTAGTAACCAACTCAAGCAAATTGTTTGTTTCATAGAAAACTGCAGTACAACACATGCAAAGCATTCTCAGCTACGTAATTAACTATCTAATTGAAACTCTCTGTCAAAACCAAATAATTTTGTGTTGTCTGTGCAAAAAATAAGTGGATCCACATGAATCATTAAAACACAGTATGATATACTACTCTAGTTTATATTCACCATAAATCAATAGTAGTAATCTTATTCATATACATTTAGTGCAGTTGAATCCAATTAATACAATATTCCAATGTATTTTAAATGAAACACGTCTATTTCCCTTACGTTCTGTTGAATCCCAGGAAAGATACATAACCACAATCAATAAAGTAAGATTAGCTCAATTCAATACTGAGAAATTTTCAATACCACTGTCCGGAAGATTAATATCTGGCTATCGTGCCAGCAGTGTGACAAAGGCAAAGTACCAGATGCCAAGCTCTAAATAAGGACAGCAGTGTGCTTTCTGCATCACTGCTTATGTTGTTATTGATTCTTGTGAATGACAAAATTCCACAGATTCATTTAGCTTCATTCCATACGTGAATATACAAAGCATTTATTAATATGCGTATCTGTGTGAATTGCTGAATATCTTTTTAGTCATCCACAATTTTGCACTGTACTATTCAAAAAGTCTGTCCATTTCCTACTCTTTCTCAAAATCAATTCCCCATATTTTGTGTATACAGTATACAAGTTATATTTATCTACCAACTGTACAAGCAGACAACAAACATATTTGCATATTTTTCTCTAAACTAGTAGGTAGAGTGTTTTCTTAGTAAAACAAAAACGCTTTGTCAACTCCTGTGCTCCACCTTAAGTTAAGGGGAGTTGTTTATTTGAAGAATATAAAACTAGAAAATTGTATCCTTAGTCTTCATGACACCACTTCCTTTTTTCAACTGGATTGGAAAAAAAAATTGTGAAAGTGTATGTAGAAAAGAAAAAGATAAAATGGCAACTAGTTCTTTTCTCAATAAAATTCTTATCTGTTTTGCAAGCTGCTAAGCCATTTTTACTGTAAATAACACTTCAGTTCATACCAGTGCCTTTGATTTCTGGCCCTAAAATCTACCTATGTACCATAGATACAGAAATATGATGACTTTGCTTCTTTTAATCTACATTTCTGCTTTTCCTAGAAAAAAAATTAGGAGCATTTTTTTCTTTATATTAGTGTCTTAATAACTACATAGGTACTGCCTGCCTTTTGAAAGTTGATTACCTCAGTGTACTGTATTAACGCTTACTAGAACAATCTTTAATCAATAAGTATTTGATTAAAATTGATCAAAAAGTGTATAAAAAATTAAGGAAAACCCTGCTAGGCACCAAAAAGATATCAAAATACTTTTTAAAAAGCAGTTTTGCAAAACCGCCTCCACAGGATGTTTCATATGATGTCCAATGCTATTTGCATACAAGCTAAGAAAAATTTGATTAAAAATAAATAAATATGACAATTCAAAAAATTATTCTACAATAATTACAAATATTAACCAAAGAAATTTTAAGACTGCTCTGCAGAGAAATACTTATTTTATGAAAATATCTGTGTTTTCATTACTTACTATTTTGAAAACAGTTTACTGTGTGAGGCATTAAAGCAAAAAGGTATTATATATCTTACTAATGAGTAACAGTATACTTGCACACATAAGACATGAAGAAGCACCTTCTGCAGACTTCATCCACATGAACATATTTTAGTCATGTAAATAAGGCCCACTGAGGGGAGTTCAGGTAAATAATGTTTAATATTATAGGAATAGCAAGACAAGCTTTAGAGGGAAAATGGAAAATTTATTCATGTATTAAATATACATCCTGTCATCTTGGAACTGCAAGACTTACCAAACCTATTTAGTACTTACCTAGGGATCTACAGATAGTCTGTTTGTATAGATAATAAACACAGTATTACTGATATATTGACTGGCCTTCTTCTCCCTCTTATGAAACTGTTAAAGTCCTTTATCTGACTGCAGGTCACAGCTAGACAATCTAGGTCTTTGGCATCTATAGAAAATACAAATACCAACAAATTTCAGGAACCATACCAATTTCATATAATATCTTGAATATATTGCTGCTAGAATACATAATATTTAAAATGTCATATTTGAGTAATTTTAGACAATGCAAAATCTTGTTTTTTCAAATACTATTCCCTTTTTTCTTCTAATGATTGCAGACTTAGCAATTTGTATTTTTAAAGTTATGTAAAAATATTAGTTACCAAAATTATTAATTGACAGTGCCATGACTTCTGGCAGAGGGGCCACGTTGCTAACTTTTATTGAAGTCTCAGTGCTCTAAAAGAGGTAAGAACTATGCAGACTTAATTTTTGTGAGGCATGGATTTTAAAACATGTAGTCTTAATACTTCTGCTTAAGTTTAAATAAAGCTTTACGTTATCCCTTTGAAGCAAGCAAAACATAAGCATATGTTTACATGTTTTACTGACTCAGCAGCTGTTCAACTGTGCATAGTTTTCTCTGTTTTAATCCTGATAACGTTGTGGTCTTGCAAGGATAAAATAATTATGATATTTATGGAATAAACAATACATCAAGTACTACTCATCTTTATTACACATCCCTAGAAATAAGAACTACTGTACTGTGGAACTATCCTCCCCCTTCTGTTTTCCTTAGAAGACTAACATCCATAATTTTGTCAGCCGTTGCACTACAAAAGTGGTTTCATGTTGAAGGTTGAGATCTACTCTTTCTCCCAGCATAAAGGAGAATATTACAGTGCATGTGCTTGACTGTAAAAACGACAAAGGGAAGTTGGGCAAGTCAAGGGGAGCAGTTTTATATAGATATCTCCATCCAGATGCAGGCTATTACTGAGAAGTTGTGAGGGGAAAGTATGACTCTTTGCTTATGCAGTTTCTGCTTCAACCTCTAGCTCCTTCCACCCCTTGTTCAAGAGCGACCTAAAATTTATCAAAGACCAGATAAACAAAATTAAGCATCTACTTGGAAATTTCTGTCATTTCATGTCTTACATTTGTCTACATAAACAATCCATTAAATAATTATTTAAAGAAAAAAAAATGAGATTAGGACCGTGCTGTTTGTTTCTGTTTTGTCTCTGTTATGATCAGTATAGTAATTATGGCATATATTAAAATTAGGATGATATTTGGATGAATTGAAAAGACCTGTTTAAACTTTCCCTGGTAAAAGAATATTTACTAACAGGCCAGGTGTGTCAGGAAACCACCAATTGTGGATACTGCATAAATACTAAATACTACATACATAATTACTAAATACACTACATATATTATGAGATACCTAAATAGTCACTAAACAGCAAAATTAGATAAGCTTTTCTGGGCTATAGAAATCTGCTTCATTTCTGCAGATTGTAAAATGGCTAGGTGGTATTTTAGGTAACAACAAATATTCTGATGAATATTTGAATATTTATGACACAAATCACATTTAAAATCTGTGACTCAATCTACTCATACACAAGCTGTTATATCACTATGAACAGACAGGTGCAGGGGCTTTTTCATGAAGACAACTTTTACGTAGTTTCAATTTTCTTAAAAGAAGAACAGTTTGACCATAAAGTGTGACTGAAGACACTTGCCATATTTCTAATGGAAATGTGCTATAATTTGACATAATTTTATTAAATACTTTATATATTTAAGAGTAACATTGAGAAATACTGCAGATTTACATTCTCAACTCTGTACTGTTTCACTTAACAGTACTTGACATAATTTTTTATGTTATTCATGGATATTTATGTTATTCAGTGTTGCCCTTGAATAAAATTCAAATCTAGATTAAAATCTATTAGGTTTATAGTAGCAGAAAAGAGAAAATATAGGCTTTTGTAATGAATTTTAATATATATTCTGATTACTTGAAAATGAAAGCAGATAAACGGATTAAGGAGTTAGCTGAACATTAAAATACTTTTAATTGTTTTTTATTTTCTGAAAGAAGCTGATATTTCATCTACTATTTGAAATACACTTGATTGAGGTTTAAGGCATACTAGTCAAATATAGGGCTCAATATTATAAACCTTACTTAATATTCAAGGTTCAAAATGTCAAAAAAGTCTCCAAAATGAGATAATGAATTGAGAATTGTTTTTTTATTTCACTTACTGGGTTTTTTTTAGCCTTATTTTTCAGCAACCAGGCATTTTTTCCAGCATACATGAGGAATGACATTTTTCTGGTTTAAAAAATGAAAACCAGAAAGATTCCAACATAACATATCTATTTGACTCACAGAGTGAAGGCTTTAAGAAAAATACTGTATATCATTCAACTCACAACCCAGTCAAAAGATCTGGAGCACTACATCTATAACAGGATTCAAAATATATTCTAATCACAGAGGAAATAATCACACACTAGGATTCAGCTCTTAGTTTAATTACAGAAAGAATACTTTTGCAAGAATAGGTTGTACTGAGCCAATTATATCATACAGCGTGTGTGGATGAGTTTCATATAGATTGTCGTGTTAAAATGAGCACTAGTTGCAGTGTCTTGATATATGCAGTCGTTTGTACTTCTTCATGATACGTGTCACAGATCAGCAAGCATCCCACAGGCCTTTCAATTTGCTCAAGGAGCTGGCTTATAGCAAATGACCATAAAAGTAAAAAAGAGAAGTCGGTGACACTTTTATCTCATTATGAAATATGAAAGGTCATTACATATGTACTGTCATGGATGCAAACTAGAAGAATCTCTCTGAACTTGATTTCCAGAAGAAAAGATGTCTTATGCTACTTACTAAGTGATGACTAAGAAAAGACGAAATTTATTTAAAAATCATGTCCTGCACAGTTAATCAGGCAATAAACAATTATAAGAAATGTCTCCATTTTTTAGGCAGAAAAAGAACTTTAAGGGCATCACTGAAGTATGAATTTCAGTCTTCTTGTGTTAGGTATCCCAACAGGCTCCAGAATCAAGTTATGCAGCACAAAACACAGGTATGTATAGCAATGTTCATCTGCCTTTTGTGTTACAAATCTGAATCTCTAAGAGACTGAATAAACAAATCCTTTTTCAGCATCTCATTTTCATTTTTAGTTTGGCTTCTATCACACACTGTAGATTCACACACTTGTATTACAGCTTATATTTATTAGACAGAATTATTCGTACTTTTAATAAAAATCAGTATATCAAAAAAAGGCTCACTTATTTTGAAAAAAATGTTTTGAAAAGATCACAAAGAATTCTCTCTAACAATAAGAAAGAAAGACATACCAGTCGAATAAAACAATTTTAACAAAATAAAAATCAGATGGTGATTGTCAGATCCACTTACAAACCAAATAAAAAAAGCTGAACAATACATATTCTATTCCCTTTTCTTAGATTTCTTTAATCTAATATGCATAACTTCCATCAGTTAACACGTCTCCGTGCAGAACAGGTCATTCTGCAGTACACTTGGAAATGGATGAGTTTCACCAGTTTTTAAAAGAAGCTTATGATTCTATCTGTGAACCACATCACATGGCTCTTGAAGCTTCATCGTGTTTGGTTTTTCATTTCTATCCTTGTGAATGCAAAAATATATGTCACTTCTCAAGTTCATTCTTAAGGCACTATCATTTGAAGCACAATCCTTGAGTAGGTAAGATGATATCCTGCCCCTTTTATACAACTCACCCACTTCCTGATCAGCTTATTTTGAGCTCTTCTGTACTTATACGTGCATATATGTATTCATACAAATACATAAATGCTGACTGCATGAACACTTATAGTCAATGTCAAATAGAATGATATGCAATTCCAAATATGGTGTTCAGTCACCTTTGATTAGTCTTTACTTAGAAGTTACAATTCATTCTATGATTACAAGGAGAATGCAATCACTGCATCAATGTCATCTAAAATAGAAGATATGGTATATAATGAAGAGTTTACTACAGAAAAGTTAAGGAAAACTTTTATAAACTCATTTAAGATCATATTTTTCAAAAAATATAGTGATGAAACTAGTTTCTAACCAGTTAATTCTGATTATAGTTAAAAGACTGTAACTTCACAGAAATTAGAATAAAATCCAGTTTGAATGGAAGACAATCAGCCCACTCTAGATCTGCCTTTCCATTCTCTTGTTGCCACCAAAGCACAGTTTAAATATCACACTTTAATCCAAGAGTGATTTAAACAGAGTATGATATTTGAAAAGCAAGCCAATAGAGATTTCAAGGGAGATACTCTAGAAATGTGTGTTTAATAAAGTGACAGAAATAGTTAAATATATTGCCTTAATATTGATTTATCGAGAGATTCACCAACCAAAAAACTATGGCAGCAGCAGTGCATTGGTTTATTTTGCTCTTCTTATGAAAAAGACAGTGGAAATAGGACAAGCTTATAAAAGAAAAAAGCAGCAACCTACAAGAGTTATTTTACTGTAACTACTTTACATCATATAAATCTTTCCTTACATATGGAATATCTGTCTGTGCAACAGGGGATCATGTGGCACGCTCTGGGGTCCTGGAAAGAGAACTCTCCGCAGACCTGAGAAAACAGTTTAATCACTATTACGATGTGCTTATTATAGGGTTTTGCAGAGATTTACTCAAGACTAATTCTATCCTAGTTTAGTGGATCAAATACTTACGAACAGTTAAACAGCAATTTAATCTGGTTAGCATCTGAAAATAGTTTGCATGCTTTATGACAACTCCAAAAAGCAAAGAAAAGCTCTGTACATGTGGACAATAGGAAGAATCAGCTCAGAAGTACACTCCTGATCCAAATTAAAATTGAATTCATTGAAAAGTGGTACAAGATTTTTAATACATTTGAGATTGGTATGCTTTACCTTTACAGATTATATAATAGGGGGAAAAAGAAGTCTTTCTAATGCCTACATTCTACAAGGCCTCTTGAAACTGTGCTTTGTGATCAACTGCCGTTAGACATATCGTACAATTAATTTCATGTCTGTAATATTTTTTAAAGTATACAAGAGTCCTTACAATTATGTTTTAGATCCTTTAGTTATGGGGAGAATACCCAAATGTCATCCACTTAATTTCTTTTTTTAATTTTTTTTATTTAAGTATTTCAGAACTTTTAAACTTTAGTTATGGAAACATTATTGCCTACTGGAAAAATAAGACCAGCTCAAAAACATGTCATACTAGCTCAAATACTAGTCATACTAGTTTTGAAGAATCCACATGTGTTTCCACATTCTGCAGGATAGAAAAAGAATAGTAACCTTACTCCAAGAATGATAAATTTGTGAGTAGACAATTGTATGTTCTTCATCCATATGATACCATTTTTCACACACTTGCCCTTTATGTGGCTGGGTAGAAACAGGATTACTTACTTAGAAGAATGAAAATCCTCATGAAGAACTCAAAAGACTGTTATTCCTCATTGTTCACCTTTGAAAAGATATGTAATAATTTTGTATTTAAAAATAACTGAAAAGGGAAAAAATATACCTATTAAAGTTTCATGTAGTAATTTTCCTGCAGTAGGAAGACTTTGGGAATAAGATGTCTTACTGATTCCATCAAGTAGTACATACTGTGACACGGTGAACTACTTGGCCATGAAGATGCTAAGTAGGACCCATATGGTATACAGCCATGTACTGGTTCTCTCATAGAAATCAATTTCATCTCATTGAAAGAGTGGATGAAGTCTGCTATTTGTCTTCTTAAAAGCAAAGTTTCCACACTACCTCATGCAGCCTACAACCCCAGTTCCCTCTGACAAGTGTTATATCCTGGATCATAGACATACAGCCTTTAGGCTTTTGGAGTGGACAGGTCATGCCTATGTAGCACTTCATCTTGAATGCTCCAGAGCATAACAGCTCTGGTGTAATGCTTAACATGTCAAAAAAACAGAAGCCCCTATAAAATTATCCTTAAGCTTTTCTGCACATCACAATCCACTGTCATATGGGCAAGTAGTTAGTCCCCCTTTCCTTCCATGGCCTGCTATTCCTAAATTTCTCTAATGAAAAGGACTAGAAAACCCTTTATTTATCCCAAACTCGCCAGATAAACTAGAAACTCCTACATAATCCTCCTCCACAGATTGCAAGTCAGATTCACAGTAGTGTTATTTCTTGAGGTCTGGCCAGGTTGTTCCTGGCAAAATGGTCCAAGTTTCCCAGAGTTCTGCTAATCAGGGAGGTACCAATGGAAGTGAAGAGAGCAAACGTACACACTCACTAGCACCTAGAGATGCACAACACACTCAGATATTCCAGATCTGACCTCAGAAGACATCTGCAGTGTCATGGTTTAGGAATGGCATTCCCCAATTTAGGACTGCCACTAAAAAGACCGTGAACCTTTGCCCTGTGAATGAAGGTACAAAAGGCAGAGATCATGGGTTGAGATAAGAACAATTCAGTGGAAACAGCAATAAGATAAGTAAATTAATAGATAAGAAAATTAATAGAACAGCAGCAATATTAATAACAACAGTATACAAAAAAGAGCGTTATTCTCATGCATAAGTGCTCACCACAGACCCAGAGGAGGGTGAACAATGACAGATGGGTTCCCCACACCTCCGTGCTTTGTTCCACTGGAAAACCACTCCCTTCTTCTCAGAAACCAGAGAGTCCCCTTCCCCCACCCCTGGCAACTGAGGTAATGGTATAGAATAACTTCCTAGTCCCGCCTGCATCCTCCAAGCTCCACCTCCTCACAACTACTGTAAAAATTAACTCTGCCCTGGACTGAAACAGGACATGCAGGTTAAACTCAAATTCATGCCTCTGGATGTGTTGGACATACTAATTTTTTATCTCAATGTAATTCCTTGGAAAAAAACTCTTATCCCAATGCCATGCAGCTATTGTGTACTGCAAGGATGTAAGGGCCCTATAACTTTTGTGAGTGAGCCATGTCTTCTCAGTAGACCACAGGCTGGGCTGAAGATGAAAGGATTTGAACAAAAATGAGCAAGAAAAGTTTCAGAGTGAGGGCTGGTGTGAATGAACGTTGCAAGAGATATCTTACTGCTGCCGCTTCCCTGGCATGTATTAATAGTTTGATAGAATAATCATCACCTTTCCTACTGTGAAGGTTTTTTGAAACCCTTTTGGGATCTACAATTATATTACTTTTGAAGAATTACCCCTATCATTTGCAGAGAGAATATTGCATTTATGGCAAGGTTTCTACAGTATTTGATATTTTTAGAACAGAAAACAAACAGCTTAACTGATTAAGTTTAAAGAGTTCTCAAGTGCACTTTATTTGAAATTACTAGGCCAGATCCTGCTCTCAACTCTGTTTTTATTCATAGAGACTTGTACCCGAGCTTGTTAAAGAAACTGTTTGAGAAATTATTAGGGAAAAAAAAAAAAAAGAACCTGCAGTTTAGTACAGGTACTCAATTCACATACAGATGCATAATTCTGGAGATAAAATTCTCACAAACTCTGATAATACTGTCACGTTCTAGCTAAGAAACTCATGGAAAATGTATTGTTTCAGTAACAACCCTGTCCTATAGTAGTCCTGTCTATATCACAGAAACTTCAAAAAAAGTTACCAAGTCCAAGCCTCTGGATGGTGTTATCTTGATTTAGATCAGCATGAAGACAATCAGAATCTAGCTATATCACTATGTAGTGAAAAATTACAGTGACATCCAAAGGATCTTAGTAGCCTATGTGATTCTGGTACTTAATTTATGCTAAATTAACCTGCAGAATATAAGTCCTCTTTTAAGAAGAACCTTTATACATTAAAAAGAGGGCACAGAAATAAATATGATTATAAGGTACTGTAAGCTTTTCAGTGTATATCAGTCTATAACCACTCAGAAGTAAAGCAGCATCAAGGTGACTTAAATCTTTCTTATTAACAGTATATAATACTGTTAAGATATATTTGTAGGATTTATATCAGATGGCATAATTCCTAAAACCTAAAAATCTCTAGGAACTTCTTAGGCAAACAGAAATTACTCTTTCTTGCTTTGGTGCAGTCATAACTACTGCAGTCTTCACACTAAAAGCAGAATCAGACAATAAACTTCTGGGAAAAGTAGCATAAAATTCCAAATTCATCATGAAAACATAGCAGCATGTAATCAAGAGTTCAGTGGTCAAATGAGCACCCTTCATGTTGATTAAAGAAAATAGAAATACAAATAAAGAGATAATAAGTGGCTTGAGCATTCAGGTAAGGGATGCCCACGGTACCCAGGAAATTATGGCAGTAAGTAATGTTCAGAATCCTCCAACATGTAAAGCAGGAAGGCGACAAACAAGGCTATTAGCCGTGTGCTGTGGTTTGTGTGAACAGTACATGAACCACTGAATCATGGATGAGGACTTCCTTCCAGTGATCATGATTCCCAGCTTCCTCAGTATAACATGTGTCATCTGTCCATTTGAAGGAATAAACTCAACAAAAGACACTTGCATACCCACCCATGCAAGGTGTAAAATAGGGAAAAATAAAAGCTTATCACTAAGCTAATTATTTGAATGTTTGGCTAACTCATAATTCTGTGTGTTCCCTGAAGTTCTTATAGTGCCTCGTATTTAGATTTTTTACTAAATTTTGGCATTGTTCATTATGTAATTTTTTTCTTAGTTTACTTCCTGAAAGTACATTTTTTTATTGTACTTCATTACAATAAGTCCTTTAAGGAATTACATCCCTATGAACATAAGGAAATACCTCCATAGTAGATTGAAGTGTTCTGACCTTATAAATTTCCATATAGTTACTTATGTCATGGCTAGGCTTCGCAAACAAAGATTTAGGAAGGCTCTATCCACATCTGATACAGGCACGCTGGTGGCTTATGAGGCCAATACGAGACAGACATATCCGATTGCAAAAGGCACAACAGAAAGACTCCTTAGATGGTGTATTCTGCAAGACACAGTTCTTGCTGCGTTACCTTTTCTCCTTGAGAGTGATCCTGCGTGTGTTCTCGAAGGAGACAGCTGCGTTATAGATGGCGTGTCTCCAGGCCTCCCCATTGGAGGCCAGAGTAGACCAGTTATGGTGATCAATATGGCCAAGGCTGAGATGTTGTTTCAGGGAATCCTTGTATCTTTTCTTCAGGGCTCCTCTCATGCGGCAGCCAGTGGTAAGTTCACCATAAAGCAGGATCTCAGGGAGGCGGTGGTCCTTCATCCTTGAGACATGCCCTGCCCAACGCAGCTGTATTCTCAGTAACATGGCCTCAATACTTGTGACTGCTGCTTGCTCTAGAACAGATGTATTGGTCACAAAATCTGACCAGTGGATGTTTAGGATCGTATGGAGGCAGCGTTGATGGAAGCGTTCTAGGAGACGCAGGTGGTGGCGGTAGATGGCCCATGATTCGGAACCATATAAGAGAGTAGACAGCACAATGGCTCTGTAAACACTGATCTTGGTGCTTTTCTTCAAGTGTTTTGTGGAGTTTTCCAAAAGCACTATATGTTTCTGCTAACCTGTTGTCTATCTCTCCGTCAATCTTACCATCTGAGGAGATGAGGCTACCTAGGTAATTAAACTGCTGGACTGATTTGAGATCTGATTGGCCAATGGTGATGTGGGGATGATGGGGGACTTCTTGAGGTGCAGGTTGATGGAGGACCTCTGTCTTTTGTCTTTTGTCTTTGGAGGACCTCTGTCTTTGCCTTTTGTCTTTTGACTTTGTCTTTATGTACTCAAAAGTAAAATACCTATTCTGCAAGACAGCAAGTCTGTAGCACTACAAAAACACTATTTTGTCAACAAAAACTGTGTAATCCAAATTACCTCAATGCTTTCCAAATACAACTGCTTATGTAGTGAAATTAAGACTGAAATTAAGTACCTTTACACTCTGTTAATGATATGCTGTATTACCTGTTACATATTAAGAAGACCTTTACAGTTGGTCTTGTTAATGTACAGGTGTATTTTGAAGATCACTTGCATTCTAGTTTGTCATTGATTTTTTTTGTTTGTTCGGTTGGGTTGTTGTTTCTGTTGCTCACATTTTATTTCACTTACATTGCATTAAGACCATAAATTTTTTGAAATCTTGAAGTTCACTAACATAGATGAATTGAGGGGAAAAAAAAGAAATTTAAAGCTACATATGGTTAAGCAGGGTATCTACTTCATTAAAAATGGAATTCTAATTTAAAATAGTTAAATATTAAAAATGAACCTTGAGATACTGCGATGTTAGCTTCTTGCAGTTAACAGACCCATTATTTCATTAACTTAGCACACCAATCCATATAACCCCTATTTATGTTGTTACTCAACATATATTGAAACAGTTAGGGACATTATGTGGGAAGTAAGATATTTCCAAATGCTAATAAATTAGCATTATGTCTTAATTTATTTCTTTACCATCCACCATACTGCTAACACAAGAAACCCACACAGAAATAATAAGACAAACTTTTTGAGGACTGTCTAAAAATAGGACTGTAGGTATTTTGAGCCAAAGATGCCACAAAAGAAACAGATGATACTGAAAAGTAGCAGTGAGTGAGAAGAAAGTGTTCAAACACAAAGACAAGGAAATTATATTTCTTTCTCCTTGCCTCCTGAAAAAAATTTCTGTTTAAAATTATTTTGAACATTTTGTCTTCTGCTGCTTAATAAAGTTGCCCCAAGGAAATGAATTCAGACTTTGATGTGAACTGTGTGATGTGGACTGTGCTATACACTTCCTTGGGAAGTAAATATGGCTAATGGAGGAAAAAATATTTAAAAAAAAAATCAGATGGAATGCACTGGAAAATATTCACCTTTACATAAAACGATCTTAGTAATGAAGTGACAATGGTAGATTGAACTTAGAAAAAACCCTAAACTCAGCCCTAAGTAAGAATAATTATTTATTTCACTATCTATTTATATTTATTTTTTTCGCTCTTCTGTAAGTTTGTTAATAGTGATAGAGGCTGGTGATTTTGCACCTGTCCATCATAAAGTGGGACCAAGGGTATATTGTTCAGAGATCACGGAAAAGTCAATAGATAATGAGAATTTTAAGAATTTCTGACCTTGGCTAGATTCATTTCAGGAATTCCCTTTAACTTCTTTTGAAAGACTCTACTTTATTGTGAAATAACAGTTAAGGTGAAAGGTTCTTTAATACATTTCTGCTCCTGGATCCATTCAGCGCTTCCTCTATTACTTCTTTTCTACCTTTTCTCAGTGAATTTAGAGTTCATCAAAGTACAAGACTAACAGCACTGACCGAGTTAAACAGAGGATCCAGGCTGTGCAAGTTTCTTACTCCAACTCTACTAATTCACCCTTTTCTCTTGACCTGCAAACTCTCTTGTTATTCTAGTCCTTGGCCTCCCATGTGCAGAGACTGCAGATCATGTCACATTCACAGTGTTTTTTATAGGCTGTGAAAAAAAAAATCAAGACAAGTTGAGACTACCCAACTAATTTTTGCTGCTAGGTGTCCTGTGTAGAAAGTGGACTTTTTTTCAATTGGCTCCAAAAACTTGTGAAATGTTAAAAAGTTCCTGCGAATTTTTCCTTCAAACTGCAGATTTCTTCTATATAGCATTTTAACTCAAAAAAAAGGAAAAAAAAAATACATTCTTAGAAGCATCTTTCAAATGAAATATGGACTTTTCACGATATTTCTTTTTTTATTTTTCTAGGGTTTTCTAGACACCTAAATTTTTCAATAGCAATTACAACACGCATGCTTAGTTCTCTAAGCTTTTAGTCAGTAGCATGCTGATAGCATGTTTGTGCATATTTGAATAATATGCACACTACCCTAAATATTCCTTTTTTAAAAGTATGTATGAACAGGAATGAATTTACCTAAGATAAAGAAAGGCAGATTCCGTAGAACAGAAATCTTAAAATCTGGTATCCAATTCACTCTGCTCATCCAGCTAAGTACTGAGTGATAACGTTCTAATCCAGAAGTCAAAGTTTTCATCTCTTGTCATCTGGGTACAGTGCTGGCAACCAGTGTTGCACAACTTAGCCAAGGGCATGATTTAGGCTTAGCTTGGTCTCTTCTACCCACCAAGCCAGATTCAGGAAACTATGTATCTCTTCTTGTCTGTAACCCAGCTAAGGAAGCTTGTATCTAAGGCATAGAAAAGGCTTACTGGCTCTCTTGTCTAAACCAAGTAGGCTCACCCACTCCTGTCAGAATCATAACCATCAATACACACAGTCAAAACTCCTTTTTGAAAGACAGCTGAGTTGTAGCATTCCCAAGAATGGTCAGCCAGCCCTAGAATCCAGAATTTGGATGACAAGAATGAAAACAAACAGGACAATTAAGTTCCTGGGATACTGCTAGTCAGGTTAGCTCAAAAAAAATTTGCATCTAACTCTATCCTAGGAAATCAATGTCCCTAAACCAACACCATTTGGGAAATTCTTTCCTGCACATACTTAACCATAACTATGAAGTACAAACCGAATAAATAGTCAGTGAGGTGGAGAGAAAATTGTCTCAATGGCCAGGCTCAGGGTGTGGTGATCTGCCACACAAACTCTAGTTGGAAGCCATTGATGACTGGTATACCCATCAGTCAATCCTGGGTCCAGTCCTGTCTAACATCTTCATTAAGGACCTGGATAATCAGGCAGAGTCTACCCATGACAACTTTGCAAACTTGGAGGAGGGGCTGATAAGCCAGAGGGTCAGGCTGCCATCCAGAGGGACATTTGCAGGCTCATGAAGCTCAACAGGGAGAATTTGGGGAGGAACAACCCCATACACCAGAACATGCTGGAGGCCACTCACCTGGAAAGAAGTTTGGCAGAAAAGAACATGAGGGTCCTGGTGGACACCAGGTTGAACATGAGCCAGCAACTTCTGGCTGTGCCCTGGCACAAAAGAAGGTAAATATTAGGTTGGGCTGGATAGAGAAGAGTGTTGTGAGTAGTCTGAGGGAGGTGGACTGAAAACTGGCTAAATTGCAAGCCTCAGACAGTTTTGATCAGCAGCACAGGGTCTAGTTGGAGGGCTGTAACTAGTGATGTCCCCCAAGGGTTCATACGGAGTCCAATATTGTTTAACTTATTCCTCCATCCCTTGGATGAAGGAGCAGATGCCTCCTCAGTAAGTTCACAGACAGCACAAAGCTGGGAGGAGTGGTTGATACCCCAGAGAGCTGTGAGGCCCTTCAGAAGGACCTGGGTAGGGAAGAACAGTCTGAATTTCAACAAGGGCAAATGCAGGGTCCTGCACCTGGAGAAGAATAACCCCATGCACCAGTACAGGCTGCGGGCTGATCTGCTGGAAAGAGATCCTGATGGACAACAAGCTGTCCATGAGCCAACAGTGTGCCCTTGCAGCCAAGGAGGCCAATGGTATCCTGGAGTGTGTTAGGAAGAGCACTGACAATAAGT
>NW_016690225.1:2984257-2995140 GCF_001604755.1 Lepidothrix coronata
TTTTTTTTTTTTTTTTTTTTTTTTTGTCTTAGAAGCCAGCCTAGTACTTTTGATAGACCTTATTTCCTACAATCTTAGTAGTACCTGATTTTGAGATGAGTATGTAGACTCTATCAGTGACCAGGCAAATAAGGTTGGAAAAAGTCCAAAATACCCAAAAGTCAGGAAATATTAGTTTCCAGAATTGCTCAGCAACTACTTGCAAAACTATCAGGAATTTGTAATTTAAATAATGTTGTAGGAGTTAAAAACATGTACTCCAGATGCCAGTCTGAGTAATTTCTTCATGCAGATTTGTATATAATGCCAATTGTGGAAAAACCTGAGATGGGTCCCATGTGGTCTACTGAGATGAAGACTAAAAATAATAATGTGGTAATTCATAACGATCCTTTGAATTACATGGAAAGAAGAGGTTTGAATAAAGAGTCCTTAGACAAAGAAGACGCTCAAGAGAACCCTTAGAAACTAAGGAATAGTATTACTGTCTTTTCACTAGTTCATCAATCAGCTTCAGATGGTCAGAAAAAACAGCCATGCTAAAACTGCCATTAATGAGTCAACAAAACAGTACACTGGCATCTGGTATTTGAGTTGGAGATTTGTGCTCTTGAATTAGTGTTACAATTCTGCCAGTATCTGACTTTCCCTAAGCTTATGCTTTGCAGAGGTCCCCTGCTGGTTTATAACTCATTAGTTCAAAGATGTAGTGGTTTAAGCTTACTTAGGCACATTGCCAGGATTTATAAGGCTTGGCCATCAGTATCTTAAAATCCAAGTAGAGTGAGTTCTTTGTGGATGCATGGTCACATCACATTGCTGTCACATAGTACAGAAAGATTTGTAACAATTGACAGCTCTTCTATTAAAAAAGGCTACATTTGGAACACAAAAATAATATATTCTTGGTCAAGGATGAGGTACACTGGCAGAGCTATTTAAGAAATGCTTGCATGATTGGAGGATTCAAATAAAACTACTTCAGCCATTACTAACGACTGAAACACTTTAAGAAAATGTTAGGTACAGATTAAAATGTGTTTGAAGCTAACAAAATTTGGCTCATGTGTTTCATTGATATTACTATATAAATCACAAAGAAGTTCTGTGAATAACCTGCAAACTAAGAAGTTCCTTTCAGTCTCCTTAGATGTGTTTAAAATATCATGAGAATTTAATAAGAGAAGCAAGATAACACAATGGGCTCAATGTCTCTCCTGCCTCCCCCATTGACTTGCCTCCAAACAAAATCAAATAACATCTGCCAAATGCCAGCCTGTTCAGCTTGCTAATGAGTTTAAAAATTCAGAGTATGACCGTTGCTCAGCAACTGATAAAGAATACCAGTCACATGGTGCTATAGTTAATATACAAGAGACCTTTACCCCTCATTTTCTAAAACACCATGAAAAGCGGATTATCAGAAACACCATTTTTTTCAAGGCAAATTATTTGCTTTTTTTTTTTAGCACCGTGCTGTAATTTGTTCTAATGCTCACAAACACCAGTATTCAGGTGACTGAAGGGGTGCTCAAGTTTTTCAGTCACATATCTTTTAGTTCATTCATTTGCATGGTGGTGGAGTTCTATTCAGTTTAGCTGTTTGCTGACCATTTCAGTAGATAACCTGAGCCAAAAGCTGAAAAAGTTTTAAGCCTCAAGAACATGCCAGTGAATTGCGCTGACAGGCTGTTAAGCTAAAACTAAATTGAAAACTATAATCAGAAGTGGAAGAGGGGGATCAGAGGACTTAGAAACCAGGATTTGTGCAGTAGAGATGTAATCAATTTTGAAGAGGAAAAGACAGGAGAGTAACAGTCACCCTGTCAAGACTGTTTCCTCATCTTCTCTGGTCCACTGGAAAAATCTGAAATTGAGCATTAATCAATCCATCAATCAATCAGGCAGTAATCATTAATGACAGGAGGTTATAATGGGAAAAAGTTAAGCAAAGAGACACAATAGTATGTTATTCCACCTGACACATGAAAGAAAGGCTGCAGTTATGGAATCCTCTGTGCCAGAAGAGATAAACATGCCAAATTTGTGTAATTAACTATATTGCTATTTCTCAATGCTGTTTATGCAGAAGGTGATTGGTGAGAGCCAACATGGCTTCAGTAAGGGCTAGTCATGCCTAAAAAAATTGGTGGCCTTCTATGATGAGGTTACAGAGATAATGGATGAACAAAGAGCAACTGAAGTCACCTACTTGGAGTTGTGCAAAGCATTTGATGCTGTCCCACTCACCATTCTTGTCTCTAAACTGGAGAGAATGGATTTCATGGCCAGACTTGAATCCACTTGGATCCTCTAGTGGATAAGGAACTGGATGGATGGTCAGACTCAAAGAGTTGCGGTCCATGACTCAATACCCAAGTGGGAAGCTATGATGATGAGTGATGTTCCTCAGAGGTCGGTATTAGGGTTGGTGCTGTTTAACACTTTTGTCAGTGACATGGACAGTGGGATTGAGTGCATCCTCAGCAAGTTTGATGATGACACCAAACTGTGCAGTTCATTTGGCATGCTGAAGGGAAGGGATGGCATCAAGAAGGACCTTGACAAAGTTGTGGGTGCCCCATTCCTCTAAGTGTTCAAGGTCAAGCTGGATGGGGTTTTGAGCAACTTGGTGTAATGGAAGTTGTCCCTGCCCATGGCAGGAGGCTTGGAACTAGATGATCTTTAAGGTACTTTCCAACCCAAACCATTCTATGATTCTGTGATTTCTGTGATTCTATGAGTTAAAATACATTGCTTTGCTAACATCATATATTAATGTAATTAATAAGTACTAATGGTAAAGTGTATTACTGTTTAAATATAAGTACTTCATGTACTTAGACACTGTATTAATGCAAATGAAGAACAAGTCTAGGAATTCCTGGGTTATATTTAATTTAGTGCTTAGAAAAGAGAAATCTCATCAAAAAGAAGCTGGAAGGGGCAACCTGGAGGATTAAATCTTTCCTAACATCATGGACTTTTCATAAAGAAACTGCATTGGAAACAATGTGCCAATGCACTCCATCTCTTTAGAATAGACTGAAAAGGCACAAAAAGACTGAAAAGCCCAGATAACTAGCAGGGTAAAGAAGGCATTTCAAAAAAACCGAAGCTGAGTTTAAATGAAGAAAATAACTCTGGCAGATAAGGCAGACCAACAAAAATGTTTGAAAAAAAGCTAGTAAAAGATATTTAGAGGTAATAATAAGTTTTTTTCAAACAAATCAGGATCAGAAAGCCTGGTAGAGAGCCTGCAGGTCCTCTTAATGAGCAGGGTATAAAAGGAACATTTAGAGTGGACACATAACTGCACAGAAGCTGAATGACTTCTTGGCATCAATATTCTCTTTGAAAAAACTATGAAGATTCCCACCTCAATATCATTTTTTCCACAGGGGTTCATCAGAGGATCCATCTAAAACTAAAGTGACTGTAGAAGAGATTACAGAACAAGTTGACAAAAGCAGCAGCAGAACATCACCAGGGTTAAAAGGTATACCTAAATGGTTACACTTGGAGTTCTATGAGATCTTAAGGATGAAACAGCTGGATAGCCTTGTGCGGTAAATGTCAGGCCATTTCCCTTAAAAGAAAAGGGTTCTAGAAAAGATCCAGGGAATGGCAAGCCTGTAGACCTGACACCGGCATTGGACTAAACAGCGGGAATTATGCTAAAGAATAAGTTTAATGGACCTTTGCATGAATATTAGGAAGAGTCAAGAAGGCTTTTACAAAGGAAAATCTGACTTTAGAGAAACATTAGTTTGGTTGGTAATTTTTTAAGAGGTCAACAGAATCTAGATAACGAACAACAATTCATTCTGTACCAGCAATAGTTCCCCTACCCTAAGGGTATTGCAACTTTTTAAGAAAAATAGAATTTGACACAAGTTATTTAGAAATATAAAAGATGGTTCCTCAAGCCTCTAGCAATATTCAGTACTCCCTCTTCCCTGCATATGAAAATGAATTTTGATACTATGACTTTACTCAATACGGTAATTCTGTTTTGAGTAGTTTTATCAATTTTTACAGCTTCTATAAGAATTCTGAAGCTGAAATCCTGTAATTGTGGCACCAAGTTTGCAGGTGAAATTAAGGCCTTTGCAGATTGCAAAGGTAACATTGTATGAAGATTTTATTAAAATCATGAATAATTTGACTCCTGCTTGTCATTCAATGAATCCCAAACTTGTATAATGCAAATAAAATCTGAAATCAAGGGCAGCATTATATTTCACCTCACTAATTCACAGGTAATTTATCCATATTTTAGAAGTAACAGCCTTTAACTCTCTACAAGTAAAGCTGAATAGAAAAAAAATGGAAAAGGTTTCCTGCTAACAAACCCAACATGCACGATCACCTAAAGAAATCTTAGGACTACTTCACAGGATGACTTACAGTCCTGTAAAATCAGTTGCCATCATAAATCAAGTTTGACAGATCATTGGCAAACTTATAGCAGAAATATCTTTTTTTCAGAGAAAGATATGGTTTCTTATGTGTTACATATCTTTAAGTGTTCTTAATTCTTTCATTCCACATTGTGCTCTTACTGTGCTTTGTCCTCAGAGATTTTGACCAGAGATACAATCTAGCACCAATTTTATAGCTCAGTAGCAACTGATATCTTCCCTAAGCCCCTCTGGTGCACTTAAGGCAGAAGCTGCTATGATGTTCCTAAAACATGAACACTAGTGACAAAAGAAGAAAGGAAAAAACTGCAATAAATTTTTTAGAAATCCTTACTTAAAAGCCAAAAGATCAAATACAGCTTTCCTACTGAAAAGAGGATTAGTGGAAATTCCATAGTTAAGAAACAGTCAGTCATTTGGAAATACAGTTAATAGAATATAATTTAAACTTTAAAATCAAATGTCTCTGTAGGCCATTAGTCAATGTAAGGAAATAGATCCCTATAGAGATCAATCTTGCCTATTTCAGACACCAACTTCAGAATGAAAAAAACTACCTTTCATGAGTTCATGATGACTAGGTTAGACTTAGTTGCCTTAAATTCTAGTTCTCTAATTAGATTATGTGAACTGCGACCTGAGCAAAAACGGAGTTTGTGGTTACTTATGTCAAGCTGGCCACTTTTTGGTGAAAGTTTCATCAAATTTTAGTCTGAGTAATAACATTCTAGCTCTGACCAATTTAATCTGATGTTGCATTGGGGTGCAATATTTTTCATTGACTAACCTAAATTAAGTTAGGTAAGGCTGCTGGCAACTATTAAGCCATTTCTCTGTGCTATCTTGTGAGTGGCTGCCTTGAGCCTTTATGAAATACCAGTATGTATTAGAAAATTAAAAGCAGGTAGTATTTCAAAATGGCAGATAATAGTTTGCTGCACTTATTCAGGGGAGGAGGAAAAGAAAAGAACTTTCCAGAGGAACTATTACATCTCAGAAAATTTTCTGTGGAGGACTTCTTCCACATTTCTTTTCAAATAGCTGCAAAATATAGAAAAATAAATGGCAATGTTTTCCCCTGGAAAAATTACAGACTGAATTGGCCTCAGAAAGATTATCAAAACCTAGAAAACTCTGGGAAACATTACATAAAATCACCCTCCAAAAGCTCATTACAAATTTACAACCAGAAGATAAATATATTAAAAATGGTAATATTTTTTCTAGCATTTTATCATAACTTCATAAGCTGGCAATTTTTTCAGCTGTAATCTTACATAACTATTTATAAGAACACTGTTTACATGCACTGCTACATCTGCTACACATTATCTATTTTTAGATGCTTTATCTATTTAGTTCAGATAATTTTACAGTAATTCAAAAATCACTTTCAAGTATTTGTCCAAAAATTGTGTAAGCATCTTTGAAAACAGTATGCAGAACTTGTGGACAACTTAAATTGACTTCCCAACAGCTGAAGCTTGTAGAGAATACAATGTGCTTTCTCTTCTAGGGATGACTGTCTTTCTCCTCTCCTTTTCATGAACACAAATGAGCAATACTTCAAGTGCAACTTCAGGGACAGGGCCTACTCTGTCAGGATTACCGAGGAAGCCAAATGCAATTCTGATTCAGTTCTGTAGCTTTCTGCCAGGCTGGCACAGGAAAAACCATGAAGGGAGCAAAATAACAATACTGCTGTTCCAGATACGTGAATAGAAGCTCAGTTCTTTGGATGCAAACCTCGCTTTGAGTGCTGGAGGATCTGAGCAGCATCCAAAGAGGGAACTACAGTAACCTTGTGTCAACAGTACAAGGGCACTAGCAAACTGCAGCCTGGAGAGGGACCCCTTTTCTCATCAAATTTGCTCTTATAACTTCTGTCTGTCCCTCTGAATATTTTCAGTTGTCTTTTCAGCATATACGGGGGTTTTTTTGAGATCTATTTAATAAGAAAATGAAACCTCTGTATCATGTAAAGTGGCATTGTATCTCAAGAACAATTTTTTTTAATAGAAATGTAAATATTTCTCTTCTTTGGTTTTAGCGTTGGCTCTTATTTCAGTTCTTATCTCCCTTGATTCTTGCTGTTCCGAATTATTTGTAAGCTGAAGGTTCATGTTAAAAACTTTCTTGTTGCTTTTTCACATCTAACATTTTTCAAATGATTTGGGTTATTTTTTAAATTGACTTGTCAGAAATGTTTGTGTTTTGGGGCAGCTGCTTGTTGTTTTTCTTTTGTAGTACGAAGATATGAATGTTCTATCACTACACTACTTCATGCTCCTACAGATGTTGTGCGCAGTGCCTGACATCAGACCAGAGGCTCTCTTCTTTCCCTGTGTCCTTTATTCACCAATTGATACAAGAGTTAGCACAGCTTGTTCTGAGAGACTGCAAAGATATAGACAGGAAGGATTTCGAAAACTGAAATAATTTATGTACCTTTGGATCATCAGACAACTAAAAAACCCTCAAATTTTCTGAAAAAAAAAAAAAAATCATTCCAGAATAGCAATAGTAAGTGAAAAAATAAGATATCTCAGCACACAATCTTAACAAGTTAGCTAAGGAGGGTGATAAATGAAGAAAAGTTTCCAGGAGTACAAATCAATGGAAGTATTGATCTTTCATGTCAACATAATCCACAAATCTTTCAGAAAATGCTAAAAATCTTATCCTCAAACTTTGGAGTTTGGTTACGGTCACTTGAAACATTCTTCTGAGCACCCATGTTGACTATAAAAGATCATACTTGCAATTAAAGAGCTGTTCTTTCGTTCCTGTGACTGAATACAAAAGTTTTACACATTCAACATCTGACTGGATTTCAATGATTTGAGAATGTTGTTTCCAAATTTTTATGGAAAAGACTGTATTGAGGATCTTGCAAGAGATTCACTAAAATACCCTCCAAGTAGACTGGACAGGAGAAACTAGTAAAAAATTATAGTCTTGAAAAGAATGGGCAGGCACAGTCAGTACATGCTGACTTGGGCAATCTGCAAGTTTGAAAACAATCTGAGAACACACACACAACATCACATGTCCTGTGCTCAAAATATCACCTTGCAAATCTGTGTTTTCAGCCAATACCAGAAGCTGAAGGACTACTCTCTTTCCAAATACTAACCCAGAGCATTATTATGATCATTATTAGGATATTATTTCCTCTTCGATTTCAATTTTCAGCTGTCCAACTCTTCTTCCATTACCTAAAACATATGCCTAAATTCCAGACACAATCAGGTAGTATCTACAGCATGGAAAATGTAAAATTGTGGCAACGCAAACTCTCAGAATAACAGTTCTTACTCTCAGGCTATTACTGCTCCCACGATAAACAGCATGAAGGTTAAACAACTCTTTAGTGAGGATTTTAACAATTCCTTTTTCCAACTGATGTATATTCTACCATGGAACATTTAAATCATACTGTGTAAGACCTCAGTGCAGTCTTCAGAACCTTCAAAAACCTCGAGGGAAGTGGTCACAGAACCAAGCCTGTCTGAGTTCAAGGAACATTTGGACAGTACTCTCAGGTACATGTTGTGATTCTTGGGGTGTCCTGAGCAGGGCCAGGAGTTGGACTTGATGATATTGATAAGCCCCTTCCAACTCAGCACATTCTATGATTCTATGATACAGTTACCTTTATTTTCTGAAAATCCAACTGAAGCCTAGTTTCAGAAGGCATTAATAAAAGATTTTTCAGAAGTTCACAAATAATCTCCCTTCCCTTTCTACATGAGGAAAAGAGGTTTTACCTTATACTCGGTGCTTTTCCCTCAGATTAATGGTCTCTTTTGGCCTTAATAACTTCCAAATTAACCTAATTACTATATGTCACTCTAACCTCCTTGACTTGCTTTGAGTTACATTCCAGATGTGCTTTCTTAAGTTTCAAATAATTGAAATTAGCATTTTGTCTCTTTCTCTTGAAACTCCTGCATTACTGCTTCTCCTTTTCCTTTAACCTCACTCACATATCCCATTACCTATTTTACCTGACATGAGTCAGATAACTATTTCCTCTTCTCTCCATATCAGACACGTCTTTTGTCAAGCCATTTTTCATCTTCCTCATTTTCACCTGAATAAAACTGTATTTACAGAGAAAGTATATAATTCCCTCAGCCCTACTCAAGGTTAAGTCACTTCATATTAATACCCTGACATTTTCCTTACCCAAATGAGCAGTGAATGATAGGCACTATAGATTGATTGGTATAAATCCTAATAGGAAGCTTCAAGGTACTCATATCAGCATGTTGTCTAAATAACATTAAGGTGTTTTGGTGGCAGTATAAATATTTTAATCCTTTTAAGTATCAAAGACTATCATGTCATTCACACCTCTGTTACTGTGTGCTAGAATTATGAGTGATAATTGTATTTTGTGAGTGCCTGGCACTATATTGACAGTATACTTTCATTTTGTGTTAAGTCACCTAGAGTATCTGCATCAATACTTTATGAAAATATCTTCAGTTAAAAAATGGATTAAACACTTCTTATTCACGTCTATATCAGTTGCTGCACACAGCCACCCTACTCAAAATACTAATAATCTATATCTACCAGAATACACCTCTTTCTCCATATATCTTTATATTAAAAATAAATGAAATCCATATTCCTGTTGAAATCTACACAGTTGTTTGATGCTGCATAGATGGCAAAACAGTAGTTTAGCATGCCAGCTCTCTTGAGGACAGAATTGGGTGAAATCTGATGTTCATATTTGACTTTGCTACTCACAAATAATATTGTCATCCCCAACCTGGGTTGGGGATCGTGCTATTCTCATTACTGCTATCCTGACACAGAGGTAAGGACAATCTCATGGTGAGATATCCAGTGGTTAATAAAGAATTAGATAGTTTTCAAATAGAGTTTAAGTCCTCAAAAACTGATTGTAAGACAAATTTGTAATCATGCCAGCAATTACGAATATCTGAAATGCCATTCCACATACGGATATGTTTTCAGGTATCTTATTTTTAAAGACCAGATAAAAACGGCAAGTGCCAACAAAGGAGTCCACAATCATTAAACAATGTGTTATCAGCTGTATGTTATCAATATTTGTATGTCACACCTACTATTAATCCTTTTTATATATTCAAATTATAGTGGGGATGCTCCGGTTACTCCAGGTTTCTAACGCATTTGCCATTTAAAGATCAAAGTTAGAAATCTGAGTAAGCCATACATTACTTTACATTTAGATTAAAATTTTTACTTTTCTGTTCATTTTTAACCAGTCCAAGCCTTCCTGGTGCTGCAGAGCCTATCACAGACAGAATTACTGTAGAAATGGGAAATAAATATTTTTGTTATTCAAAAGAATGAAATTTGAATGGACAACTGTTAGTATCTTAATTACTATATTGAATATGCAGGTATTTCTACAGTGCATATGAACATAAATAATGTATATATGTGCATGAGCTTAGGAATATATATGTGCGCTTGAGCACATAAAATGTGCATAAATGTGCACAAGACAAAACCTGTGCAAAGATTCTTGACAGAGGTTATCTCCTGGATGGCATAATATTATGTATATAATATATAATACGTCTTATTTCTAATTATATTTAAATTTATTTATGATTAAATAGCTTTATCGCTTCTGATAATAACATTCATCAGAACTAATTGTATTTGTTAAAACGAGTGAAATTTCTTTTCTGTCATTAACAATAGTATTTTCAGTTCATGTAATTTTAAATTAGTTAGAGCAAATGAGTCAAAACTCCTGGAAAAATGATCATTCTCTTTGAAATAAGAGTAACCAATTATTTAATCATGTTTTAAACATATCTGTGAATCATCAGTACTAGGAAGTTGATATTTTAAAATTTGCCCACAAGCAAGTAACGCAATTCCAAAGGATCAGAGAAATATGTCAGACCTATTTAAAAGTTCCTATCTTCAGGCTCTTTTCAGAAAAATAGATGTGCAATTTTATAAGAATACAGATTTAGCTTTAGTGCTTTAAAATTTCTCCTTAATATTTAATTGAAAACCTGAATAATATTATACTTAGAAATAAAGCCAGCTTTAAGGCAGGTAAATGCTTTCCTGATTTTTTTTGTCTGATAAAATTAGAAATAGGACTATTGTTTTCTTTCTTTTTTTTTTTTAATATATCTATAAAGTATCACTATTGGCCACTGAAGGAAAGATTAGGAAAGTATAGCCTAAACTAAGAATTTAGCATCCCGTAAAAGGTTCCATGTGAGAATTGCCACTAGATGGCAATGTGTCAGAAAATTATCTTCATCAATGCAGAGGCAGATAGAGAATATACATTATTTAAAGGTTCATTGACTCGTTCTAAATGGATCTGTCAATCAGTAAGGAGCCAATTCTTATGCATGTCTTGTAGCCTCTGTAACTTTCCTCTGAAGACTCGAGGTAACTGAGCACCTCTAGAAACCCAAACCA
>NW_016690225.1:2995459-2998981 GCF_001604755.1 Lepidothrix coronata
TCATCCCTGATGAGAATTAAAAAAAAAAAAAAGCAAAGCTTATGACAGTGACGTTTTTCCACTTACACTTCTTCTGTCACCAGGAAAGTTTCCCACAGTAGAAAGCAAAGAGAGTAAATGTCTCCAAATCTGATTACCTACAGGCAGCACTGAAAGGAGAGCACTGAAGTCTCAGAACTGTGCTGCAACGTAACCCCAGCCAACATCATCCCTATACTGTATTTTGTTCCAGCGACTGTGTGTTCCCCACAGTCCCTTCCAGAGCTCACATAAAAGAAAATCTCCAAATTTAAATTAATGTTAGCCAACATATCTACAGAAAAAATCTCTTTCATACATAGATTACACAGTCTAAAGCATTTGTGAATGTTTTCAATCACATTTCAGGTAAAGAGGATAAACTTAAATCCATACAATATATGCACATATTTTGTATAATGTAGAATACTCTGTGTAGTACAGAGGGTTAATTCTTCTGTATTTTGTGTGACTTCAGTGATCTTTCTTACTTATTAAAAATACCTCACCAGCTAATGTCCTCTAAAATCTTCAATAACACCACCACGTATGTTACATATACCATCTCCATTACTAAAAATAATCTTTAAGGGTTTCTTAGATGATTTATTAAAGAAAAAAATTCTATTTGTGTTTATTAGGTGCTTCTTCTTAAGAGGGGTGGTTAATCAATGAAAAGTACCTTTTTAGGAATCCAAGATGACTACATCTATTGTGAACAAGAAAGTTACCCCCGAATTTACTGGAATGCTTGCAGCAGCACTCTGGGTGTCCTTTGACACCAGGTATCCCCAGTGTTCCCCTGCATTTTGGAGAAAGTGCCTAAGTAATTCACGCCTGTTCATTCAGGGTAAGGTTAGCAGCCACTCTTGGTACTAGCTTCGTATTTCCATTTCTGAAACTCACTGTGTGGCAGCTTCTCTCTCAGGATCACTTGTTGCAGGGAAAGAATTCTACCTCACCAAAATTCACCCCACGATCAGATCTTTGTCTTTTTGTCTGCCTTGGTAATTCTTAGGAATTATCCCTACTCAACAGCTTGTGAAACGGAGGACTTGTTTGAAAACAGACTTGCTCAGGTGTGTATGGATGTTTTCCATCCGTATCGTATTTGCTTTAAAGCTTCCTGCTCTCAGCAATCTGTCCACCCTCAGCTACAGGAACATCTGAAGTGACCATCAGCTCCAAATTCATCACAGATTACCACCTGGCTTTTTAAAGTGAACAGAAATGTGTAGTTCATTTAATATTTTACACCTAGGGCTGTAATAGTCTAAGAGATGACAGATTAATAGTTCAGGTACTCCTACAGAAGGGTCAGGAAAAATTGGTATTCAAATTTGTTGCCCCAAACTTTCTCACAGTCTTTAGTCTGAATCTTGCTTCTAATGTCAACAAAGAAGCATCTTTTTATCGACATGTGGGTCACCACCTTATTAATTTTTGATCGTGTTTGTTCTGTGGCCTCAGGTCTGAATCAAGTAGATCTGAGAAAGAACTAAAACCTCAGATATTACCATAAAACAAGTACTTAAACAGGAAGCTGCTGTAATTATAAAGCAGTTCTGCAATATGAGATGAATGAGAATGCACATCTCTGTTTCATTTTTTTTCTGAACTTACTATTATCTATGTACTAAATATAGTCTGAATTTGCCTAAGAGATTGGAGATTTAGGTGGAGTCTGTGTCTCCTCCTACTCAGTTTCTATATTGGACTAAAGGTGGGAGGTGGTTCCCATTTTCTTGGAGCTAAATGTTTCTGAGCACATGCAGGTTTAGATGTTTAGTCCAACTGTAGGAGCTGAATAGCTAAAAGTGTTACCAGAGTAGGCAGTGTCTGAGGACAGGATCCTGAATTTCTCTTTCAAGTCAGGATGCCTACCTAGGTCCCAATTTTGGCAGAGAATGGGTAGTCTGAATTTCAATGAATGCATATATATCTATATTTTTACATACTTACGTAAAATTCACAAAAATATGCAAAAAAAAATCACAGTGCTTTGTCAGATGGTGAAAATAATAACTCAAACTCAAATGGCTTCAAAGAATTCAGCATTTTAAAAACTGCAACTGGTGCTGCTAGAAGTCATTAAAAAGAAACAAACACAATAGTTTTTAGGCATTTTAAACTAAATATGAATAATCTCATTCTTCATATTCATTTAACTATACAGTTACCTATACAGAACACTCAAAGCAGGTTTCATGCTGAAAAGCATTGCTAGCAATAAAAAGGACTTAATTTGCATTCGTTTCTTTTTTCACCTCTTTATAATTGTTCATAATATCAAATTTTCAAAGGTAATCAGGGTTATTAGAAGTAATCTCACATTGCTTTTGTATTACCTGAAATACATGGTAAGTAACAAAAAGCTGAATTTACTGAGATTCCTTAAAGCAAGACATTATATCAACTTAGGATAAAATTTTCCATCCAGGTTGCAAGAAATTATTTTTAGTTGAAATAAAAAAAACATTTCAAGGAGTCAATTAAGAATAACCAATATTTTTTTTTAAAAAGCCTCATGATTTTGATCACAGTAATCTCTGGGTATACTAAAGTCAGATTTCTAATGTCTTGTTAAAATGATATTACTGGCTTGTATTTCTCTTTTGCTAATGTTTGTGATAATGTTTTTTGTATTTCAATTTTAGCAATGTACTAGTTTTTTGTATCTTAATTTCAGTAATCACAGAATAATCTCAGTTGAAATGTTTGTGCTACTGATATATAACTCCATTGCCAACCAAAGTGTCCATGAAACACATTTAACTCCTGTGACTGGGAGATGCTGTTGAAAATGTCATGTCTGACATGGCAGCCCCAGTAAGAAGCTGTTACAAAGAGATATTAGCATGAATGATATTAACAATTGCATGTAGGAAGGTAATCTTGGCTAGCTGAGAAATATGTACTTTCAAGCTGGAAAACACCTTTAGTCAAAGTGTCATTCTGTTGACCAGTTTATCAACACCCAATACACAGAATTGTGCTTACTCATTGTTCTGAGCACACACAGATTTTCCCTTTTGTTTGCTTTGTGTGTCTCAATATTTTTCCTAGACAAGACTGTAAAATAGTCAAGAGTCATGAATATTGCCAAATACTTATTTCTTCCAAATATATTATCAGGTTTGCTACTACCTTCCCTTCAAAAGATGCAGTACACAATGAAGTAGTGTGCAATTAAAAAAAAAAATCCAAACAATATTTTATCCCATTCTTTACTATCACGGAATCTTCATTTTCATGAAGTAGACTAGAGTATGTTTTTTAAAGGATATCCAAAACATTAATTGTAACTCTCACATCTCACTTTTAAGGAGAAATGGTTATTTTGCCAGATAAAGTATAAATGCACATGCTCATTAATAGTTGTTCAGATTCCGTTCTTTTAATCTGATATGATATTTCTACTGTGCCATTGAATAACAGTTTTCCAGCTCCTTCAGAGTCTAAAGCAGTGTTGCTGACTCAGCCTGTCATTGTTTAAGTGGGTTT
>NW_016690225.1:3001335-3213105 GCF_001604755.1 Lepidothrix coronata
TGGAGTTTACGACCACCACAGACAAAGCCATCAGCAAGTGTATTCATCATGTTGGGAACACAATGGCTCTGAACGTTCAAAAGATGCAGTTATAAGCAATCAATAGGTCTATACTCTATACTGCTGTGATTAATGCCAGGGTGAGGGAATGTTCTCACGAGCTTCCTTTTTAGGTGCTTGAAAGATGTGACCAAAAGAACCACTGTGAGGGGAAAAGGCTTATTGCACATTTTAATAAACAGAAATAACTTGACAGTTTGGGATCTATAGATGTGCATGAAAGATATACATATTTAAATCACGAACAAAGGAGTAAATGCATTGTACTATCAAAAGGCAGTAAATGCTGCAATACATTGCTTCTGTTTTGGAATTTATCATTTACCACTTTCCAAGCCACTGAATTAAGCCTCCACTGCGTCCAGTTTAGTCCTACATCTCAATTTTCAGCAGAACCAGTCAATAATTTTAAAAGACTGATGGTGTAGGGTAACATCAGTTATAATTATGTATACTGCAGATACCTGGAGGTAGATAGGATTAATTGCATCCTGATGGTATAGTTATATTTTGCAGGCAAATATCAGTAAGATAGTCATTTATCTAACAACATTTTCCTTTTCCAGTGGGACTACAGTGAAAATAATTTCAACATAAAAGCTTATCAAAATATCAATTTAAAATTGATATTGATTATTTCTTTCCTATATAAACACATAATAAATATTATATATAATATTATATATGATAAATATTATATATATATATATATATACTAAATATATATTTAGACACAATGTGCAGCATATGATGAAAGGGCATCTTTCTATCATTTATGGTGCAGTGATATCCAAATATTTCATCTCATTAGGAAATGTATGGAGCAAAGAAGAAAACCTAGTTTGTATATATCTAGAGACACCTGTGTGTTCTCTGAAGACACATCATAATTCTTCCCTATATTTTAACTTGCAGCTGTCCTTTAGCCATCTCTCAAAGTTCACTGGGCTGCCACAAAATCTTTCTGAGGACTGAGCCTATGATACCTTGGGGATTTAATGTGTCTGGCCAACCTTGGGCCTAAGTAAATTTCCACAAAAATCTAAGAATGGTCCTCTCCATATCTTCTCTTTGGAAAATTGAAAGCTTAAGCAGTACAGCAGAATGGAAACATTTTGCTCAATCTATAGAGAGCCATACTACTATATACAAAGGCACAGTAACACTGGCATTCAAATTAAATAGAATTAAAAGTTTAATCAATCTGTACAGATTTAGACATGGTGATTTAGATTTCCAGATCTGAGATAATTCATGTAATTTCCCCTAGAAAAAGAAACACAGGTTTATAGGGTGATTCTAGACCCCCTCCAAAAAAAAAAAATCTATATTGGAAGAGTCTCAGTCAATATCAAGACAGCTAAACTCATCTAGGTGTCATCTATTATTCATGCAGCAGTTTTCTGTAATCAATGGAAAAATAATATAGTCTTGAGAGTCCACAAAGTAACTAATAAGGATGTAGATGTCTGTTTTAGAGTGAGTTTTGTAATTATTCTCTATGTCTAGTGTACTTCTGTGTTGGTACAATTCAGAACTGAACTTGACTGAAGTAAATGCACATTTAGGTAATTAAACACTGTTTATTACCATTAATACTAATTAAATTCTACAATCAAAAAACTGACAAATTATTCCAAAGACAGTTTACCTACTGTTATAAAATGTGACTCTACCTCTGCCTCATGTACTGAATGTCTTTCACTTCAGATTTCTAACAGCCAGATATAGTATAAACCCCAGCTCCTAACTGTAGTTTAAAACAGTGCTACCTAGTAATCCATTAAAACCTTATATAGAAAAAAATTCTCATGTAAAACATATTTTAAATTGATGTGAGCAGTTGGTCATATAAGTGTTTTCCTTAAAATGACCATCACACCCTACATGAAAAACAATCAGAATTGATCTTTAAATTTAGGAATATGGAGAATGATGGTGGAGGCATATTAACCATCAACTTTTTTACTACAATGCTGAAATTATTTTAGAAGAAATCCTTCTTAACTAAACTATGAGGGGTTCTATGTGCATAAATTTTTATAGGAAAAGATAATTACATTAGCAAGCAGTTATTAATTTAAATAGGCTGTTACACAGATGAGAGAAGATTCAATAACTTTAACTATCTAATACATGGGAATCCAAACAAATTTAGTCAATAGTCACCCTCTAAAAATTTGCAGAGTACCATTTGTCCTATCTTAAAATACAGATAATCGATTTCCAAATGACCATAAAGAACTTAGTCTACTAGTTTAAACTTGACGTACAACTTTCAGATGCCTAAAGTATTTTTCTGTGTATTATTTTCTCAGCAGCATTAATGTGAGGATTTTAAACCATATACAGTCAATGTCTAGGCCTACAGATACTAGTAGTTTTATGAAAGAGTACAAGTAATTTAGGACTATTTAGTCATATCCATTAAACAGTGTTTTCTTTAGCACAAAGATACATTGCATGGTTTTAGTTTCCAAATACCTTGGGCTTGCATGTATGAAGAAAATGTAATGTATGATAAAGTCCATTGTGTCTAGGTGGTCTGCTCTTCAGGGCCAAATTATTTGGGTGGTTTGCAAGAAAATCCCATAGCCAGGCTTCTTTTAAAGTATTTTTGGTACCTATGTACTGCAGAGAGCTCTCCCCTGACTGTAGTTTAGGTGGAAAGTACCTGTGCATGTCCCATAGTTCACTTTGGACTAATGAACTAATGTCCACATAGTTCACTTTGGATTGGATGTGTTCAGACCATCAACTAACATGGCATTGCTGTTATCCTGGTGGATGTGGTCCTCCCCACTTGAAACTTCACAGTCTAGATCTCTCATCTGGAGAAAATTTGACCTGTTTGCCTCTTTCAGCATCAAAGTCTTCAAGCCTCCCACATCTCTAGTAAGTGTCAAATCCCACAGACAGGAGCACTTTCCATCTCTGTCTCTCTCCTTTTGAAGTGAACAACCAGAAGCAGGAGAAGAGGCAAACAAGCCAGAGATAGAGGAAGAATATGAGAATTCAGCTCCTCTCAGACTAAAATCAATTGCTGCTTCAGGAATGCTCTGGCACCAATAAACTATTACACCAGTGGGAACTATCAGACTTGTGCCAGAAAGAGAAAAACCCATGTTGCCTGATGTTTCTTATATCCTCTATAGGAGAGACAGACATAAAACTACACTGACACTGTTTTCTAAACAACTGTCATCTATTTTTCACACATAATGGCATTTTCTGTACCACAATTACATGTGTCAATCTTAAACACATGCTTGAGGTTCTAAGAAGTTTGCTTCATATAGAAATTTCGTTTTAGATGGGTGTTACTTTTGATAAATTGGTTCTAAACACATTTGAAACATATTTTTCAGTGAAAAACTTTGAAACAGCTTCTTGATAACTAAAATTTAAAAATTATACACTCCTAATAAAAATACAATGGAATTTTTCTGTAATATGTTTCATCATTTAACCTGAAATTTTAAATTCATTAGATCTTAATATTTTCAACCCCTTTTTGAAGTTTAATTTTCCTTGCCATTCACCTTTGTTAGCTTTTGTACTTTATTTGTATAGTCGTTGTTACTATAAGCAGTTATGGATAACTGTAGAATTTTTAATAGGAAGATCCTGGAACAAATATGACAGCAATTTCCATACCAAATCTAATAACAAAAGAGCAAGGAAAAAAATTTAGTAATTTTTCCTGACTGCAGGGAAAAAGACTGATTCCTTTTAGAATTAGTGAATGGTCTGCAATACTGTAACCTTTTTGCCTACCTTTGACTTACAGTTATTGCTGTCATAGCTAAGAGAAGATATTCTACTCCATTTTTTACCTCATAGGTATCACTGCCATTTTAAATTTTATGGTGCTCATTTAAAGTATTAATATCTAAGGTCATCATGAACATGTATGCAGTATTCTAAGCCCACTTTAAATAACCTCTCTGAAAGATAATGGATCAAAGGATTCAATCAAGCACAACACCTTTGAGACTAAATAAGGAGACAAAGTATTTAATTTTAATGAAACATTGAAAATCCTAGATGATCTCAAACTAAGTATTAGAACAGTCTCACTGTAAGAGAAAATAACACTTTGTCTACAGATTTTGAAGTATACTCAACAAGAGACAGTGTTTCATTTCATAGCATTTGGAATATCTTTTCCCCTCTAATACCTAATACTTTGATTACGTCTATGCTCTAAATCTTACTTGTTTCATTTCATGGAAAGGCCAAGATACCAAAGGTCAGGGGAACATAAGCTAAAAGTGATGCAGCAGAAGATTGAGCCAATATGTGATTAAGAATATGGCATAAAAAATATAGAATGAAAACAGGAAAATATACTACTGCTTTTAGAATGTTAATAAGTGGCTATAAATATCTGGTGTTTAAACTGTTAAAAAGAGAACAGATATTGGAAGCAACAGGAATTCAGAAATAGGACATCTTAGAATTAAGATGCATATCCTAACTCAGGCAGTTAAATGTAACTTCAGAAAGGAAGGTTCTGTAAAATAGGAAGCAGTTGTTCAAAAGCAAAGGGATTTCTGAGGTTCCTTAGTGCTGCACAAAGGTACAGAACAATGCAGTTTCTGAGAGGATATATGTGAGACTAGAGGACATAAAAATGGGACTGACTGATCCATTTGAGATGTCCAAGATCTTGCATGCAGATAGTAAAACTGACTTAAGACATGAGGTCATACTCAGGAGCACTTTAGGGTGTTGGGATCACAGAGAAGGAGATATTATACCAGGAGAGACCTCTCCGGTTCAAAAGAAGCAAACTGGTTTATGGAAACAATTATGAGACTAAAAGTTGCCATAGTCCTGATAAAAAGTTTTTTCAGAGGTAATAGAAGAGGCTGTAACTTGCTATCAGTAAACACATGAAGTAAGGAACGAGATGAGGTCTTTATTTAAAGCATGAATTACCCTGTCTACTGTGGGTAATATATAGAACTCCTGTGAGATAACTATCAGATACACTATTGTTGTAGTTAGTTAAAGACTGACTTTACTAAGTTTGTTCTGCACATACCACAGTCCTAAATATTCAAAGAATAAAGTTATCATATACAGCTTATCATCTGCAGTAATAGTTATAGATTATTTTCTCCAATCTGACTCTTGACTAGAGAAATCAGCTAGTGCTGACAACTTTTTACTCTTATAAAGCACTGAGAAAGTTTTTTTTTGCTAGTTTACCTGAGGCAGAGGAGGGCTGGGGGAAGGGGATTATATTTAATGTATTCTGTGCATCTAAAATTAAAATTAAATATTTAAAATGTGTAACTTCTAAAACACAGATGGGATCAAGGTTCATTGCAAAACTTCAATAGCAAATTGAATGACATTATCTTTTGTGTTGAGAGAAAATTAATACACACTAATATAGGTCCACTATAGCAAAAATTAATATGATTTGAGAATATAGACCTACTTAAAGACAGTTATCTCTTTACCATGTCATAATATTCAGATACATCTTATTCTACAAAATCATCCATTTTCTAGCAATACCGTATTTTGAGAGTTCAAGTATTTCCCCAGGCTGCATCAATGTGCCACCTAAGCCATTTGATATTTTTTAAACCAATAAGAAGAAAATTCAGAAAAGCCCACATCTAGAGGTGAGGACACAGAATCTAAACTTTCATCTGTCATAACCCACATGAGTATTCAGACAAAACTCTTCTAAGACACTTCATTTAAATTTGCCAAATCTTCCACTATAAACAAAGTATGTTTTAAACAAGCACTTTTCTAACACAGTCCCCTCTGTTTTGTGGAAATGCTTCCTACTAGATCGATCAAGATTATTAGTGTTGGAAAGACTTTCTAGAGTTCAAAATGAAGAATCTAGCTTGTTCTGCATTTACTAAAACTGCTTAAGTCTCTTGGCGCTGTTTACAAGAAAAACCAGTTCTCCATCATGGTCAACATTTCTAATTTCTAAAGGACACAGCACAGTAAGTTAATGTTTGTAAGAATATTGCATTACCACAATTTTATATGATTGCTTCTCTTTCTCTTTTGTAATCACTCTCAATCCTGAAGTCAATAAAACCTCAACAAACCAAATCTCTCTCTTTTCTACTGCAGTTGCACACTGAAGCTAATTTCACTAGAGACATTTAATTTAATGATCATGAGAA
Source organism: Lepidothrix coronata (assembly GCF_001604755.1). Lineage (NCBI taxonomy): Eukaryota > Metazoa > Chordata > Aves > Passeriformes > Pipridae > Lepidothrix > Lepidothrix coronata. The sequence goes on from NW_016690225.1 coordinate 3,007,563, forward strand.
GAGTCCGAAACTGTACATAAAATAAGAAAAAAATTAAAAAAAAATAAAAAAAAAAAAAAAAAAAAAAAAAAAAAAAAAGGAAAAAATGTGCAGGTAACTTTTCAGAGTAACTTTTGATTGAAATTTGGTTTGGTATATTTGTATTCAAACATAATTGCATTTATAACTGTTACGGTAGTAAATGTTCATAAATGTTAATTCATGATGCAGGTTGTCTTATTTTATGCTTTTAGATTTACTTCAAATAATCACTAGCTGCCAGAGCATAACTCATACAATAGTGTAGCATTTCATCAGACAGGTAAACTGGCAGAAGAGGATATATAAATCCTGTACTACAAATAGATATTTCACACTAATTTTAGTAACTGTGTTTTGTGGAATACCTTAAAAAAATAAAAAAGAAACTGATAAAACAAGGAAGTGGCCGTCACACCCCTGATTTTGTTTAGCACAGCAGTTTGATCACTTTTGTTGAAGACACCTACCAAAAACCTGAATTCTCAATATTCTAATATTAGAGAATTATGTCCAAATTCATATATGCTTTGTTAAGAATAATAAATCCTACAGGTCAGATTTCAAACTGAGTCAAATTTTCCTTTAATTTTTATACATAAACAACCACATAAAGAAATGTATAGAACAAACTCTTATGACAGTGTAACAACTTCATGCCTGTTACATGATTCTGCAAGAGCCTCAGGGCATGGATTCTACCCTATGTAAAGAGAGGTGAGGAAAAAGGCTGTGGAAGACTAGGTTTTGTAAATCATTCATTTGAATTTCCACTCATTCATAAATTTGTGTATATTTGAACTGAATTTGAATTGACTCTGCTCTAAAACAAGTTGCATAAATCAACTTTTGCATTGTATAGATCCCTAAGGCTTACCTTTTAGTTAGAAGTTGATTAAAAGCTCCTGGTTTATTATCACTTTTTTTTTTTCTTTGGGTGAACACACTGGTTTTTGTAGACAGGAAACAGTAATCCACAAAAACTTGCTTTGAAAATATTTTTAGAAATGGCTCAAAAGAGGCAATCCTAGAGGCATTGGTATTTCTAGTCTAGTTCACACAATATTATCCCAAAGATAAAGAAATCAATGTCACAAATGCTCAAAAGTCCCATAACCCAGCACCTGGATTTTTCAGCTGCTAATCAATCCCTATGTGTTTTTAAAGCAGGTGACTGCTCCTCGGTATGGGAGAATCATGTAAAAATTCAGCAGCTGAAGTCCTAACAGCAGGATTATGTTCCACCCAAGTAACCTATTAAATGCACACAGATGTTTCAAGCATTTCAGTAAAGGTATATCTTCCCTGTAGCATTAACCACAGCAGCAAGGTACAGCCCCTAGTCTAGCTCTCATTCAGATGTTGAAAGCCTCTGACCTATTTTCAGATATATTTTCAGACTAAATTTGTTAATTTAACCCAGGGCAAAGCCAAATCCCCAAGCAAGACTGCTCAAGTTAGCAACCTGTCCAATTTGCATCGCAAAGGCAGGCTAAAGCCAAGTAAGGAGCTGCTAATCCTGCAATGCCTTCTCTGGAAAACGAACCCAAAATGAAATAGGCTCATTACTATTTATTATAGCATTTCTCTATCATTCTTTGCTGCACAGCAGATCAGGGAAAAATAGCACTGATATGAGCAAAAAGGGTTGAGCCCACATGGCTATACAGAACCACCCTGGGAAATGAGGCATAAGGAGTGTCTAAGAATTAAATAATTTCCTTTTGGTACATGCAATTCCAAATGTTCACAAATCTCTATAAGCGAATCAGTTATTGGCCAGGTGTTCACTTGCTCTTTGACAAAATAGGACCTAAGATTATAGTGTGACTTAGAATGTGAGGATGACTGATACTTAACAGTGCATCCAACAGAAAACAAATCAGATAAGAAAAAACATTTTATCACTGAAAGTTGCTTACTGGCCTTTATTACTAAAGCTAACTTAAATTCTTCCAGGCTCCATTTTAACTACAGCTTCTAATCTGAAAAATAGTTCGCAAAGTCAAATTTGTGACATAAAAGTTAAATTTATTACATAAAAGTTATATTATTAATTTCAAAATACTTTAGAGTTCCTTTTTAGAGGAAAATTATTTCGTGGCCTGATTTTCCTACCTTACATTCCAATAACTAGCTTTTTGGTAAATATTGTATGAGCTTCAGGAGTGTCTGTGCTTCTTTCCAAATTTTACCCAGATTTTCCTTCTTATTTCTTCAGACCGATAATTTCTAAAGAATACTCCAAGGCAGTGCAGCTCCCTGTTTGCAGTATGTACTTCGCTTAGATGAAAAGAGTCACTCTCAGCAAGGAGGTCATAATCACTTCTCCTTCTCTTTAGTTGTCCTCTATCAAAGTTCCAGCCTGCACTGATGTTACACTGATAGCACTAAAATCCCTGCTAATGGTAAGCATATTTTTAGCAATTAGAATAAAATTCACAACAAGTAAGTGCAGGTGGTTGTGAAATACTGTTCTAACAATTTTCCTGCCAAATTTCCTAGGCCCTAGGCTAATTTTAACATATGTATGATAGATTTGAGCCTTCTGGAAAAGAAAACACATAGAGGGAAATTGCAATAATTTGACACAATTTTTTCCCCATGTTTTTAACAACAAAGTTGTTAAAAATATGCAACATGAACACTATACAATTTCTTTCAATTACTGTTTTTGCTTCAAAACTACAGGAAATATGCTATAAGAAAAGAGTGACGATGAACTCTAACAACAGCATTTTTCATGTAGATAAGATGCAAATGGGTTGATATACAGAAATTAGATATTATAAAACATACTCTAAATAGACTCTGAATCTCTTTTGTTGCCCGATACAAATGAGTAGCAATTCCATTGGGCTAAAAACAAATAGTCCTCATTTAGCACAACATCAAAATCTGTCTTTTGTATGAAGGCCAAATTTTGCACCTTAAATGAGTTATCCCTGGCTCATATAAATAATGAGATAAATTACAGCCAAATGAAGATTGGATCTTTACTACTTTGATTCTAACCATATTTCATGGTTTGTGTGTGGTTCCCCTGTGGTTCCCCTGAAAACTGGTTTTCAAACCTGCCTTGCTGCCTCAAAACGAGTCCAGCAAATATAGCAAGTGGCAGTGACAGAGAACAACTCAAAAGATACTGTGTTCTAAATGCCACAATATTTTATGAACATAACAAATTTCACATGCATTGGGGAAATAATGGTATAATATAACTTGTCTCTCTGTCTTTTCAAGTTTTCATTCCACAAGTTATGGCATCATACTTATTTTAATATGGTCCTTCTGTTACTACTCATAATCTGCTGATGAAAAGACAATGAATATCAGAAATTAAAACATAAATGTGTTTGAAAAGCCTTATTCCCTAGTGGTTTCAAGTGGAAATTTCTATTTATTTCTATGCCTGAACAATTAAATCATTTGCAACTGGTTACTTCTCATGTTTACAGCATCTCTGTATAGACAAGTGCTATGCCTTTCACTGCATTTCATCTGAAGAAAATATCAGGAAGGAAAAGATATTTTCAAATTATTTTATTGCCATTGTAAAGTAATAAAATTTTATTATTATTTTGCATTTACTATATCAAAATGATAATACACTACTCAGTCATGTTCTGTGATAGCAATGGCAATATTTCCTTTGGTTTTGGACATGCTCTGGTTATATGTAATCTATAGGCATGACAATTATTTTTCCATGACCATTTTCTCCCCTACTTTTTAAATCAATATCTCATATGCCTGTATCCTCTGTAGAGAATCTTTTATCATATCATCACACTTATTTTTCATGTTGCTGTGATAGTTCATTTGAAATGTTTTTTGGCTGCTAGGTCGCCATGGCTTTTGAAATCGAAGCATAAATTCTAGAGCTGTTAGATTTTCTTTCTTCCAAACGAAACAAAATAAAGTGGTTCTTGTCATGTCTTATCACAGGGAACATGTGACAAAATCTTAAAAGATGTCTTAAAGTGGTCATGATGACTTGAATTTCTCTTTTTTTCTGCTTTTATTAAGTTATCAACACAAAGATGCCAGCATTGTGCCTAACTCCATTTTAAGAGGCACATAGTTTGTTGCAATGACAAACAAGGGAGAACGTGTTTTTTGAATGAGATTCAGAATGCTTCCATCAGCGCTGCCTCCGTACAATCCTAAACATCCACTGGTCAGATTATGTGACCAGCACATCTGTTTTAGAACAAGCAGTATTGAGGCCATGTTGCTGAGAATTCAGCTGCGCTGGGCAGGACACGTCTCAAGGATGAAGGACCACCGCCTCCCTAAGATCTTGCTTTACGGTGAACTTGCCTCCAGCTGCCGCAAGAGAGGAGCCCCGAAGAGAAGATACAAGGATTCCCTGAAACAACATCTCAACCTTGGGCACATTGATCTTCATAACTGGTCTACTCTGGCCGCAAACCGGGAGGCCTGGAGACACACCATCTAAAACACTGCCGTTTCCTTTGAGAACGCACGCAGGATCACTCTTGAGGAGAAAAGACAATGCAGAAAGAATCGTATCCTGCTGAATACACCACCTAAGGAGTCTTTCTGCTATGCCTTTTGCAATCGGATGTGTCTATCTCGTATTGGCCTCATAAGTCACCGGCGTGCCTATAACAAACGTGGGTAGTGCCTTCCTAAATCTTCGTTCGCAAAGCCTAGCCATGATGACTGACCCAGTTAGTCCACAAAATGTTTAAAAGATCAAAATTATCCTCACTATTATTCACTCTCAGAGCAGGGAAACTTCTGAAACCAACTAAAGTAAAAGCAATGTTTCAGAACTCATGTCCAAACATTTACATTAAATAATGATTTCTCTAAGTAAATTGCAAGCTTTAATTATTTATAAAACATTTGAATACACAAATTCATCCTAACAACAGAAATAGAACTTCCAACATATCTGCAATTTACACTGCAGAAAAGTTTTCAAATCTTGTGATTTTTACTTTCGAGCTAACACAGTCGCTTTTACATAAATAATCACAGTCTGCCACTCTTTAGCTCAATCTGTAACAAAGCTTAAATTCTGTTTAAAAAAATCAATCTGTTATAACTGGATAGAGGAGATACTGATTCCTTTCAGCTGTTTTGTATAGACAGTCTTCAATTAAGCATGGAGTCTGCAAAAGCTTGTCATTATATTTAACAAAAAATATATAATTGACATGTAGTGATGTTGTAGTGATTATTAACAATAAGATAAATCTTAATTTCCACGTTTTGAGGGATCAGAACCTCTTCCACATCTTCGTTTCTTTCTTTTTTTTCTAGTGGATAATGAATAGCTCATGGTTTTTGATGATATTGCAGTTGGTTCCCCTTGGTCCTTTTATTTTTTTACAGATGATTATATAAAGGAATAAAAGAGTACTACTGCAGCCTTAAAGTGAACTCCAGACTTAAAAAGTTTGCATTTTATAACTGCATATTGAAACAACACAAAAATCGAAAAGTTTTCAGAGGTTTTAAACACAGCCTGCTAAAATAAGATGAATAAAAAAGCTTGTTCCCATCACAATCTTTTTATAACAACTATTTATTTTACACTCCTCTAAGAAAAAAAATCAGGTAAAATTTGGTACTAGGAATGATAACCAAACTATCCAGAAAACATCTCAATCTGTCACTTCCACCTTCTACCTTTCATTGTGAGTCAGCTGCACTATGAATTGTTTGCATCTGCAGTTTGCATCAGGCTAACATGGGAATCTTCAGATATTTCCTCTAATCTAAAAGTATTTTCCACACTTAGTACAAGGGATGCTGGTTTCCAGAATGCGTTTATGGATTTTGACTATTGAGACAATGGGTTTTAGCTGTTTTCTCCATTTAATCTGGCTGATAAAATAATAGAACTTTTATTTCCTTTCCATTGCTAGCATATATTTAGACTAGAAAAATCAGAATTGCAAAGAACACTGTCCAAGGGTACTTAAAATATACTTTAATTAGAGGGATGAGCTAATAGATCTTTCTTTAGACTCACTAAACACAAACATACTAACAAGGTTACAATTCATGCTACAGAATTTAAAAAGTACAAGACATAGCAACACATAGACAGCCACAGAATTTCTATTTTTCTGCTTTTCAATTCCTAATTCCTAAAGTAACTTTTAAAATCAGAGACACTATAATAACAATACTTATCATGCCTGTATGTTGTATTTGCATGTTTGCTGTATTCTTCTCTTCCAGGAAGGTAACACCACTAATGATTTTTTTTTAATTAAAAATAAAATATAAATAATTGGAAAACCCAGGTTACTAGACAGGAGCTATCTTTGCACCATTGCATTTGGAAAAACTATTTTTTGACTTCCAGAAAATTGTAAGTGTTCAAGGAACCAGGCAGCCTACAAAAACAGCTTCATAGAAGCAAGCATGCCAAGGTAATGACAGATTAAAGAGACTTTTTAGCATATCAGAAATTCAGGTATAAGATGGACTTTTTAAAGCATAACACAGATTAATTCCTAATGAAGACATTGGTGCAGAATACACACATGCAGTGTGTGTATTTTTAATTTTTTTGTCTGAAGTCAGCACTCAAAAACCTAAAAGTCATCATTAGGTTATCATATTAAGTTCTCATGGTGCAAAGTTAAAACCAAACTAAGAATTATCTGTTTGACATCTAAATTACGTCTGTATTGCTATATTCCAATCCTTCAAATGACATAAATAAAAACAAGAACTCTGTTTTTACAAATTATACTATCCACTCCACAATGCAAAGGAACAATTTTGTTCCCTATTTCTATCATAGAGGAGTTTGAAATAGAAGTTATATATTACTGACCAGTAAGTGTTCTTAGTTTATGTTAGTCTTGTTTCAGTCAATCTGGTTAAAGAATATTTTGGTCCATTTGTTGAAAAAACATTTATGAGGCTGCATTATCTGACAATATGGTTAGAGGTTATCTTCTATCTATATTCACTTCACAAAGAACCATTAATAGTTACAATAAAACTTTCTTTATGCTGTATGTTGTATAAATAATATGAATTCAGCAGTGACTTTCTCTTATGTAGGAATTTTATCAACAACTAGATCACAAAGTTTTCTTTCTGTGTCATGTAAAATTAAGATCTTGCTATTAAATGGCAAGGGTGTGCCACAGAAAGAATGGTATACTAAATCCGTGAGCCACAGGAGCTGCAATTTAGACAGTTATCTTCAGTGAGTTGGAAATTATCTCTTTTGACTTAAGCTGTTAGCAAACAGTTGAGAGCCTTTGATTTTAACTTAATCGGGAGGAGAAATTGAATCCTGATTCAGATATGTACAATGCAAACCTATTCATTTAGTAGCATGTTTGTTATCTGTATGACAGGACAAATTGAATAAACAAACCACATTCCATGCCTACATATATATATATGTATGTGTGTATATATATATATGTATGTGTATATATATATATACAAAGGTTATTTTTTTATTTTTTTTTCTTTGCCATTCAGGTTATCTACCTTTCATTTCTCTTTAATACAGAAAGCTTAGTCAAATCAACACATTATTTTGAATTTCTAGGCTATAAATGGGATTGCTGAATAGGAGAAAGGGATGCCATGTTTCAATAAACTATTGTTTTTCTTTAATGGGTTTAAATGAGAACCAAGCCTTGTACCTGCTTGTAGGTCACTTTAAATAGCTCCCTACTGTAAATGAGTAAAGAGACCACTTCTGAAATGTAGGACAAGGTACTCAACTTTGCTGACCTTGAGATATAAACTATAAGGTACAATTCTATTTTTAGGTCTCAAAGGTTTTATTGGAAGTGCCCGACATTATTGTGCCATTTATTTGAAGTTTATGACCCTATTTTTATTGTTAATATTATCTTCTGGCATATTATTCATTTCTGTTTAAATTGCTGTTATTTTCAATAATATCCCTTAGATTTGACCAAATTGATTTATAAAAAAAATCCTTGTCATGGATATCACTTTTCTGATATGACTTGGATGTTACTAATCTGCTTTTCATTACTTGAAGACTATTTGCTTCTTAATTGGAAAATATGACACCGCACACATTTTCCATCTTATATTAATCTTGGAATTACAGAAATGTTAATTTAATAACTTATTACAACACCAGTGTGATTATAATTTTTTCTTAACTCTTACTGCACAGAAATCTATTTCATCATTGTCATCATATTTATAATATGGCAAAAATGGGTGCTTACTAAAATTTGGCATTTTGTGACCTGTAGGATGCATGAGCCTAAAAGAAAGATGGAGAGGGACTATTTACAATAGCACATAGTGGCAGGACAACTGGGAATGGCTTTAAACAAAGAGAATAGGTTTAGATTAGAAATCAGGAAAAAAATTCTCTACTGTGAGGGGGGTGAGGCACTGGAACAGGTTGCCCAGGGAAGTTGTGGATGCCCCATCCCTGGAAGCGTTCAAGGAAAGGTTGGATGGAGACTGAGAAATTTGATCTAGTGAAAAGTGTCCTGTACACAGAAGGGGGATTTAGAATTAGATGATCTTTAAGGTCACCTTCCAACCCAGGCCATTCTATGATTCTGCTTTAGTATAATATTAATAAGCTTATGAGACGATGTTACTTTTCTCAAGCTTTTAAAATTAAAAAATCATCTGTACACAACTGTGTTTTCTCTACCCCATTCTGAGCACATCGCTGTCATTTTGTGAATTTGCTAGTCAATGTTTTGCAAAAATTACAAAAGCCCAATATCTTCTAAGTGTCTGGATTGAACCATTTCATCAGAGCTTTAAATGCTGGGAAAAGTTTTTGTTGGACCTTTTTTTATTTTTCTCCAAGAGGGAAAAGCCCATTCTCAAAATACTACCTGTCACTTCCATTTGGCATGCGAGATATTGTTGCCATGAGTGAACAGCACAAAAACACTGCTCAGTTTGCACGTGGTTTGAGCCCAAACAGTCTGCACAGACTGAAGTTTTTGAGATGCATAATAAATGGCCCTGTTTCTCTGGAGATCCACAACAATAATCATCACAGAACTTTCAAAGTAGCCCATTTAAAAGCTAAATGACTAAGTCCCTAAATAAAGGACTTAAGCTTATATAAATGCTTAAGCCAGTATCTGGCCAAAACATGGAAGTGAATGTTATTTGAAATTTTGAAATACATTCACTTAAACAAACCAAAATACTGATGTACATTATCTTTGTGTTATTGTTTGCTACATATAACATACAGTTCAAAAATATTATTTTCAAAGCAATGAACTAGAAGAAATTAGAATAAATTATCAAAATAGTTACCAACATGTTGCATCCCAAAATATAATATCTGCAGAAAGGAGCTTAATGGGTCAATGCAGTAGACCTTGGGCAACAGGGGATGACAAGAATCCCATGATCTGAAGGTTTGGACCCTTCTCACAAGACCTGTTAAAGTTCAACTTGTGAATTAGCCTGGCTCCTGCAGCAGAAATAAGAAAGGACTTTTGAGATGATTGTATCAGACCATGTCTAAACCCTTTAATCCCTTTCCTCCCATGTACTCCTGGTTGAGGGAAATATTAACCTATTGGGTAACTGCAGTGAAAACTTGAGTAATTCCCTAATTAACATAGGTCGTCCTCCTCATTAACATGTCCAACCTCCAAGACCCTTACATTGTGTTCTCGTGTTCAATAAAGTATTCCAGTTTTCTACTCCATACCTGAGATCTCTTAGTTTTTGACCTCTCAATAACATAGTTATAATTTGTTGTTAAAAAACAGATGATTTTTCATTAATAGCTCTATTTCAAATATATTCTTTAAGGCTGATTCTATTTTTTTTTTTTGAAAATGAAAACAGTTGAACAGCTGTCCCCAGGCTTTAAAGAGTGATATCACTTTTCCCTTTATTTCTTTCAAAAAAAACAGAATTTTCGAAGAAGCATATTAATTTTCTTGGTTCCTATCACAACTGGAAACAAAAGATTAAATGAAAACTAAATTAATTTTGTTTCCATTTTAAGGTCTTAAGGTCTGGCAGGTTATGTCAAAAGAGCTTTCTAGAGAATCTGTGAATCATTTGTTAGTTTTCTGTTGAGCCTTCCTACTCCCTCCTCCTCTCAAAGGGAGGGTCTGTCTGCATCATGAAGGTGTTTTTTTGGTTTTGGATTTTAGAACTGAGTATCCTTAGATCTAATGTACAAATGAACTGAGTACCTGTACAAGTTTTCACCAAACAAAAGTCCTTTCACTGTCTTTATAAATACAGCAACCTATTTACTTTAACAAGTTTCTCTTCTTTTTTTTTTTTTTCAATCTGCAGTAGAGCAGCATCAAGATTTTTCAAGCAACATTTCCATTTTATTTTTAAAAGTAGTTTTCGTAATAACTATATGGAACAGCTATGATTTAAAACACTGCACACTGATAAAATTAAGAATGGATTTTTAAATGCATATAAAGAGCACAGAATGCTCAAAACTGTCTTACACTTATAGGCAAAGCTATTATTATGGTCCTTTACCAAAGCGTATCTTAAGAAGAATAAACTGTCAAGAGAAAACAATCAACAGATCAAAACTTTCTCAAAGGAGGGTGAGATGTTTGTGTTTAGAGATAAGTACAGCTTGCCTGCTGAATGATAACAACCAGTCAACTTTTATTAGGTAACAAAAATTTAACAGTACCTATGGAAGCTTAAATTTCTTTGCCAAAAATTAGGAAAAAATATTAAATCTATATAACCTTTTTAAAGTTTTTAAAATAAAATATTAGGTATAAATTATTCTGTAGTTTGTGCAATAACAGTAAAATATATCAGATTGCAGCAAATGTATTTTACACAGTATTGAGCTAGAATTAATTCCTACTTGCAGGAACCATATTTCTGCTGTACAAATTTTTTGGTTTTATAGTATAAATTCTCTAATATCTAAAAAACCCTACATCTCTCTTCTCAAATAACTATTTCCCTGTTGTAAGTCTGTAGACTTCTAAGCCTGAAACTGGAACCCTATGTGTGGAATTTTTTTTGTTTGTTTCTGTGGAATCTTTCCAAGATCAGTCTGATCAGATCTCATTACTTTCATGTGAAATTCCATCTAACATCTCCAATAAAGTTCAACTATTCTCCCATGTTTCTGGATATCTCACTCTATGAACTTATCTAAAATATTTTTCTATCACCTTCAGTGAGGACCATGACTGGCAAGAAGGATCACCATTCCAGAGTCACCATTTTGACTGAGGATACTAGAGGTGAAAATGTATTCTAATCTGTGAGATCATCCTCCTGCTTAATGTTTATTTTTTATGCTAGAAAGTCAAAATAACATCGTCAGTACCATAAAGGTTTTTTGTAGGATGTAGGTGGGTTTTGCTATTTCTGCTAACTACAGGGAAACAACCTTTTAACTCTTTTGCTTTCAAAGGTTTTTTTTCTGATTCATTACTAAAAAATTTTCTATTAAGTTCCATATATGAATTAACATTATAGTTGAGACAGATCATTTAAATTTGTTCCACAAAGATCAGTATTTTACTCAAGTGAAGAAAACTAAAACGTACTGCTACAGTGGTAAATCTTTCCATTTTAGATACAGCTGAACATTCATTTCATAGGCTAATTTGGATAAAATTTATAATTGAGTTTCCTTGAGAGCTTCTCAAGGCTTCTCAAATACTTGAAAATTTTATGGGTTTCTTTTTTTTTTTCTGTACATTTAATGCTTCCTTAACACTGCAGAGTGACTTTTTGACTCCAATATATTCTCTGAACTCTAACACGTTCATTATTATTAAGATCTATTATCACCTGATAAATATTTTGGGATATATTTTGGCACATATATATCACCTGATAAATATTTTGGCACATATCTGTGCCAGGCAAATTTAGAGAAGCTCATTCAAGCCTTTATCTCTCATAGAATAGACTGCTCTAATATTCTGCTCAGTGATCTGCCAGGCAAACAGATTATTGAGCTTCACAACTATATATCACAAAGAAACACAGCATATTTCCTTGATGATAGTGTCACTACATAGCCTCCCCATAAAAAAAAGTGAGGAATTAAACAATTTTATGTTGGACTATAAAGGAAAAACTTCTAGCAGCTAGGAGCACTGGTGTGTCTAGGAATTGTCTTTTCAGTTCTACAAATGTGACTGAATCTCTCCACAATCAGACTAAATTCACATGATGAATTTGTATTATCTCCTGAAGGACTGACATTTTTCTCTGTACAAAAACACTAATAATTTTTAATTCTTCCCAATACAATTAACTTGTTTCCTACCGAGTAATTTGTCATATAGATAATTGCTCCATGAAGACAAATGTGAGACTGTATTAAATATAAAACTGATTTGTGAATTTTCATCACAAGTGCATTTTCATAAAAAGTTTGGCTCAGTCCTCCCAGCCTGACTCCTATTAGCTATATATAGGTTCCTAATCATGTGATCTTCTTGAAGTAAGATCACTCACACAAGTTGTCATTGTGGTTTAAACATTTAAAACAAGTGAGTTATCATCTCATAAATTAGGATTAATCTTCACTGACTCATTAGGATCCTGGACAGTAGCTTGGGGAAGTTTTTCAAAACAAACAAATCTCCATTCCTCTAAATAAAGCTACCAGAATTGCTAATAGGTTTTAATTTAATTTTCGTAATATTTAGCATTAATAGTAATTAATGACTAATCAACAAAGAATGCTTTATTAATAATTGTAAGAATTATTTTTGAAAGCCAAACAAAAATACTCAAACTGAAGATTTTATTAAAGAATATGAAAAAACTAATAATTTGGCTTAAAACATTTTTCTCCATTTTTTAACAGAGAAATACTCTTTCAAACAAGGAAGAATATTTCACAGTGATAATATCTGATAATAGTCATAGGGCACAAATTAATACATAGCTTAGGCTTACTTCTAACCCAAGGTACAGTATAATGAATCCTCTCCTTCTTTAGACAGATATACATTTATTCACCATTGCACAGGATTTTGAAAAGTTTCACATGGCCCGTGGTTTCTTGTCGTGGGGTATCTGTCGTATCGTTTGGTTTTGGTCCATAGAGAAAGTAGACACACACACACAGAGAGAGATGAGACAAGGGTGTCTACCGCCTAAGAGCAGCAGGCAGCTTTATTGAGGTAGCTAGCCCCGACTTTCCCACACACTGTAAATATATTTTTACAAAAACACTCAGGAATTAACACCTGCACCCTGAAGCACAGTCAACAGCTCTGTCCTTGCACTGCTTATCATCTTCCAGCCAGCTCCCTAATACTCAAAGCTGCTGTGTCCATGGGAACAATTAATTAGCCTCACTGTTCTCATGGGAAAGGCTTTATACCATCTAATATTTCAAGCTCCTCAAGCTCCAGGGGCTCAGCGGACCTGCCACTTCCCCCCACAATTTCTTAGCTGTGTTTGGCAGAACAAGATCATACAGACGAAGGGCCCGGCTGCAATCTTTGAGCATTACTGCACTATCAGAATTTTTAACTGTAAATATAAAGTAAAATCAGCAAAACTTTAATTATTACTTCTAAAATAATTCTGACCCGTCTTAACAACAGTTAAACTCTAGTCAACTCAAAACTCCATGACATATCTAGAGATATGTAAGGAATGTTTTTGGGGATGAGCACCATTTCTGCCAAATTGCAAGCTTCTAAAGAAACCAAAACCATCTGTTAACTTGAACATAGTACAAAAAATAGTTTTAGCTGGGTAGGAAAAAAAAAGATAAATTTTGAAAAACTCTGATATGATTTCAAAAATGGTGTTGGAAATATTGCTTTAAAGTTTTTGACATAAATTTTGGTTGTATAGTGTTCGCGACTAGGTTGGATAATATCCTAAGGAACCTCATCAATGGATGACAACCCCACTCACGGTAGGGTGGTTGGAACTAGATGATCTTCAAGGTCCCTCTCAACACAAAACATTTTGTCATTCTGTGATTTTGAATCTGTGATTTTGATTCTGTGATTTTATGATTCTTATTTTGAGGTCTTCTAAAATTTTACTTCATAAATAAGACTTCCTTTTCTGAATTAAGAGAAAACATAAGCAAATTTAAATTAACATATTTCATTCAATAAAGATATAAAATTGACTTTTTTAGCTTTTTTTTCCCTCATCAAAATTAAGCTGTAGTACTTTTTTTTCAGTGTTGGCACAAAAATAAAAAGCCATTCTCAGTTGTTAGCAAGACAGTTTATTTGATGAGTAAGGAAAATGATTAGTTGACCCAAAGATATCAATTTCTAAGGGTTATATGAGTAGTTGCAACAAAAACATGATTTTGTTGATTATTTAACTGTTCTCTGATTTTTGTGACCTACAGGATTCAGTAAAACCTTACTAGAGCTGTGTATGTTGATTCCCTGACACTTTTTCCAACTACAGCAGAAATTTAATGCCTTTTGCTAAATACAGGAAAAAAAGAGTGTAGGAGTTCCAAAGGTGATAGAACTGCATATAAGCAGGAGAAACATGTTTTTTTTACTGTAAATTATGGGCTTATTCAAATTGCTAACAGTCCCCATTGTTTTGTCAGTTTCTTTTATAGTGATTCCCCTGAAATGCTGACACAATGCAGGCATCATTTGCATTTTCATATTTTTCCTTGTTCTAAATGTGTTTCATGCACTTTCTCCTTTTGTACAAACATGATCATTTTTTTGGTGGACCTGTGGCACTGGTTCTGGGAACAGCAGAAATTATACTATAGTAGATTTTGGGGAAGATGAAGGAGTACGAAGGAGTTGGCTATCTAATGTTCTTTCACCTTAGAAATCTTTCTCATAAAGATTTTTGATGGAAAAAGGTTGTCTGCAGATTTCATTTCCATTTCATATAAGTCAGTGAAAGATATCCCTTGAAAACCATACTGGTGACTTCCATATTACAAGGTTCGACCTGCAGTAGAACTTCTTTTTTTTGGTAATCCTACAATCTACTCCAAAGACCTCCTCAAGCTGTGACATCTCGTGTAGAAGGGGGAGCATAGTGACTAGTGGGCTGTTTTGAAAAATACTTGTTTCTGTTTGCTGTGACTTTTTTAACTACCATGATCAAATAGGAAAAATTATATTAGAAAACTGAAATCAATAAGACTGGGAAGATGTATTTGAAAACTCAGCAGCAGCCTCTTCTGCCACGAAATCTCTTCACTGCAAAGAAAGTAACAGGGATGCTACCATTCTCAAATAAATTAAATCCACTTGATAAGATATTACAATAAAAGCAACTTCAGTGAATGTCTGTGTCAGTATACATCAATAAATAATAGGGTTGAATCTTGTAAAGGCTATATTCATCTGTAAAAATACCGTAAGTTAGATTCAATAAAGAATCTAAGTTGGTAAAATGGGATAAAAACTGGTTTAAATCAGACATATAGTTCTAAGATATAATAGAGCAGTCCCTACTGAGTTGCATGCTCCACCACAATGGCTTCTAAAACTCCATAGTTGCAATACCGTACAACTATACGACTATTGTATAGTTCCTTAATCTCAGGCACAAACATTTTAGTTTTGACAGGATTCAGAAGCTTATGCCCAATTCCAACTAAAATATATAAATTAAGTTCTTTATTTCCTGAATCCTTTGAAAGATTTGACCTAATAGATACTTTTCATCATATGAGATATGTGGTAGGACTAAATGCAAAGAATGCAATCTTTTTTTTTTTTTCATAAATAGCAGTAAGATGTGGAAATGAAACTGGTTTTCTATTTCAAAACGTCAATCTTCTGATTTGATTAAAGTACTAATACATACAGTAGTATGTAGGGGTTCAGTTCTTTTTTCCATATAATGAATAGGGGGCTTAATCTCCTACCTCACAGTTCCAGATTCCACATCAGATGGTCAATATATAATAATATACAAGTTTATAAAAGAAGAGCTTCACTGAAAGAATGTGAAAGACAACACTTGTTTTCCAGATCCCTGCAACAAAATCTATGCAATGTTGTAGGAATGCAGGAATGCCACAGACTGTGCAACCTCTAAAGCTCACACAGTGCTAGGTAGTTAAAGATTTGGCAGATATATAAAGTCTATCATAAGGAATAAGTCATTTGAGTCAACTAGAATTCATAGTATTGACATACTTCTTACAATAATGCAAAATTCGTGAGCAAACATCACCTCCACATCTGTCCATCCCTGTCCTGCTATTCCGAAATTCTTTATTTTCCACAGTTCCCATAGCAACTTATACTAGTCATATCTCCAGTAATTCTGACCTCACATCAGAGAAACAAATTTAGCCTTCTCATTTTATTCCTTCTTGGTTGTTTCTAAGTGTTTGTTTAGAGATTTTTGCTTTCCCATTCAGCACTGTGCAGCACACAGAGATTATCACCTCCAGTCTTTTTCAGATTGTTTTGAATCTCTCTACATAACAATTACTTGTTTCTTCCTTCACAAAGGTCTAATTACTACAATGGCCTATATTTAGAAGAAATAATAGTCTTCCACTCTTGTGAATTAAGTCAGGTACCTTGGAATGGGATGATAATGTGAGTACGCAGTATTGCTAGCATGCTAAGTGTACAGCTGTTCAGAGATGGTTAATAGCAAACACTGGTGGTATGAATATCTGCTTCTAAGATAACAGGAAATGCAGGGAGGCACCTCTACTCACTAAGTATTTACAGCCTGAATCTATTTTCTGAAATTAGAAGGCTATGCTTTTTAAATAATTCTTGTGAAATGCAATCCATCATGCTGAAAATATTTTGATAAAAGTGTTTCATCCACAAAAAAGAGCTATTATGAATTAGATGAACAATAGCAGAGGTAGTTTAGAATCTCCCCTGAATATTTTCAACCAACCCAGATGCAAGTACTGCTGTAGAAATTCTGTAAAATATTTAAGAAAGCAATGGATACTATAAATTTTTTATATTAAATGTTGCTTTTAAAACTGAGCTAAGAACACTTAGTGAATTTTTTTCCATTTTTCATTTTCTCAAATGTTGATCTGTCAGTCTGTGTAAATTAGTTGTTTAATCAATACCAATCCAATGTATCACTACTATATATGCTATTTTATTTTCTACATGTTTATATTGCCATATAACTGAGACTTTGTTACCTTTAAATTACATCAACTGGATAATCAAGTGCTGCCTTCTTATATCATACTTAATTTTTACCTCCTTCAATTTTGTGCTATTTCTTCTTGGTCATAAGCATGTGGAACATGGGAAACATCACACTCTACACAGAACCAATTCAAGTTCCTCATTCTCCCTCTTGGGATTTTCTCAAGAAGTGAGTTTCCTGACAGACTGTTTTCTCCTCACTGCAGAAAGGACCAGTGTGTAGTACCTCTCTGAGCATATCATGAATCCTGTGCTCACAACAAATTCTGTCCCAAAGATGCTTTGAGAATACGATGGTATCAGGGGAGATTTGATTAAGGTTGTTCTCACCAAGGGCCATCATACCGTGTGAAGAAGGGACATAAGAGTGAGAAAATAGACCAGAATTTATGTACAAGTAGATATTTCCTGAGTACAAAAACTGCTAGCAGAGGTCAGGTCAGAAGCAAGAAATTTTGGATGGCAAGACATTCTGAATGATATATTTGAGACAAGTAGTGAAATGTAGGGCTCATATGCCACTTAAAGAAATTCTGAAAATGCCAGATTACCTTCAAGAAGACAAATGAGACAGAACAGAAAACTAAATGAGAAACAGCCCTGACTTCTGGAGCACATACCAGCATGTATTACAACGGCCAACCAATCCACTAGACAGGTTCCACTCCTTACAAAGACAGGCCTTTCATTCTGGTAGCAACTGACAGGAGCAAACTCCATCTTCTTTGAAAAATAGAGACTACCATCTAATTATGGCTCTCAGACAGGATTCTGTTATTTTCTTATGGAACTAATAATATCTCTGCAGCTTGTGAACAGGTTGTTGAACTGTTCTGTAGTGCTGCACTGGTTTGTAGTTTCTATTTCAACATTTCTAACCAAGACCAAAACTGGATTGCCAAGAGAACTGAAATCTCTGAACTGTAGAAAGTATCTCATGACAAAAAAAAAAAAAAAAACAGTTTTGCAAAATCACCTTAACAAAATTACACTGAAAATTGAACTGATTTTCATTTATTATTATTATTATTATTATTATTATTATTATTNTTGTTGTTGTTGTTGTTGTTGTTGTTGTTGTTATTTCATTTAATTTCATTGTTGTTTATTCTGTTCCTGGAATAGCCAGTGTGAAGAATATAGTCTATGCCTACAGTGAAAGAGTGGCAAGGCAGTACATAGTCTATGTATAATAGCTTTTAGACCATAAATACATACTCTTCACCTCCAAATACTGCCTCCAACCTTCTGTTACTCATTTGTTATTTTTTCTCAGATATAATGAACTAAGTGACTCTTTAATGGTGTTTTGAAAAAAAATATAGGGTTCCTCAGAATGGATTATATCAAAAGAAGTGTCTCTAGGTATAGCAAAGAAATAAGCACAGAAGAAGACAAATGCCTATATGAATAGCAGGAAGGTGAATAGGAAAGACCGTAATTTTCATGAATGTAAAATGGCAGTAACATTATAAGGCACAGAGGCAAGACCATACCTTTTTTATTTGTACTATGCTAAGAAACCTTCCCTAAACCAAGGCCCAATATCCTACTTCATACGGTGCAGGAACTGGGGAAAAAAATGACTGCTCAAATGATAGAATACTTCAGAAAGTGCTTCTAACTTCTTCCTGAACCATAAGTCTAAATGTATATCTAATGACATATATGCATAGATGGTTTATGTGCATATCCATATATCCATGTACACAAACACACACTCTCCCTTCTATAGTGGTGCACAAAAAAAAAGATACTGTAGTACAGATAAGGATAAAGCGGTTTTACTACTAACAGTCAAACACTTGGGCTTCTGTTAAACTATTCCATCTCTTATAAAAAATGACAGATAAAAATTCTGAAATATCTATGTAAATATGCTTAGATATTCTATAATCTTTGAAATGGGATTTAAAGCTTAGTTATTGCTAAGGGTTATTTAGCTTTGCTACACTTGTTATGATAATTTTTCAATAAATTCTACTATTGTTTAAAAATTATAATTGGAAAACCTATAATGCATATTCTGCCCTACTTGTCATCCACCATAGGTTTTAGTGCAGTACATCTGATGAAGAATTGCAGAGTAAAATAAAGAGCAATGACAGGAATGCCAGTCTCCATATTTCTGATGATAAAAAGGCTGAGTGCTTGCCAGCAGCAGCTTGCTGTCAGTAAGAATGAATCTGAAACAGATGCCAACCACATCAACAGCTTCAGCCATATACATTTTTTATTAGACAATGACAGAAGTCATGATGGAAGTACCCAGGTGCAAGGCACACCAAGTAATACCACCATTACACCTCAAATTCAAAATATAAAGTTATCTAGTACTGTATTTCCTAACTAGAATATTCTGTTCATATCTAAGCCTGTAAAACCAGTATGTTTAGTGTTAAAAATAAGCATACAAATAGAATTTGGGAAAGGCTGTTGTAATTTTATATTGAATCTCTATCAATCTTGGATATTGTTTTGCTAACATGTGAAGAGAAAGATTTTTTACTCACATTGGAGCACAAATTTCAGTTCTCTTTTGTTTTCTTTGTGATTTGAAGTTTATATCAAAGTAATATGCATATACTAGTGGATATATGGCTAAAAATCACTAAGCTTTTTCCCTACTACCCATCTTCCAAAAAGACCACAAGCCTCCAGCTTTGGTTAATGATGTGCTGGGGAAAAAAAAGTCCTTACAACTGCAGAAACAAAAAGTTGACTTCTTAAAATTTTTGGTCCTCAAAACGGAGTGGTTTAGAATAAGATTTGTTTAATCATATTTAATATCTCTCTATTTCAAAATTTTGTGGATTTTGTTTTCTATGTTACTACCCACTTACTGAGATGTTCGATTGAGCTAGATACCAAAATCTGTCTAGACATCTCTGCAAATGCACAGAGCCCCTTGAGAAGACAGGACAAAGCAAATGCCCCCTCCATCTTCAAGAAGGTCAATAAGGAGGACCCAGGCAACAGAACAGTCAGGATCACCTTGATCACTGGGAAGATGATGGGCACCATCCTGGAAACGAACTCCAGGCATATTACGGACAAAGAAAATATTATCAGAAGCATGACTTCACCAAGGAGACTAAACTGACAAACTTCAATGAGGAAGCGATTGGCCTGTGGATGGTGAGACAAAAGTGGATTTCAGTAAGGACTTTGTCTCACATAAGACCTTCATAGACAAGATGTTATGGGCTTGTTAAGCAGCCAGTGAGGTGGATTGAAAACTGAGTCCAGTCCTGTTTAACATCTTCATTAATGGCCTTGATAATGGGGACAGAATTTACACATACCAAGTTTACGTATCAGAGGGGCTGCTATTCCAGAGGGTCATACTGCTATCCAGAGGGACCCTGACAGGCTCAAGAAATGGGTTGACAGGAATCTCATGAAGCTCCATGCACTGGAACAGATTGCCTAGAGAGGTTGTGGAGTCTCCCTCAACAGAGATATTCAACAACCATCTGAATGCAATCCTGTGCCATCTGTTCTAGAATGATCCTGCTTGAGCAGGGAGGTTCAACCAGATGACTCACTGTGATCCCTCCCTACCTGATCAATTCTGTGGTTCTGTGAAATGCAAAGTCTCACACCTGGGAAGGAACAACCCCATCCATTAGCACATGCTGGGGGTCACTCAGCTGGAAAGCAGCTTGGCAGAAAAGAACATGTGGCTCCTGGTGGATGCCAGGCTGAACATGAGCCAGCAATGTGCGTGGACACAAAAGAAGGTGAATGGTAAGCTGGGCTGCACTGGAAAGATTGTTGACAGTAGGTTGAGGGAAAAGATTTTTTCCTCATTATTCAGCCCACAACTGAGTTTCCCAATGCAAGAGAGCCATCGACACACTGTAGAGAGTCCAGTGAAGAGCCACTAAGAGGACTGAGGGACTGGAACACAAAATATAAGGAAAGACTGAAAGAGTTTGAACTGTTCAGCTGGAGAAAAGAAGGCTAAAGGGGACCTTACTATTGTATACAAGTACCTGAAATGAGGGTGGAAAGAGGATAGAGACAGACTCTTTTGAGTGGAGCCCAGTAATAGGACGAGATGCAACGGGCACAAAGTAAAATACAGATGATAGCGAAGGAAACATCAGGAAACACCTTTTTACTGTGAGGGTGACTGAGCATCAGCACAGGGTACCCAGAGAGGTCATGGAGTCTCCTCTCTTGGATACTCCTGTAAACAATAACTTTCCTAGACATGGCCCTGGGCAATTACCTCCTGCTATCTCTGCTTGAATGAGGGGATCAGACAAGATGACCTCCAGAGGTCCCTTCCAACCTCAACCATTCTTTGTGATTCTGTGTGATTCAAGGGTATGTTGCATTCATGGAATCTAATTTAATTTTAAATGGGTTTGAACATCTTCTTCTTGTGTATTGAATTTAATTGCAAAGTTTCATATTCCTGAAGATTCTAGAGTATCCAGAAGGGAATGCAAAGGACAGAATGGAATAAAAATCTTGAATCTAAATCAAAAATATGGAAACATTTCTGTTATGTTTAACTAAGAAAGCTGTTGAAACTACATGTATGCATTTATTTGCATTTTCAAGGAGTTGGTAAGGATTTTTGTTGCATTTTAGTGTTCCCTTTACACCTAAATAAATTTACCCCCTAAATGCTATCATTTGAGCACAGATGGAATATTCACAACAACCTGACAAAAGGAGCTATACTAACATTTGAACAATTTTCATTTTTTTCCTGAAATTCTAAAGACATAGTAAAAAGAGAACTTCTAGTTGAATTATTTTTTACATGCATTTTATTTCGCCATGTTGCATATTTTTTCATTCCACGTTATCTAGAAAACATAACTTTAAAAATTATTCTAAGTATCCACTTAGGGTGACTCAATGAATGCTAGTTACAAATATACTTTACTATTTTTTAAATTATTCAAAGGAAATATACAATCTATTTCCTAGTGCAATGCAGTACAAATAGTTAAATTTAAGATACATAACTCTGTCTTTTTCCATTGAGTGACTGGTCTACTTTTTATAAACATGAACACAAAGTGTTAACTACATCCAAGCATCCAATTCATTGAGTCGTTTGCAGGTTTGTTAAATACAGAAGTTTAACCTGACCATGACTGGTTGCTATCAGCCTGTGTCTTCTCCACACACCTTCACCTGATCATCTAGACTCATTTCTTGTGAACATTACTATCAAAGAACAAGAAGAATATTAAATCATTGTTCTCATGAGATATTCTATGCTATATAAGAGCACAGTTCAATTTATGGAGAACTGGCAAATTTCTGCTCTCATTTATCCTACCATAACAACAATGAATTTAATTTCTTATACTAACAGGCATAACAAATGATCTCAGAAGCACTCAATACACCTCTGGTTTGGGAAAAATAACATTTTCTACTTAAGTTGTCAGCAAATGCAGAGAGAGAATTTAACCCCTTGCTGCACCTGAGCCTAGTATAATTTAGCTGCATATGCATTTCTGAGTGTGTGAGAAAAGACTTCAAAATGCTGTCAGCTTCTTTTCCCCTGAAATCAGAACACTTGTCATCAGGAAGATAATATAATACTATGAAAGATGGGAAAGAAAGAAGTAGTGCTATACTTCATTACTGCCTACATTGGTGACCAAGATCAGTTCATCCCAACAAGGGATGGAAAGATTTAATCTTTTCCTTTAAAAGCACAACACACAGACCTCTTTCAAAGTTACTGTCCTGTAAGAACTGGATAAAATAGGTCAGGAGAAAGACAGAAAAAGGAAGAAGGTTAATGTTCCTTTTTTTTTCTTTTTTTTTTAACTGCAAAAGATTGGTAACCTTCTTATATATGTTTTCTTTATACTGTGAAGTATTGTGCTAATTAGGCAAGATGTTGGACTATCTGAAGAAGATATAAATAAAAGGACTAACAAAGAATCTGTAATTAAAAACTCCTATCATATATAAACCTGTGGAAGTTTCAGTACCCCCCTAAGAATCATCGGATTAAAACTCAGTCCCTAGGTCTTTTTTCTCTACTTTCTTTGATAGTCTGACTCTGAAGAGATAACCATAATCCTGGTATTTAAAACAGAAAGTCTCTCTTCGGTTTGCTGAGATTGCACATGTATGCTAACACAAACACCTTCTCATGCCAAAGAACTTGTGAGCAGGAGGTCCCTCTCTGGCCTTTCAAGCTGGCTGAATCTTCCAATGGGAACCAGAACGGGAATGAAAACTATCCAAATGCAAAGATACACAAAAAATGAGTCACTTTGTTGATTTTGTAGTCAATCTGTCTCTTAATAAAATGAGAAACTATGCCTAATTAGGATTAGGGGAAGGAATCAAGGCTAAAGTAAAATAACTTTGTCCAAAAACAAATGTAATTATCCAGAGTCAGAAGGGAGTCTCAGGGTGTAGGGCTGAGCCCTATCTATATAAATGTATCACTAAATACCATACTACATCAAAACTGTCTCAGTAAGAGTGTTGGAAACGTCTAATTTTGCAAATGCAACAGAATTAGTTGTAAAGTAATTAAATACAGTATAAGTGTAGTTGGCCATTTAAAGGGGTTAGTATTCAGCAATGCTGTTAGATTGATATTGGTTGTATGTAGAATGTGGTCATAACCTGGCAGACAGATATATCTTTCTTTGCCATAAGCTCTCTGCAGCATCTCTAGGCTTATCTGTTGATTTGAAACATCATGTCCCCTAAAAATATTAATAGTTACTATTGAGGAAGAAAGCATCTCTAACCTTGTAATTTTTTGGGGAAATGGATACTTATTTAATTATCTTCTCTGGATTAATTATAAGCCAGACAAACCTGAAACACTCTCCTTGAGGTGATTTCAGTGAAAATGTAGTCCAGTCATGCTTCAAAAACATGAGTGACAATTTATGTGGTTGTAATGCAACTCTATAAACATTAAAATAAGGTTTTTTATAGAGTTCAAAACTAAAATCTAATAGTAATTTCTCAGAGATATACTATGAACATCACCCTAAGATACTTTATCAAGATCCTAAATGATAGACATACATGAATTTCATTTACTGATTTTTTTTTAACAAACTTATTGAAGGCAAGTCAAGGTGCAAAGACAAATTCAAAGTGAACAACAATCAAAGGAAGTACTGCAGTTCATGTCCCATTTTTATTTGGCTTTCTAAATTCTATTATTCTTAGCTATTTTACCTACTAAAATAGAGTATTGCTGACATAAAAGCTTCTGGTCTTGTTTTACCTTGGTCTAAATGTATTTATAATTCCAAAAGGTAAACAGAAATCTACTAATTTGCACCTACTTTTACCTATGCAAAAGCTTCTATAAAAACATTCAAAGAAAAGTTAAGAAGACAACAGGACTAACTAAAGGAGCAATGATAAAAAGATCATGTAAAATCTAAAGATATCATGAAATACGTATTTTTATTAAGAAATGCATTGCATGTAAATTTATGAGTCATCTGCTTTTTAAACCCTAGTTTTCAGAAGAAACACTCTTTTGACTAGGATAAATAACAAACTTGTTTTGGAAAAAATATATGATATATATTTCTGATATAATTGTGGAGAGGAATGGGATTAAACTTTTAGGAAGAAAAGATTCAGGAAAAATACCTCTGACAAGTTTCTATCTATTACTAAAATAATAATACTGTTTATTTTGAATAGTTCTCTTAAGAAGACACTGAGCAAATGTCTACAATTCCAGGATCAATTTGGATCATGCACTGTATAATGTAACTGTGAACAACACCTGACTAGTCACATCAGTAAAATCATCAGTCAAGTCCCTGTGATCAAGAAAAGTGTCATAATGGGTAATATAATAAATAATGAAGATCTTATTAGCAATTCTCACAAGATCACATTAGCCATCTAGAAGGAACATGGTAAATTCTACATGAGCAAAATTAAAATCTAAGGAAGAGTGTTATGTCTGTATCAAGTAGTTTACCCCAAATTTCAGTATTTTATGACTTTCTGTATCTGGTTAGAAAAGCAGCTTTTTTTTTTTTTTTTTGGGAAAAGGACATGTTTGTGCATAAAAAGGAAAAGAACCACATAACACACATGACCACATAACAATAAAGATGCAGCCACTGACTGCTTTCAGTTTGTTGAAGGCAAAACAATGCCAAACAAGATAAATAAGAGTGTATTTGATTGTTCTTCTGTTTGGAAGTTTTCTTTACAGACTGACTTTTAAGACTAGACAACTAGTGATAGAAAGGCCACAGTGCTGTTAAACTGGCTTCAGGCACTCAAAATCATAACAAGTGTTAGCAGCGCACTGTCATAAGATGTTTCAGCTAAGGTTCCCAATATTTTACATTCACAACTGTGTGACTAAGCCCAAAGCAAATTTTTTCAGAAACTCAGAGATTTAAGGCAGAGTAAGACTTTTCCTTGGTATTGTTTCAGTTTTGACTGAATGAATTTCTACTTTGTTTTCCTCTAGAATTAGAATTAAAAAAAAACCACCCATAAAAAACAAACAAACAAACAAACAAACAAACCCAATCAAACAAAAAATAAACTTCTAACATTTTTCCTCACTTAATTCCTGGTAATGAAATACTTAATTTTGTGCCTGATTATGAAATCAGATGTGATTCTCACAAATATGATAGGTGTTGTGTAAAAGTAATGACTACATTTTAAGAGACAAATAATTTGCAAAAATATACCTTCTACTTGTTCTTACTCTTGAAGAGTATGAGTGACAAATGGCAATGTTTGCATGCCAATTAAAATATTGTGAAAATCAATAATAATTTTGTATGGCAGGCAGCCAAAAAAATACCAGGCAGCCAAGATGATTTTTATACTATCCCAATGACACTGTAAGACAGTTTCATAAAATTACAGTTCTATGTGAGACTTAACCAGCTGAGTAATATGGTCACTCAAATATTTTGTTCTAGAACTTGGCCACCTTCTTAATAGACTACATAAAAACTTGTGCTATCGTTACTAGGGCAGAAGTGATTTGGCAGTACGCTTGTTCAGATGACAAACTGTCTATGTGTTCCCAATCAGTGAAACACTATCAGGTTTCAGTTTTCCTTCCCAAGGTAAGGTTCTATTTTTATTTGCGTCTGTGTATGGTAAAAGCCATATAGGTTAGTCTATCTCACTATGGATTCAAAACTGGGATGAACTGTTCTTTCAAAAAATTTATTCATTCCATGATTAGTCTTGGCCTTGATAATTCAAACTCTTTAGAGTAAAGTGAAAACATGAAGCAATGACTTAAACTTTGTAGGAACTGTCTCAAGTACAAAATAGAGACAGAACCCACCGTACACTCTCCAACCACAGAAGACTGAATTATTTATGCAGAGGAGATATTCATGTAATAACATGCAGGAGATTCTGCAGTGATCTGTTTTTCAGAGAGGACCTGGTTTAAGTTCTTGCCTATAATTAGATTACTCATGTGAGTGATCCAAAACTGAGTCTTTTGTCTTTAGTTCCAGACACATTTTTCTCTCCTTCTATTTTTTTCTTCCCCTCCTCTAGTATCCTTGACAATAAGAACTATTTTGACAAAATTTACAGTTGGTGTATTCATTTAAAAAAAATCTACCTTGCTACATCTGAATATTTTATATTTTTGCAATACTTCTGAACAGCTGAATGAATAGAAAACTAATTTAGTGTTTTTTTCATGAAACCAAACACAGTGACCAAAACTACGGTCTGCAGGCACGGATGGAAGGACTGGGAGGCAAGTCACTGCTAGCTTTACATGGTCTCTGTTCTTATGATACATCAGGCAGTACTGTGCTCGTGTGGGCTTCATGGTCTACTCTGACTCACACAGCTGCCAGTGTCATCTTGATTCTAAGAAAGTAATTAGAGATAATTGGTTCCAAACCCAATTATTTGTTCTTCCAAACCTTAGTACTGAGAATTGTCATGTTTCGTGGTTTAGCTTTCCAGATGCACACTCTCCAGGGATCAATTACAGAAACAGTGCCAAAGCAGGTGTTGAGGGTTAGACAGTCCCTAGGTTATTGCAGTCCATATTGGACTAATTTTAATCACCTATTGAGGATTTAGAAATAAATTGTGCTTCAACATACCAGAAAGTTCTCCAAAGGAAGAGAAAAATATGAAGTTTTTGTTTGAACTACAGAGACAAAATACGTAAGAATCAGTTTCATCAGAAGCTGTACTTTACATTATGTTCACATTTATTTTTTCTCCATCACTCCTGTCATTGTCTTCAGTTCACATAAACTAGAAGAAGAAAAGAAATTCAATCTGAAATGAAAACATATTTTGGGTTGACTAAGGTACAGAATATGATAAACTGAAAACAAAAATCCAAACCACATTATAGAGTCCTTTTCTTAGCAGCAGAATTTGAATGTTACTGAACAATCCACTACACAGAAAAGTTAAGAAGTTCTAATCTAAATTCTAACATATTCCACTTACTATAAAGTTTCCATTTCAACTGTCTTGGCTATTAAGAAAGCATGAGGCTAACAAGAAGAAAGGAAAGACAAACAGTAAACAGTCTGATTTGATAGTTTTAAATGACAATTCAATATTTTTCCCTTCATTTTTTATTTCCTGTTTTTATAAATTCACCAGTATTTTGACATTGAAGGCAAAATAGAATATTTTTCTGTAAAGAATAACCTTCTTTCTCTTCTTTCCCCATGTCATAAGGTGAGAGACAGTCCTTTGAGGAGCAAATGCTGCTTCATTCAGTCCCTAAATAATGTAATGCTACCCCTCTGAGGAACAGTAGCATTACTTGGGCACAGCAACCAGTTTTTGATCTGGAGAAGAAATAGGTAATTTAAGTAACTTGTTTATCTAGAGAAAGTATTGTGACAAATAGCACATAAATCTCTGCATGTGAAAATATGTAAAGAGTTGCTGTACACCCCATAGCCTGATGACCTGAACTTTTCTGCCTTTGTAGGATTTTAGAGAAGTTCATACCATTAAAGTAGCATGTCTTCTGTTTTTCTCCATGATGCTTGTACATCTAAGAAACTTGCTACTATTGGAAAAGATGGCTTCCTTTTTACAACTGTTTTGCAATAGAAAGAGGATCCATGAGGAACTCTGTGTCTAAATGCTGACACAAAGAAATGTGCTTTGACTAAACAGTTTTATAGTTTCTGAAATTGTTTCACAGCATCTTTTTATAGGAAGTGTCTTTCTGAGCACACATAATCAACAATCTGCAATGACCATGTTCCACAGTCAGATATATCTCCTTTAGCAGCACTCCTAATATCCGTTGGCTATTTTTAGCTTGAATTCTTCTGTCACAGGTATTGTAGATGCAAATATAGAAAGATTTAAGACATAATCATCAGCAAGCGTATTTACCAACATTTTAGATGATTCAAACCTCAGAAGTGTTTCTAGAAAAATGAAAGACACATTACTACATATTTAAAGACTTACTGCAAGATTCCTCTGCCTCATAAGGGAAAGAGAGAGTTAACAAATCCAAATTTTGAGGCTACACAGAATCAAGAGTTCTGAAAATACCTTAAATGACAATTTTTCATAAGAAAATCGAAGGTTACTATTTTCTAGACAGAAAGGATTTTCTTTTATATGACATGAGATCTATAAAAAACTGCTCAAAATGTAAGTATAGTGTTAAGAAATTAAAACGAAAATTTTGGAAAATTTTGAAAAATTTTCAATTTCCATAATCTGCAACAACCCAAAAGTTAATTTTTTCTAGCATTTTTTTTTCTTACTTGTGCACAGGCACAAAACCGACCTTTCCAAACTCACACACACATACATAGATTATAGGGAAAACCCAATAAATTTCTTTAATGCAGATGGATATTTTTTTTAAAAATAGTTGCAGAACAATATTATGGTGATATTTCCACCAAAGACTGTTTATGCTAGGATATGGCCCACATCTGGTAGATAAAACTTCAACTTCATAGTCTTTGTCATGCCACAGGGGAGATGCACTTGTTGTTTGTTCCATATCTTACTGCTAACACTCATCAGTAAACCAGATTTCAGTGTTTTTATCATGTCAATAAATTCACTACTCTAGATTCCAATGAGTATGACACCACTTTGAATAAAAGACTGCCATTTCAGGATTCTTTTGAATATCTCACCATTTTGCTTTCTGGTTTCCTCAATTTAAAAATTAAAACAGGGAAAAAAAATGAAGACACAAAATTTGTGCCATTTTTCCCAGGTTTTGCAATCATAATAGCTAACACTTTTCAGCACCAGCTTTCTATGGGAACTTTTAAGTGCTGTATAAATTCAAACCAATTCAAAAATCACTCCACCCTTATAAATATAGAGCTACACATAAAGACAAATATAGCAATTATCTTTAAACTTGTATTGATACTATACTTTTTTTAAGACAAGAAGAAAATGAGACAGGCACATACAAAAAAAAAATTAGGCAGGGGGCCCACAGTGCAAGTTGCTATAATTGTAATCTGGAGGGAAACAGGTTCCTTACTTTTCAGAAAACTTCAATAGTTTTCTCACAAACATTTAGTACTCTACTACTTTGGTCTCATCTAGAAGACTGAATAACCTCTTGTATTTACCCTGCCACAGTATGTGTTCAGATTAGTAAGGGAGGTGTTTCCTTCTAGCATAATGTCCTGCATTTTCTCCAGTAAGTGATCTCCCATCAAAGGATTTGACAGCTTCCCCTGTGAACACCGAAGAGAGAAAAAATGCTGTGTAGAAAGAACAAAAGTATAAATATCCTGCTTTCATTAAATCTATCCATTTCTGCTTACAGATTTCTGTTTAAATGAATCCTTTTAGAAAGCCTGCTATAAAATGAAATGATTTAACTTCAGGTATGTTGCAGTAACTCAATGCTAACATGACAGTTCTCTACTCTCCAGCACCAATTCAAAACCCCTCCTTTCATTTTCAACCCTGGTCAGAGAAGCATTTCTCTGAGTGTTTCTGTGAAATGCTGTCAGCATCTCCCTGAGAGTGCAGTAGAGAATAAAGAAAGAAGCAGAGCAGATGGTAAAAGATGGAGCCTCGGTAAGGATTGCTTTGTTAGCACAGTGCAGGAATCAAGAGAGAGAGATGAATCTCACAATTGCCAGGAGGTATAGCAATACCTCTCTGTAGGATTCAAGGAGTTTACTCTGACAGGGCACAGTACAACTCCTAAGTACAACAGGCTGCCTCCAGCTTCAGTTCTCTGTGTTTCATGACTGCAGTTCTATTCTCTTCTCTGTCCCACTTCACAGCTCAGCACCCTGGCTTGAGCCCTGACTCAGTCACCTCTTAGCACTGTTCCTTGCACTGCTCTCTGCAGCAATCTGACAATACTTATCCACAGACTATATGCCTTTATTACTCATTCTCTACTTCCAAGGAACAGTGCAGAGAGCAAAAATCTTTTTAAGCAGGAAACAAACAGTAAATTCCCTCTATTTTTGCTCTAATATGGCCTTGACATTGTTTAACATGGGATTGTCACTGAAAAATCAGAAAAAGTCTACTGGCTTTACAAAATACAATTTAAAAAATGAATTAATGTGGTTACAGGTCTCAAAGCAGGCAGTTCTGATGGAAGACTTCACAATTTCCAGAAACATAGGAAATATGAATCACATAGGAAATATGTTCTCTACTGTGTGTGGGTGCAATCAGAACAGAAATAATTAGGTATAAATTATGATAACAATAATAAGATAATAGAAGATCCGTCCATACAGACAAGATTCAAAAGTATTGAGTAGACTGTGAATTTAAAGTTAGGTGAGCATTTTCTTGCACATACATTTAGTGGTGTTCCTTGGGTCATGAAAAGGCCTAGATAACTTCTTCAGTTCCCTTGCAGTCTTATTTTACAGGATTAAGTATATTTGTTATCTTCTGTGAATTGGAGTAAGATCGTCTCAGAAAGCCATATTCATTAATTTCCAATCATCTGATGTATTTCAGATTGGTATATTCTGGAAACTCATATGCATTCTAGGACAGAAAGCAGATGAGCAGATAATGGAATTGTGAGGTTTAATTATTACCACTTGGTTAACTCCAAAAGAATAAGAAATTGACTGTCCAGGTAGTAGGTCTAATTAAAATCCTTGCAAATAAAATATTGTGCTTTTCTGCTTTTTTGATCTCTACATTTCTAGAGCTATATAGACTCCCAAGGTATTCCTCTCTCAAATGCTTTCCCAGTATGCTCCAGTGACATTTTTAAATAGTGACAAGCATGTGGACTTACGTAAACAAAGTTAAAAATTAAAAAAAAATAAATAAAAAGACCAGCTGTTGTGTCTTTGCCAAAAGAGATTCATATGAAAAAATAGTATTTTCAAAGTTGAAGACATCAAAATAATAGTTAGAACTGTTCTTCCATTGTTGTAAAAAAACCTGAAAACCTTTGAAATAAACTCAAGCCTGTTTAGTTTCATGTGTAAAGAAAGATCTGAAACAGCCATTGTTTTCCACCTAAAAGGCCTATGTAAAGCAGGGCTTAGGATGATAGTTTAGGTATTTACCTTAATTCCTGTAAACACTATGATTGATCTCTATGATCTAAGTCATCCAAATTAGACACCTGTCCTTCTTTGCTGACTGCGCCATGAAACTGTTACGTGCTCTTATTTAGGAATCAACCTGCCTCATCCTGGCTTGAGACTGATGTCCACTAGAGAATGGCTGGTTACAACCTGGAAGTTTTTTCTGTGGCTGATTGTTTTGAGTACTGAAAAATAAATAGGAAGATATATTATCCTAAATTCTGCATTATGACTTAATTCCAAGGAAGAAGAGGATAAACTTTGATAAAAGAAATAAAAAATATTAAAGGCAAATATCTGGACTAAATTTTAATTTCATAATCTGCTCTATGCAAGGACAGAGACCCAGAAACATTACAGAATCTTTAGCTGATTTAGCTGATGTATTTTAAAGGTTTTTTTTCTGCTGGAATAGTCCTTCTGTGTATCAAATATTCATTAATTACATTTGGGAAATCTGTGAAGATGTAGAAAATGAGTATTTTTTCCTAGCTTTATCTGCAGAAAACAAAAGAAAGGAATTTAAGATGTGGTTTTCAAAGCAATAGCATTAAGACTCAAAAGATCTTAGTTTTGGTACCTGTGATCAAATTATTTTCTCTTTGCTAAGATATTTAACTTCATTTGATGAAAAAAACCACTGATAATGCTTATAACTAGTAATTCTAACATTGCTATTGTATGATTGCTAACAAGCTAATTTATTCCAAACTTCTTTGGAACATAGTATCTATGAAACAAAGGGAAGTAAACCTTGCTGCAGTCACATCTTATGTAAAGTAGTTTGATCTTCTTCATAGGGCTCTTCTATTTTACAGTTATTGATTACTGCTACCATCTTTCAAAACATCTGCTTTACAAGTCTTTGAAGCACAGAACACAGGGAGTGTAAAAATATGCAGTTAGTTTGAAAAAGCTTTAATTAAATTATTAAAACTCTTCTGCCATATTTTACAGTGCAAATTACAGATTTTAATTTTTTCCAAATCAGCAAAGTTGTTGGCAACTTCAACCTCACTTCTTTGTTGCTAAGTGGCAATTAAGCCATTTTACACATGACCAGAATAAAAGACCATTTTTCATGAGTGGTCAGTTATGTCTCCTGTCAGTCATCATAGTGAGATGATCAGGGTTAAAACTGCAGAATGATAAAGATTTCCTACCTATTCCTTTTACAGCAATGTAAGTGTATGATTAGGTTAAATCTCCAGTAGAAAAAGAGTAAAAACGCTAATGATGTCAAAGGACTCCAACAATATCTTCAGGTAAAGAAATGCCTGCGGCTGCACTGCCTTGGAAAAATTAATTCTCTGACCACATTTACTTGGCACAAGGAAAGTATGTGTTTTAAGATTATTGAATTTCTTTTTCTTTGTGCTTTTGGATATTAATTTGGATATCTTTACTCTCCTGAACATCTATTCATCAGACTCTGATTTTCTATTCTTTGCCTATGAGCTATAATTTTATTCAGTTTGAAATTTTTCAGAAACATTGGAAAGCATATCACACAGGCCAACTTTTTAGATACTTAAGTTAGGTTAGTCTTCTTAAGCTCCCTGGATCAGCAAAAGAGAGGTAGTTTTCTTTAGAGAGTAATTTTTATCATAATGTGCATACTTGAGAGGATCTTAATGTATCTGATTCAAATCACCCTCTGGAGGGACCCCTCTCTCTCTCCTGACTGTACAGAGCGACTCTGGCTGTTTCAGACATCTAAGTGTGGCTGTAATTTCACCCTTCTATCCAGCCATCTCATTGTATAGCTTTTTCTGTTAACCCTACTCCTCAGAAATCTTGCAATTTGTTTTCCTGGCATTGCTAGTTCATCTGTACACTAGAGAAAGAAGGCTTAAATAAACTCATCTACACACAGACCATCCTAACAGTCTGTTGATACTAAAGGGTCAGTCCAGATTTGTGAGCTCCTGGCCATTCAGTTCTTCATTGTGATGGACCCAACACAACACACTTCAGAATTCTGCTAGCTTAGCATCCTATTGGATTGGCACACAGAACGACATTGAAAGAGTAAGCATGATTTATGCATGGGAAGGTGCAGTCCCTTTGAAGTCGGGCAAGCAGAACTTCTGCCTTAGAGGGAACAAGCTGTTAAATCATTTTAGCCTATTTTGTTTCCTGTCTTGATAAATACAAACGATCAGTTTGTTTAATAATCCCATTGATTTAAATTAATTCATCAGTTATAACACGAATGATTTGAAAAAGGGAATACTACATGTACGCTCAAAATATAAAGTACACTTCCTAAAATTCTGCAATTTTGAAACCTCATATCCACGCGAGAAATTTTATGCTGAAGTTGCGAAGTAGAATAAGGTCTTTGTATTTGCCTGACATCTCTGCATTCTTACTTACAGCTCTAATACACTGTCTCCTAGGAGTCCCTTCCTCAACTGCTCTTCATCCCCCACAGCTCCTGGGTTCGGTTCTGGAGTATGTACATGGCTGACTGACTGGCCAAAAAAATACAGAATTGGGCTCACATTAAATAAGGGACAGTAATTAGGGGGGTTACTTTTTCTTCTTTTTCATATATGGAACACTGTACTAGGTCTGGCTGAGCTGCAGGAAATGCTCTTCATAGCAGCCCACAAGGTGGGGCCAAAACTGGACCAAAATTTCGCTGAATGTGTTTGAAACTCTTGCACAGATTCAAAGTTACCAATGTGGAGGACAAAATAAAAAGTTTGTTCCTAAGGATAAAACTTAAAATGAATATCTTCACAGATAGTATGAACAAGTTTATACAAATTCCATTCCTCTGAACACATGTAAAGAAATAAAACTTTGATTATCTATTTGTAGTTTTAGAGAGACTGAGAGCTATGATAATAATAATAAAAAATAAAAATTCTACAGCTCAGCCAGTTCTTTTCCTAATGTACTAAGCATTTATCTTGCACTTTCAGATACAAAGAACAATAGTCTATTCTTGTGTGTTATGTTTGCATTTGTACAGCATCTGAAGCTGCACTTGCTGACCATCTTGAGCTAACATTATTTACTACTTTTGTAAGAGTCTTCTTTACTTTGGAAAAGAAAATAAAACTGATAACAGACTTTTTCTTTATTATAAAGTTTCAAACCAACATCACTGCAGTTTTAGAAGTTAAAGCATTTTTCCTGTAAGTAATCTAAATTCTAAATAAGCTTTTGAAGTCAAGAGTTTCTAAAATATGGTTTCCTTTTTTTTACTACTGTTTTGGCATCTGTGTTAGAAGTTATACAGTCTTACACTGTGTTGACTGGTGACTCTCATTTTGTTTGCAAATAACTGTCTGTAAATTGCCATATTTTTTAGTGGAATTAACAAGTTACTGGAATGGTTCACAGAAGACCAAAAAGTTCAAATGTGCCAAGATATGCATGCAAGTTAATATTATTTAAGCATACCACTAAGAGAAAACAAACCAGACAGGAAGTTTTATCAGGTAATATGATCAACTCAAGCCCCTGTGTTAGAACATCAATTACAAATGTAACTTGTTAAAACTGTTAAAAACTGGAGAAAAGGCATGTATACAGTATGCACATTGGAAGTGAAAATCACATGTTACTACTTGAACTACATGTGGTCTGGAATCAATAGACAAACAAGTGACTCTACCTTCTTTTTTTCTGCTTCAGGTCACTAACGGTTGGAATAGGGGAATCCTACGCTGAGATGTCAGGAATTCAGTTGAAATCACCATTGTGATTACAATAATCATAAGGCAATGAATAAAATTAGTGCTATCTTCACTTTGAACTATCAATTTGGAGCAATTCGAAGAAATTTTTTTTTTCTGTGATAGAAAAAAAAAACCATACATTTTCAGCACCCTATTTAATGCTTGATGTACACTAGAGTTCCTCTTATTTATGAAGCAAGGCATTAGCAGAGTCCAAGCCTTCAAACTCAAGATCTTTAAATGTCATACACTACTGTTTTAGCTAAAATAAGTACCTTTTAACACATATTGTATCATTCATCACTCTCCTTTAATCTCAACACTAAACTGAGAATGCATGGTTTGTTTTGGAAAAAGAAAAACCCAAAGTAATACATGAAATTTTTGACCAATTCCCAATGTGCAAGCTTTACAGAGTTATTCTGAATGTACAAGCCTTGAGAACAGAACTTTAAACAACATTTCCATAATATTCACTTCTATGTTTCTGTTCTTATTATGAATAAAAAAGTATGATAACATCTTCCAGAATTCGTTCATTATAAATACTTTATTTAAGACTGAAATGTAAATGAAAGTATATTTATGTAGAAATAATTGATTCACTACTTCTTCTGTCACACCAGTCAATAATATGAAAGGCTACAAAATAAGAAAAATAAGAGCTCCATAGAAGTCTCACATTTGAAAATGTGCATTCCATGATATAACTGTTACAAAAGTTATTCAGCTACAGTAACTGAAGACATATGCTGTCAATTATACATAAATTTCATTCACCCAAGATGCTATTCTTTCTCTGTTTTCACACACACACTCACCCCTCCTGAAATAAACTGTGACAAAGCACTAAGTGAACCAGAATTTTTATCTAATTCTGTACAGGACTTTCTGTACTTTTTCTTTAAACCAAGTACCCCTGGGCTGATAAACAGTAATTTCTGGAGAAAGGTTTTACTACCACAGAGACCAGAACCTGGGACTTCTCCAACAAGATAACTCAGAACTGAGACTGATGCAGAAATATGTTTATAACCATGCAGAACCTATCCTGTCTCTCAGGACTGCTGGTGTACAACTCCATGGCTTAGTATGTTGCAAAGATTTGTGCAGTCTCCTCTGGATCCCTCTCTCATTCTCTATTACTTCTGAAGATTAGACTCTCGAGTCTGCTGCTCTCTTCTTGTATTGTACATCTTTTTCTTCCCTTCTTTTGTTTTCCCTATTTGTGAGCCCCCACCTGGAGTGCTGTCGCCAGCCCTGGGGGCTGTAATATAAAAAGGACATGGACCTGCATGAGTGAATCAACAGGAGGCCACAAAGATGGTCAGAGGGTTGGAGCACCTCTCCAGTGAAGACAGGTTGAGAGATGGGGTTGTTCAGCCTGGAGAAAAAATGGTTCTGGGGAGACCTCAGAGTACCTTTTAGTACCTAAAGGAGGGCTACAATACAGCTGGAGAGGGACTTTTTACAAGGACATGTCATGACAGGACAAGGGGGAATAGCTTTAAACTGAAAGAGAGTAGGTTTAAAACAGATATTAGTAAGAAATTCTTTACTGTAAGGGTGGTTGGGCACTGGAACAGGTTGCCCAGAGAGGTTTTGGATACCTCATCCCTGGAAGTGTTCAAGGCTAGGTTGGATGGAGCTTCGAGCAATCTGGTTTAGTGGAAGGTGTCCCTGCTCATGGCAAGGGGTTGGAACTAGTTAATCTTTAGGGTTCCTTCCATCCAAACCATTCTATGATATATTCCAAAAACTTCTTTGCTGAGTGTACAATTAATGTTATGAGACCCATGGTCTTGTGGGAGACACAGTAAATAATTGTTGCTTTCTACTCTTCTGGACTGTAAGTGGGATATATACATATATTCCTCTTAAATATACATATATATCTATATATATGTAATTACATCATATACAATATGTATACATTACCAGATATCAAATGGTCTGTAAAATCAGACAGGAGAATACCTGCTAGACAAATTAATGAATTGTAAATAAAAGCTAAACAATTAAGTGAGGATTTAGGAAGGTTTAAAACCACTGACATTTATATAGTATGAGAACTTTATCTTGCTTCAGTTTCTTTGGTTTACTAAGTTTTCTTTCATCTCTATTTACCCCTTAACCATCATAAAAATGGTCTTAATGAGGTAGAATGGAACAGATAAAATATACCTGCACTCAGCTTCTAGAAACAGCTAGTAGAAAACTAGAAATCTATTTCTCAAAAGTGGGGAATTTATTTTACTTTCCTATTACCCTATGTTTTAAACTTTTCTTTCCTACTAATGTACTTCCTCTGATTATGCTTTTTGTTCTATTATTAATCTTACTAGTCAGCTGTTGAAAAGTTGACATACAACTTGGGTTGCAATGGACTCCAAGACTTCAAAGTGTTTCTTGGGAATGGATCCAGATTCAATCTTTTTACTTCCACTGAAAAAATCCCAGATCACAGTTTTGCATAACAACACTCACTGTGTTTTCTGTTGGTGATCAAAACCACTTTTACATACCGTAAAACATTTTACACCTGGGCTGGCATGACTGTTTTTTAAGAGATGAAGTACATTAATTAATACATTAATTAATTATAAAAATATTAATATATAATATTTATATTTAATTAATAATATTAATTAAGCATTACAACTGTGCATTTCACTAAAAAATAAACTCACTTCCAAAATTTTAAAAGTTTAAGGCCTCAAAACTTTAGAGGTTTCCTCAAGACAACAACCAAACCAGAAATGTGTCACAGACCATCATGAAAACAGAACTACGACCACAAAATATAGCATTTCCTTAACTATTTGTACATGCCAGTATTTGCTTGGTAAAAAAACCTCACAGTTACTGTGAATCTAAATTAGTGAAAAGAAATAATTTTTTATAATACTGGACTGCTAATGTTTTCAAAATTAGGATGAACATCTCTGTTAATGCATTACATGTGTCACTCTTAAATAATAAAAACCTCTTACAAACAAAAACCACATTTTTAAATGTATTGTATTAGAAGAATATTAGAAAAAGTCTAAGTAGAAAATTATATTTCTAATTTTAATTAGAAAAAATAGAAGTAGGAGGATAATTTTAACAATTAATTGCAAGGATAGAATTAAATGTAGTCCAGGAAAACTGAAAATTTTCCATTTTGCCACAGATTGTTATTCTGTAGAAGTAAAAATTTACTGTCCACAGAGTACAGCTATAATTTATGGATGTGTAACAAAAACATACAGCAGGAATTTGCAGTGTGGTTAGAGCACGGCCAGACACCAATATCTTGAGTTACTCGATACCTTACAGATACCGCGACATGAAAATGGGGCAGGTAATGGAAGCAGGGAGTATACAGTAAATAAATATGCAATAAGACTCAGGTTGATACTTCGGCAGTGGAAATAGTTACATTTTCTTTCCAGGCCAAAAAAGTCCTTGTTTTTCCTTAACGGTTGCAGGCACTTAACGTCAAAGTCATCCTAGACACCTTTTTCATCAGGAGAGGGGAAAAAGAAACACCTTCAGAACATGATTCGGGTGTTAGAATTGAGTGGTTCTCTGTATTTTGTCATCAACTATGAAAACAAGTTACAGTAACTCTTCCTGGCTTAGCCATTTCAGTTCAGTGCCTGTGGGGTGAACACAGTCGTATCTATGCTGAACATATAAAGTAATGTTAATGTTTTTAGCTTTTTCAGGGCTGTTATAGCACATACATCTTCCTGATCTTCAAAGGAATAGAATGAAAGTAAGTTAAAACATTCCTCAGGGAAAGCATGAGTTGTAAGAGTGTCAATAAAAAACTAATTTGGTCTACAGAATTTTTATTACAAGTTGCCCATCACAAAATGTCCTGAAACAATGAAAAAACTAGTTTCTCTACATATAAATAGCAAAATATGGAATCCCATTTATACTAACACATGCATGCAAGATTACCCAAAGTGAGGATGCACAGGGCTCTATTAACCTGTA
Organism: Lepidothrix coronata; assembly: GCF_001604755.1. Classification (NCBI taxonomy): domain Eukaryota; kingdom Metazoa; phylum Chordata; class Aves; order Passeriformes; family Pipridae; genus Lepidothrix; species Lepidothrix coronata. Next base: position 3,046,920 of record NW_016690225.1, read on the forward strand.
TCAGCGTGTTGTGCTCCCAATTCAACAGATGTCTCCTGTGAGCTCAGCATCACTGAATGCATCTCAAAAGCACAGCAGGATTTACGTACAGGGAACTGACCAATATTTTTTCAAAGTAGCCTGAGAAACAACAGCAGTAGTTTGACAGTAGCGTTGTTGGTGTCTCAACTATATGTGTTAACTTAGTGATATTATTTCCAAAATGAGAGCTATCTCACTCTTTCTGCTGTTTGACAGCTGTCTGGAGAGTCTGCACCAACAACAAACTTCTTTTTTTTTCTCCCTTTTTTTCAGATAAAATGCCAAAAATTCCTCTGCTCTTTCTCCACAATCCTAAATTAGTCCACTGCTCATATATATATAGGTCTTCTGCATATTAAAGTCTTTTTTATGGTTCCACTACAACCCTCAGTCTCACTATTAATTGTGACAAAAATCTGAATAATTCTGTTCATCCAGACAAAAATTAAAAATGGTCAGGTGTAATGCTTTTAATCTCATTATAGCAGCAATCCTCATCTTCAGTATTGCAACAGCTATGGAGTTTCTGAACTACTTTGATCTTTTGCATGCTGTAGAAGTTAATAAGTATTATGACAATTTAGATATTTAAAAAAAGCATCAAATGGTAAGAGTCAATCATTACTGTCTTCATCTAACTCAAAAATTCCAGTAAACCAGAATATTTTCTTAATATTACTATTATTTATAAAAATCCAATGTTATCCTTTATAGTTTCATAAAGCTGTTATACTATCACTAAAAGGTAAATATACAAAAGCTGTATCTCATAAATGACAAAAAGCATACCACCAAATTACAGGAAATTACATCACTGTAAAGTCTACATACTGAAAAAACACAGATGAACGACCAAGCCAAAAAAATCAAGGATAGAGGAAAATATGAAGTACTGATTTACAACCTGTTAAGAAACGATAACGAATGCTGGCACAATCCATGAACAGGACATTCTAGACTCATTGTGAAGACTTATTTCAGGGAGCCCTGCCAACAAAAACAAGTATTGCAGGCCTCAGCAATCTCTAGACTTCCTCCAATAAAGAGACATAATCAATCAATGATATTATATTTCTGAGGGATTTGTTCCTCTTTTTTAATAAATTCTATTAATAAATTCATTCTTTGATTTTCCATGAAGTCAAGACAAACAAAAAGATCTCCATGAAAGACAGAACGAGAGAGGAAAAGGTGATTTTTCAGAAAAGAGAAACTGCATACTGGATTACTGGGTTTGGACAAGAGAATTGTGTTATCTAAAGTGATTTTGTGTCTTGCAATGCATATGCTGCAGTTAACAAGCTGTAATTCAGAAAAGCAAACATATAAATTGCTGGTTGGATTAAAACAGTAAGTTTCCTTGCTACATTACCATTTGATATGAAACTGATTCTAAACCATAGCTTACAAAAAACCAAAAACAATTTCCTGCAAATTACAATGCTTTAACTATCGGCTACATTCTGAGAACTCCTTATTTTAATTTTACCTAAAGCACAATATGTAGTTTGTGTTCATGCAACAACTAATGAAATACATTCAATTCTACTTTGAAGTTTCATTACTCCACTCTATGTTGACAGGAGTTAAAATAAAAAGATGAGAAAAAGAGGAGTCTGAATCTTCTAATATGTATGATCTCTCTGTTTTCTTTAAACGCTATGGAAGACCTATTTATTCTTCTATATTTTAGCCTAATTTCCATAGCATCACAAAGTGATCAATGCTGAATTAAAGATGAAATCCCTCAGGAGTGGTTCACATCTCTTGGGTGTCTGGGGTACCATCTTGATTTATTATAGCTTTGGCTAGATTTCACACCAACTGCTGTGTAATCATCAGATAAACTAAAAATAGACCTGAAAAATGCTGAAGACAATACCTGCACAACCCATAACTATATCCATGCCTGTAATTATTGTTAAAGAGATTTCTGAAGAAACGTTTCTCTGATTATATACTGTATTCTTTAGAAAGATCATAGAGTTCTACATTTCTTCTGGCTGCTGAGAAATATGACACTGTTCTCCCAGACTTAGTTAATGTTTCTGTGCTGAACACATACATTACAGTTTATTGCTATAAAGTTTTTGAAAATGGACAGAACTGGGTTGATCAATATCCTTACTTTTCAAGAAATTTTAGATACACATAAATTTGAAAATGTAGCAAATTATTTATTTGATAGCACTTTGCAAAGAGTTCAATTACATATTACATTGGACTCCTTGAACCATACCTAACAGAGTATGAAGTCACAACTGTTGCTAGTCAGGCTGAGTCAGCAACAGCAATAGCAAAAGTGGGTTCCTAAAGGTAGAAGCAATACTGCTTAAGTGATTTAACAGCTAAAGATTAAACCTTTAAACAGCAATAACTGAAAATTGCAAGACTGGAGTTAGAGAACTAAAACCTCAGTATTACTGATATAAAAAGAAACAATAATGCTACTGCTGTGAATCTATGCAATACATTACAAGTTGTACCATGTGTCACCCAAAGTAAGCTCAACGTGAACATTTCAGGAATACTGAGCATTTTGCTAAGAAATACACTAGCTAAGAAACAAATAACTGTGACAGATAATACTTAGTGTTTTAAACTGGGATAGAAATTGTTCCACGGAGGAAATTAGATGTAGTGTTAATGTTCCTAGAAAATCAGGAGAACAAGCTGATATTGATAAGCATCAGATAAGCTGTCTATGTGGACAACATCTATTTATTTGGAGTGCTTTACAGTAGTGATTTTCAAATTATAAGCTATACAGCACAGAATTCTATAACTATTGATTACTTCAAACATTCCACAAGACACCATGAAGAAAATCACACTGAGTAAAGAAATTTTCATATATGCAAAAATGTATATGTAATAAACACAACATTTCTAAAAACAACATTAAATCCAATAAATACAGTTAGTTGTTCAATATTTTCTGCAAATAAAATGAGGAAAATGTTACATTCAGAAGTGTAGCCTTAAATTACTTATAAAAATATGCTCAATTCTCAAAAAAAGTTCCACTACCAAAAGGAACTTTAATTTTCATGGATAAATGTTTGACACATTTATCTTGAATAGTAAATATTTTATGCTTCAAGTCTAAATAGTCTCAAATTGAGCACCTACAGAGTTTGATCCTGTGTTAAAATCACTATGACAGCCAGTATCTCACAATATGGACTGAGATCAATCCCTGGAAAATTACTACATTTCTGTCAATAGCATTTTGAGAACTGAAGGAAAAACTACCTCCTTGTTCAAAAGTTCTTCCTATTGAAAGAACTAAAGAAAAAATGAAAATTTGTGTTCTGACAGGAAACTCTGAGGGTCACCCAGTCCAATTCCCTACTAAAAGTATTTAGATCAGGTTGCTAAGGGCTGTATCCAGTACAGCCTTGAACATCTTCAAAGATGGGCAACTTGTTCCAGCATTTAACTGCCCTCATGGAATTAGTTTTTTATTTTATTTTATCTAATTGGAATTTCCCACATTTCAGCTTGCATCTGTTGTTTCTCATCCTGTTGCTGTGCACCTCCACATAGTCTTGTTCCATCTTCATTGTACGCTCCAACTGGGTGGTCATATAGCAACAAGGTCTCCTATTTACTTTCTCTTAAAGCTCAGCAGGTCCAGCCTTCTCAGCCCTTCCTTATACATAAAGTGATCCTATCCCCTCTTCTGCAGAGCTTCTTCTTTGACAGTCAGCCCCCAACCTATACTGTTGAAAAGGGATGCCCCATCATTGACGCAAGACTTTGCAACTGCTCTTATTGATCTTCATGACATTCCTGCTAATCAATTCCTCCAACTAGTCCAGGTCACTCTGATGGATCAGCTGCTGCTCCCTGGCACTGTCAATCAGATATTGTCCACAAACTTACCAAATGTGTACTCCATTCCTTCATCCAAATCATTAAAATAGGCATTTAATTGTGTTGGTTTCAGAACTGACTGCTGAGTGATGCTCCTGGTTACTGGACACCAGATGGATTTTGCAATACCAATTACACCTCTTTCATTCCAGCAGGCCAGCCAGCTGTCCACTCACCTTACTTTTCATCTATTTAGCCCATATCTTTCCAATTCAGTCAAAAAGAGATTATGTGAGACTATATCAAGGGCCTTGCTAGTGTCAAGATATATAACATCCACTGCTTTACCCTTGTCCACAGTGTCAGTTACCCCACAGAAAGCAATGGTTTTGGTCAGGCATGATTTACTCTTAGTAAATCTCTGATGGCTGTTTTCAATCACCTTCTTCCTATTCATACATAAGAAGACATTGTACAACCTTCCCAACTTTCCCAGGGATTGAAGTGAGGCTGACAGTTTGATTGATTCTTCTTAGTGCCCCTATTGAAAATGAAAGTGGGTTTTTGTCTTTTTTCAGTCATCAGGAACCTTCCACAGTTGCCATAAGCTTTTGCAGATGGTAGAATGCAGTCTCACAACAACACCAAACAGCTTCTTTACACCATCAGAAGTGCACCTCATGTCATACCATGGACTTATATGTGTCCATTTAACTTAAATGATCCCTGTGACTTTACTATAGGTACCACCTCACTCCCACAGTCTCTGTCAGGAGTCTCAGGGACCTGAGAAACATGAGGGCAAACCTTAACTGTGAAAAGTGAACCAAAAATGCAATCATAAGGCACTGTCAGCATGGGTTCACAAAGTGCAAGTCCTGTTTAACTAATTTAATAAAGTCATCTATATAGTGGATGAAGCGAAGGCGGTGGATGCAGTTTTTCTGATTTTATTAAGGCTTTTGATACTATCCTTACAGCACCCTTCTGTACAAGTTGTCCTGTGAGATGAGCAGGTTCATGGCATGCTGGGTAAAGAACTGGTTGAATAGCAGAGTTCATTAGATTCACAGTACACTGCATGAACTGGCTAAAGGGCAGAGCTCAAAGAGTTACAGTGAGTGGGGCTACATCTGCCTGGTGACTTGGCACCAGCAGCATTCCTCAGCATTCAGTTCTAAAGTCACTTATGTTCAGTACATTTGTCAACGATCTGGATGCAGGAGTTTAATGCACCATTACCAAGTTTGCTGATGATTCCAAACTGCAAGGTGCAGAGAGATCTAGATAGACTGAATCATTGAGTAATGATTAATGGGATGAAATTTAACAAGTCAAAATGCCGGATTCTGCACCTGGGATTGAGTAATGCCATGGACAAGTATAAACTGGGAAAGAAGTGGCTCGAGAAAGGCTTTCCCTGCAGAAAGGGATCTGAGGGTGCTGGTCAGCAGAGGGCTCAGTATGAGTCAGCAGTGCCCTGGCAGCCCAGAGGGCAAATCCCATCCTGCATCAAACACAATATCGCCAGCTGGCCAAAAGAGGTGGCTATCCCAATGTAGTCAGTGTTGGTGCGGCCTCACCTTGAGAACTGTGTGCAATTCTGGGCCCCAGCATTTAAGAAGGATGTGAAGGTTGCATCCAGAGAAGGGCAACAAAGCTGGTGTAAGGCTGGAAGGCAAGTCCTATGAGGAGCAGGTGATGATTTTGTGTTTGTCTAGTTTGGAGAAAGGGAGTATGAGCGACGATGACATTTCTCTCTACAGCTTCTTGAGCAGGGGAAGTGGAGAGGGAGATGTTGATCTCTCCTTCCTGGTATCCAGTGGCAGAATGGGGGGGAATGGTTCAAAGCTGCATCAGGAGAGGTTTAGACTGGACATTTCTTTACTGAGAGGATGGTCAGACACTGGAATAGGATACCTAGAGAGGTGGTCAATGGCCCAAGCCTGTCAGTGTTTGAGGCATTTCGACAAAGCTTTAACTGTCAGTCCTGAACTGGTCAGGCAATTGCACTAGAGGATTGGTTTAGGTCCTTTCCAACTGAAATATGCTATGCTATGCTACTCTCTTCTATTTTTTAACCTCTTCCCTGTCATTTGTCAGTAAGTCCCCAGTCTTGCTGAGAAGAGGACCCACATTCTCCTTAGCCTACTTTTTGCTTCTGTTTCACTCACAGAAGCCCTTCTGGATATCCCTCAGGTATCTCACTAGTTTCACCTCTAGGTGAGTTTTGGTTTTCTTGACTCCATTCCTAAATGAATGAGAAATGTTTTTAGCATTCTTCACAGAATTATCACAGAATATTCTGAGTTGAAAGGGACCCACAAGGATCATGAAGTCCAACTCTGAAGTGAATGGCCCATACAGTGATCAAATCCACAACCCTGGCATTATTAACATCACACTCTAACCAACTGAGCTAGTCTCAGGGTATAGGTAGTCTCAAATAGTCTGTCCCAGCTCCCACCTACTTCATAGTTCTTTTTTACTTCGGATATCAGCCAGACCTCTATGTTCATCCATCCTTCTATAACACTTGCTCCAATTTCAGTGTACTGAAATGAACATTTTTTTTACTCTGAAAGAGGTTGTATTTGATGATCAACTTCTCAAGATTACTTCTCTTTATATGTGATGCAGAGTATAGGCTGAAAACTATGAGGTGGTGGGTCTATGTTAGTCTTTTCTACACTTACACTTATCTTCACCAAATTAAGCACGAACAGCAATATAAGTGGCAGTCCCATATGCTCCTGGTATCACTATTGCAATTACAGCATATTAATTTGCAGTTTGGTGCAGGTGTTATACAATTATGTTGAAATGCCTTAACAATCCCAATGTCTTGGATTCCCAACATAAAATATGTTATAAAACAAACTTCCTATTTGTGATACAAACTACTTAATAAATGCTTTATTCAGGAGACATCTGGCAAAGCTTAGGAAAAAATTATATGCTTTACTAAAAGTATGTATCTCTGGAATTCATAATGGTAGCTAGGACAATGTTCAAGTTGAAGAAGCTCTTAAGGCTTACATTTCTCACATTCAGACATTGAAGACTCAGGTACTACTATTACACATTTTCTGTTTACATGATTCAGCGTAGAGAAAGAAGTGATTGACATTTATAAGTTAACATCATCACAAAATACATGACTGTCACTGTGCCATTATTCTGATAGATTACTTCATTAAATGACCCAATTTAGGATTTACATCACACGTCACATCTGCTGATGTATTCTCCTTCCTCTCTACTGTTTTTGTCAGAAACAAAACCACATAAAAATTTAGTATCCAGTTATAGATCATAATTTACTTCCTTTGAATGTGAAGCCTTTACGAGATAAAAGAATCTGGCACAAGAGATAATCAGAGTACTAACCTAAGTCAATAAAGAAACTAATTTCTTCAATAGGATAAATCTCTTTGAAAGACAATTCACACCCTGCTAGTCTGGAGGGAAATTTTAGATAAACTCACTGTGAACTCTTTAGAAATTTGCAGTGCTATGAAGTTGTACAATACAGAGCATTTCCATAAGCAACTTGCTCATAATTCTTCACCTTTTTCTTCTTTAGTTCAAAACCGAGGACAAAAGCAAAGTTTTATGTGTGTTCTGCCAAATTCAGCTGACCTCCTATCGGGTGTATAACATTACCATGTACTTAGAAAAATAAGTTTTAACATGAAAAGTTTCACTGTAAGGAGTGATGTTTTCTGCCAAGTCCTGATTCCTCAATATTGATGCAAGACAGAAGAACACATTGCTTATACAAAATGATCTTTCCATTGTCTTGTGAAAACATAAGAATGCTTTATCTCTAGTTTCCTTACATACATGGAAAGTACTTGGATCACCATTCAGATCTTTCTGCGTAGTAATTCTCTACAACCTACTCACAGATCCTGAAAAGCATAAGAAGAAAGAAGACAGGCACATCTGCTGGCACAATAACTTTTAGAGCTATAGAAATCCTTCTGACAACTCATCAGTGTTTATTAAAATAAATAAATTCAGGGTACAATCTAATCTCTCACACAGTATTAGTCCTATCTGTTTTCTAGCAACCTAGCCAATCTCTTTAGACAGAATTATCTGAATTAAGTTTCAGTGTTACAGAGATTAATGGCAGCCTTAATTTCTGTTCAAAGTGAACTTCAAAAATCCAGTGACACAACCCATATTTTTCTGTCAAAGCTTCAAGAAATAAGATTTAATGGCTTTTTCAGATCTGTTAAAGAAGAAATATAATAATTTGGAGTACTGTCAGGTCAAGTGCTAATCATGGCAAGCACAAACGGAAGATCAAACAACCTAGTTTTGTAGTCTCTGAGAGACAAGCAAGAAACTCCTCATGAAACAATGGTGACTTTTTTATTCAAGAATGTCACCAGCAGGTGTATTAATGATGACACCGACAGGAAAAAGAAAATCTTCTGTCATTCACATTTGAATTATATTTGAGCAAAAAAAAATCTTCAAAATTACACAACTATAATTTTTAGATTCAGTATTCGTGAAGAGTGGGAGGTATATGACTTCAAATGAAGAAAAATCGTGTCATCTCTTCAGCTTCATGGAGCTTCCCATATTTCACATAGGGAAATATGACAAATCTTTCAGTATGACCATCATCCAAGAATGATGTGGCCAAATTACATTCAATGCTTTAGAACTCTAGTTAATTTTCTTCAGCAGGTAGGTTGTTCTGTGAAGTGAGGTCAGTTGTAAGTGGGAGTCTAGGAAGACTCACGCTGTACTGATTTAGCTATTTTCATATAGATATTATTATGATATTATTAAAGCACTGTGAGTTAAATTAAAAACATGATAAATAAACTTTGGGATAAAGAAACATATCAGTGCTTGTGATCCTGGAAGAATCTCTTGCAAGAACAGTATTTGCACTAAGGTAGTGATAGAACTTTTTAGGTATGGCATGACAAGACTGTGACAAGACTTTTATTCCTCCATGCTTCAAATTCACTGTTCCAGCACATGGGAAAGATAATTTAATGTTTACTCAATATTTTAGTAAGCTTAATAGTATTATATGAGTATTATAATGGCAAGATTTGTCTGGTAGGTATAATACTTAGTAAAAGAAATTTAATGAGCAAACAAGCAATCAAAAAATTTCCCATCTTCAAATAACAACTACAAATAACCAAGAAAAAATACTGCATAGGAACTTAAAAAATTAAAAAGAGAAAAAAAAGAATAATTAAAAAGAAGATGGAAATAAGTCTGTATAAATTTCTAATAAAGTCACGTGAAGAAAAAAATGAGTAGGCTGAAATATGTACACAATATGGCCTAATTCATTAAACGAAAAAAATTCAAAGTATGACCAGGAGTATAATACATATTGCATTAGTAATCCTTTGTTGCTTATTATGTTGTTGTCAGAATCTCCTCAGTTTATAAAATAGGCTCTTTGTTAATCCACCTATATATAAGTCAAAAAACACTCTTACAGTCTCTGCATTTGTCAACACAGATTTAAGCTCAATGTTGTAGTGAGGTCTCAGGTTGACTTCACTACATTTGCAAAGCACGCCACACTACAATACTGCACAGTATCCCAGTAGATGTAACTTACTAAAAGCTAGGGATGATCTTAGGGTCTACTTAGAAGTCAGTTCCAACATCAGGATTTAAAATTTAGTTATTATGAGGCAGACAAATGTGTAGTTTTTCAGCAGATTTGTATTTGGAAGCTGAATTCTGAAATCCAGGCTTAATATATGCATTACCACTCTTCGATGAGAACTGGATCAAACTCATTTTACAGCCACCTTCAAAAAAAAAGGCTTGGTTTTGTTACTGCAAGGCCACTGGTACCCTGTGACAACTGTAATCTTCAGCCATATTTAAGGTACCTAAATATCTTATACAGCTCATGAGAAAGATTAGTATGTTAAGTATGGGAAGAGGTTAACAATACTGAGCAGGAAGATACCAAAGCTTAGTGGACAGAAATCTTGACAAGAATTTCTGTAAAAAAAGAAGACTGGAATGAACCGTCTCCTTCCCTTATGTTTTCACAGACATGAATCACGTCTAGGATTAAGTGATTACACCAACCGGTACTTCCTCAGAGACTTCAAAAAGTGAAAATACATCCCATATTCAAGCCCAGGAACTCAATGGCCAACCCATTCAGTTATATAATGGGAGGGGAAAAAAACAAAACCAAAACGAACAACTCCAAGGTGCCTCTTTTGCCTTATTATATGAGGCAGTTGAACTTCCAAGAGAGTACCCAACCACTTGTATTTAAAAGTAATCGATAAGTCTCTCTATTTTGTATTTAATGAGCATCTATTTACTGTGAGGACCTGAACACTGTCTTCACATGTATGTCCTAATCCACTTCACCACAGAGGCAGCTATGTTCACCCTTCTCTATGGGTGAGTAAATGTCCAAGTGTGAAAACCAGAACACTTTCACAACAAGAATAGCTAAGAATCTTATATAAGGGACATTTAAATAGCACCTGAGATGCATATCACCTCTATTGCAACCCTTAATAAAAGACTTTGTGAGAAAGAGGTGTGAGACCATCTTCCATTTAATCAATGGGTTTAAAGTAGACCTAAAAACACTTCATTACTCAAAACACTTTGTCAAGATTTTAGTAGGCACATCCTGACAAAACCAACTAGGTTATGCAAAAAAGGTGCAAAAGAGATACATTCATTCTAAACTCTAGAACTCATGTGATGGAACCTTTATGTTATCGTGAGTGTGCTGGCTGCCAGCACTTGCAATCCTCCAGAATTTGTGAAGCACAGATAAGATAATTTGGATACCTGCACTTTGGAACAGGAATAGATTAGGAGTGGGGGCCCCTGGTGGTCTAGTGGTTAGGGTGCAGGACTTTCACCGCTACGACCCGGGTTCGATTCCCAGCCCCCCGGGCAGATGGAGCTCGTCAGCCCTGTAAGGCAATCCATCTAAGAGAAGGTCACTCTAAACAAACCTATGTCCTGGGGACCTCACTGCCACTGTCCAAGCTTGCTCGGCCCCGGCAGATGAACCTCAGGATTAAAGGGTGGGCTCAGTTCAGCGCACGCTGTGTCTCACCTAAAAAATCCACTGCGCAGGCTCGAAGGGTTAATGACCTTTCCCAAATCTTCGCTCGCGAAGACTGGCCATTATTATAGATTAGGAGTTCAGAGTACCTAGATTGCAGGTAGGCTTCCTTGAGGAATCAATAGCTAATTGTATGTTTACAGAGATGGCCAAACAGGGCTTTTTAAAAACTTTCTTTTGCCTAGAGTTAGAACTATAGCTTCTGAACTACAGAGTTCACAGCCAGTGAGCTCCAAGCACAAGCATAATGAGCTGTCTTCTGTTTGCAGGGACATATCCATAAGGTCTCTGTAAAACCCTTATTGACTACTTGAGTACCAAAAGGTTGTTTAGAGAAGTGGAATTTAATGAGCTTTATTCTGTGTCCTCTATATATTAACTTAGTACCCTTGTTTGGTGGAAACAAAACAGTTTTTAAAACACTTCAACTTCCTTGCAGTTCAATGGTGTTTCTCTGTGCACTGAATTTATAACATCTAGAAAAAAACCCACTAGGTTAAAAATAATGGCAGAAAATAATAGGGCAGCGTGATGACTTTATAGCATTTACAGAAGTGTGCATATGTTTTGTAATTAAATTAGGTTACTAGAAAATAGGGGAAAATGAATGGTAAATTAAACTGTTAGAGAACAGAGATGCATGATAATGAAATACCAAGAAAGAACATTTCTGATTACAATTTTCTCCAGAACATGTTAGTGTCTGCTTTCAATCACTGGCTGTAATGTAGTATATAGCAGTAAAATCTAAGTAGAAAACAATTCTCACATTTTACCAGATCACTAAAACAACTGTTACACACCTTCAGAAGACTTTGATATCAGTTACAGATTTCATTATTTTGTGGATGGAATCACAGACAAGATCTGACTTCTCTGCATCAGTCCATCATCTAGCATTATCATTTACAGATTTGTAATTCTTTTAAAGCACTGTATATACAAATCTGCATGCAGCAGTAGCATATTTTGGCTCTTTAATAGCTCAAAAAGTATTCTCTAAACAGTATTTCACATAGTAAACATTTGTATGCTGCCCTTCATTTCTCACACTCAAATTCAGTAAATTAACTCTTTAAATTCTTGAAAAAGAAAACAAGTAATTGGTTTATTTATAAAGATATTCAGTGTTCTTTCATTAAAATCTTGTAAATTAGTACCTTTATTCAACCTTCATATTATGTTTTAAAGGAGCATATCCAATAACGTTTTAAGTGAATTTTACTGGGTGTCTCATAAGTAAAGTAGATACAATGGTTAAGATTAGCTTTTACCCCAAACTATATTGACTTAGCTACTTGTGGATGCAGAGCTTTTTTTCACAGGTACATTTATCACTTAACTTCTAAGGCTACTTCTATGAATAAGACAAAGTTTAGCACTTTTATTCTATATTCAGTATCAAAGGTGATAGATTTCAGTCCACCTGTTAAACTGTGTTTTTTGCAAGGGACGTATTATTATAAGGTTCATAGACTGAATCAGTCAAAACCCAGTATTAGCTTCTTATGCTTACCAGTAAAAAGTACTGGCTAAATTTCACGTCCTAAAAAGACTTCTTGTTCCTAGCAACTTTTGCTAAGACTCGAGGTAACAGATCACTCAAAGTCTAGGTAAACATCACTAAGGAAGTATCCTCTATAAACAAAATTATGGATCAAAACCCCTAAATGATGTGACAAGTGCTTTTCCAGTTTTCAATTTGCTGAAAAGTTTTAACATCAGCAGGTTTTTAAATATTTCTTTTCTTTTTCCCCCCCCAATCCTCCAATTCCAAAGCTTTGAAATGAAAGATTTGTTTTGATCAAAATACATGAAAAAGTATGCTATAAGACAGGTACCTCGTAAGAAGAATACAAGGGAATAAGTAATTTCTTGAGTCAGGGAGTAAGTAAAGCACATAAACAATATGATCATCCTATACATTTCGAAAGCCTTCCAATCCCCTCCATCCTGTACCTCTGCCTTAACAGTTAATGGTTAGTCAAACACATGGTGTTTATGCCTTTTCCTCCAACAGCTCTGCCAGTCCAGATTGCCTTCTATCCTACGATTTCATTCTTCCAAGAATAAGGTATGACTATGCTAAACTGTGTGTGTAGGTATGTTCATGTTATATAGGTCTGGACACCTCATTTTCTCATCTGAAAGATACAGTGTGGTGAACTCCACAAGCTTTTTTGTCTAGATTGCCTTTCAGTGTACTGGAGTGAGATGGTACATTCCCACATTTCCCTCAACACTCCGGGCAAGGACTGCCTGGTGAGCTGTTCAATGTACACATTCCAAACACAGAACGTGACTGAAATATGAACATGATACAGACTTGTTGGAATCAGAAGGGATTGAAAGTGACCACTGGGTGACTTTCCTTCAGCTACAGTTGGTCAAAGCAACCTGCCTGGAGTGATAATACCGCAATGGCAACGTGCAGAGGATTGAATGATAAGATAGAGCAATATGTTAATGTCATGATTAATACCAAGTATTGCTGAGTGAAAGTCCTTGCTAGTAATAAAGAAAATACTGCATCTGAGACCAGTCCTCTAGGTACTTGTCTGTGCTCCAGCATTATTTAGAGAATGTTGATTAAAAGCCAAGAAGTGTTGACCTGTCTGTGCAGTTCCCAAAATGAGTAGGTTTTGGGTTTGTTTTCCTACAAATATAACCAACACATTAAGTCTGTACAATTTTATTCAAGAGAATTGAAACTGTTGATTAAAGAACCCTAACATTAGGTGGATCACATCTGCTCAGATACAGATATGTCTTGATTTCTTTGTATATCAGTCTCTATTGCTAAGAATGCTCTGCTATCTAAAGGTTTTTCACAGGTCTTGTGTATAAATACATGTGCTCAAGATCTGAATGTGTGCTTTCATCACCTGATCCCGTGTTTCCATTAACAAGCTTTCTAATGGTGAATCAATTTGGAAGAGTAGTGGAGCAAGACTGAGGAACACTGTGCAATACTCCACAGTCTGAAAGACTATGTTAGTAAACTAAGGTTACTGCATTTTTTCCTGTAAATAATCTAAACTGAAAGAACTTTATGCTGCCAGCACAAAAAAAAAAAAAAGCAAACTTGGTGGTAGAATTCATGTGTGACATAAAAGCACAAAGATGCTGTTAATGGCCATCTACTGGTGCTATTTGTTACTTTCAACAAGTTGGCTTCATAACTTTTTCTGTAGTTTGGAAGTGATTGTTGGTAATAACAATGTTAGTAAAAAACAAGATTATTTTTTTTCCTCCAAGGTAAATACTATGGTAATACAGTAAAGATATACAGGAATAGTTACGATGGCTTTTTGTTTGTTTTCAGCAGAGCACTTAATTGATTATATGTCAGTAGTTCACACAAAACAATTAAAGGGAAATGTTTTTCAGATTTAGGCTGCACTGAAAAGGTTTACTTTTGCCATTTATACAATAACATTTGATTTACTTATTTGTGCAAATCTAAATAGCCTAATGATTAAAACAAGTGTTTCTCTCCTTTGTGACCCAGCTTTAATTATGGCCCATGTGGTTTTCAGCAACATTGCCAGAAAAAAGGACATGTTCAGCAAGTTCTTCCTAGGCAATGCTCATATGTGACATATTAATGAGCTTCATCAGCTTCATATAATGATCTATTGTCTTTCTTTTTTCCTCACTAGTACCTAGGTTACTACTTATATTAATTAATAAGTTACTATCTAGCCTACAGTATTTATGGGTTTAAAGTCACTTCTCTGCAAGACACTTCCTTCCATTATTGTCCACTTGTCCATTCAAACTACTTTTTTTTTTTTTAAATTCACTAAATACTTTAAATTCATGAAATCTAAAAACTATTGGTTTTGGAAAGTATGATCTTAAACCATGAAATAAATAACTAAACCATTAAGGAAGTATTACATATTTTTTTCTTAAGCAACTAGCTTTAGGATATTGATGCTTGTCATTTTAAATTAATCAGATTTTTGCAGCATTTGGCATCACTCCAGTACAAAGCATTAGGTAGACAGCACACTTCAGCAACTCAGACCTTATTCATTTTGAGGATCTGTCACTGGTTGTTAGGTTTGGGTGGTTTTTTTCTCCTTCATTTTATATTTTCTCACTCTGCAGAACTGCTTTATTAGCTATAAACTAAAACAAGCTCTATGGAATAGTATGAACTGGACCTGAGACCCCATGTGCTGTATACAAGCTGCTATGCTTTATTTAAAGAAAACTAAATGAGCTTTGAGTCTGTCATTTACTCTGTGCCAGTAATGAGAACTCCAAAACCTCAGTTTCCTGTTAAAGAAAAAAAACAACACATCCCCCCAAAAAACCCTTTAAAACTTTAAAACATTTTTTGCTCACAATTAGAATTAACACAATTTTAGTAAAGTATTTTAAGATTTCCCATAAACTTGTCTTTTACCAGTTTAATAAGCAGTCTGTGTTGTGGATTCATAGCAGTCAATAAACATCCTTTATTTAGGACTTCTCTAAACACTAAAAAATTTGTATGATATATGATGAGCTTTCTAGTTACTAATGTACGAAAACTTTCTGGAGCTATACTTATGAGTGCAAATACATCAAAGCTAGCTCTAAATAAATCAGCTTAGGTTTGAAAGCAATATTACAGTTTAATTTGATGTGCTCCTTTGATCCCCTCCTCTCCTCAGTACTTTGCCAGTATTTTTGGAACAGAGTTTGTTAGGTCAGGCTCAGACCTGCACAGCTGCACTTTGGGCACAAGCAGGTTTCCTGTTTGAGCCCACCACTAGATTGGAGACTTCTACGCTGTATGATACAGCACTATGCAGTCATTCCTATATTATATTATCTTCTATATCTTCTAGACACTGGAGATTAATTGCAGCAGTGATAGGCAAATAGAAAGAGTCATAAGATACTAATTTGATCTTTTTTTTTATGTGCAATGCAGTTTTGTGTTATTAATAGACAAAGATAACGTCATAATAATGGAGACAATTTATATATGCATGGCCAACACTGAGGTTCTTGTGGAAATAATCATATTGTTCACTGAAATACATTTTTACACATCACATTTCTATACAGTTACCAGAACACTAGCTTTGTTCTTTGTAGTCCTTTCATGTCCATTTCCTCAGCTCAAGTTTACCGAGCATTAACCACAAAATGTAACTTATCTTTTCCTGTACAAAGGAAACACTCCACAGAGCAAAATGTCAAAGAATCTTTTCAAATCTATTCGTGAATTCAGAGGAAAATCTATAATAACCTACTAGGGGCTTATTTCATGGCACCTATTTGTTCATTTCCCCCCCCCCCTTTGTATTGCCTCCTACATTGCTGGGAGGGTACAAGACCAGCAAGTTCTGCTCCTGTGCAATTCCTGTGTCATTGGTCCACTGAACACCAACCTTACAGAATCAAAGTAACTCAATGGTTGTTAGTGCTGTTATTTCCTACTGTTACACATGTAATGTCACTAAAAATCTGCTGGTCTAACACTTGGTAAAGAATATTAGATTAATGCTTGTGAAAACTCTATAAGTGAATGTTATAATTCACTGCTCACTGGTTTGTTTGCTTGTGGGCTCTCATAAAGTTTTGTGTACAAGGCAAAACCTGGTCCACATTGGGTTAAATTCCTCTGGTGTGCACCTTCCTGCCAGTAACTCAGCTACTATCAGAAGAACTATAGAATTCTGCACAATGAGTTGCTCTTAAGATCATTTTTAATAATAATATTTTCAAAAAAATAGAAATTGAGTTGACTTTTTCTTTCTGTACCTTGTTCTATGCTTATAATTTTCAAATAAATAAAAATATATTTATTTTGCTCTTTATTCGATACTATATTTTATCCTCAAACAAGTTTTCACTTGTAGAAAGAGGAGTAAGGAAACACAATTTAGAATCTATGAATTTAAAATAATTGAAACCATTCTTTATAATCGCTATATTCCAGAGGGAAAACAACAAAGTTTTGCCATATCTTGCAAATTTGTATCCCTGAAATATACTTTTGTTGTGCACTGGAACAGAAATTTAAAAAACCACCTTATTTCAAGATGTCTCATGTGGCAGGTGATTTCCCAGAATAATCCAATTTCAAGTGTAGGTTTTAAATCGAGATATTTATATAGAGAAACAAAGAAAAAATACAATATTCTAATTTTTTTTTTCCCCTGAGACATCAACTCCTCCCTTTTTCCTAAGATGCAAAAGCATACAAACATTCCAGTTTCTGTGACTGGAAAGCTAGTAAGTTTTATTAAAAACATATTTACTAGAGATTCAACTTCAAGAATCACTGATTTTAACAAAAATTATGTCACAAAATATACATATTTTTTTCATATACGGCTTTTTGAAAGGGTTGCCTACACAATGCACCTATTGTTTTTCAAAACCTTTCTACCAAATCATGGCAATTTAGGCCCCTTCTATTTCTGACAGTAGAAATTGAGAAATATGTCCTTGTTGTTTCTCTACAGACAAGATCAATAAAATTCAGCTCTTATATACCCATTACTATTTTAAATTTTGAATGAGCAAACATTGTGGCTACCACATCAATTAGGAAGCTCAGCAGTTCTACAGCCTATTTTCTGACTTTGGCCAGCATGATCTGACCATGTTCACTGTATCCCTCCTCATCCTCCAGGAGGCAGCATCCGACATCATCTGTGGTAAAAGTGCTGTGAATGAGCTAATTCCCCCATTGTGCACAAGTATTCAGGATCCAGTCAAGACTGCCAGAGCAGCTCCAACAATTTGAAGCTACAGAAAACAATTTGCCTATTTGGTTCTGAACCCCAGCATTAGGAGACTAGAGACAGCTTTTGCCTCTAATTTCCAAAATATCACTAGGATTAATCAGGCATGTTGTTTTGTTTCCTGATGAGTTCAGTAGCCAGACAGCACACAATTACAAATCATTTCGCAAAAAAAAAAAAAGTATTAATAGAGTTATGAATTTTTGAAAGCCTTTATTTCTGTCTTAGAAATCCTGAACATTCTTAGTTTGTATATAGATAACTAGCCCTAAGTGATGATATCTTCTCAAAGTGGCACACACTTAAATATATTTTGTAACAAATTATTTAAAGCTCTTGGCTTCATTATATTCTTTTCCTTTACATCATCTCTCCTACATTACGGTATGAGGAATTTCTTTTCTGAAATTAAAATACCATAATCATGTTGTCTCTTTACACAGAAAATCTTTCATTGTTCCAATTTATGTTGCTGTTTTTATCTTTTTATATATATAATGCTTTCTTGAAAGGAGCCAATGATCTGCAAGAACTGAGAAAAATGCATCTTGCAGAATGTTTTTTGCAAGACAGAATCAGCCATAACAATACAATTTCTGATTAATAACTCATTTGATCTGTGTTCCACCAAGATCATAAATCCAGTTTCCTCATGCAATCCATTCCAGAGCTGCTTTATCCTTATTGTTAGAAAGGTTTTTATCTGAAGACTAACCTCAAGCTTTCTTGATGAAGTTTGAGTCTATTACTGATTGATGTATTTAAAGACAACTTTTATGACCCTGTCCTCCCATTACCCCCTCCATACTTTTCCTTTTCTGCTTTCTCCTAAACTCAAGTTCATTAGGTTTATGCAGCAAGTATCAGAAAACAGAAACATCCGGCTAAATATAAAAAAAATGTGTCTTTCTTTGTGGTTTATCAACACACTTACATTTGAACATACAGAGGTGGTAATATAAATCTAAACTGCATACCTTCTGGCAAAGTATCAGCATTCCTTGACTATGGCAGATTCATCAAAGCAAAAAAGCGCCCCAGGGAAACTTGTTAATAACATGGCACAATATTATCTCCCTGGAGAAAAAGGAAAAAGGATGGAAGCCTTTTCCTCTAATTAAAAATGAAAACTTTCATTAAACTAGTATATACTACACAGAATTTAAAAAAAAATCCAGAAAAACTGAGATTTGCTGTGTTCATGAATCATTATTGTGCAAAAGAAAATTAAATAAGATAAAATTAAATGATAACAAATGGGTACTTCATGGAAGCACAGTCCACTAAGTTTAACGGTTTTTTCTTGAGGTAGAAATAAGGTATAACTGTATCAAGATTCTAAGGTCTGTTATCTGTGTTTTTCTTCATGAATGAAAGGTAAAGCAAACAGAGAAATCACTACTGAATGAGAGACGAAAGGATAAAGAGAGTCATACTATACATGAGTGGTACCTTTTCAGAAAATACAGATTATTTAGGAGAGTCAATTACATAAATATACGCATTTCACAGAACTGTAGACATTTGGTTGAAAAAGTACATCAAGAAATACTGCAGCCAGCCTTCTCCTTTTTTTTTAGTATATAAGTCTATCTGGTAATATGTGGCTCCTGCATGCAACTTACTGACAAAACATATAGTCACTCTATGTCCGATAAAGGCTAGAAGCTGGCTAGTTTGCATGATGAACTGAAGTTCTGCCACACTACATCTCTCTCAGCTGCTTACTTATTGCTACTCTTCTTAATACATGTTGGATTCCAAAAATTGGATATGAGAAAAAGAAAAACTGCTAAGCTTAAACAAAGCCTTAGGCTGACAGTGACTGAGGAAAAACCTCAATCTAAAGTCCAGACAAGGATCCATTGATGTCACGGGTTTGGAATGTCCTACCCAAGCCTGGAGAAACCATGTCCTGATCTCATCAAACCTCTGCATAAAACCCATTGTGGTACTCCCTTGCATGTGTATACTCTGTAACCCTTTGCATATGTATATCTAATATGTTTTCCCCCCTGTAAGTCCCCTAAAATAAAATGGGTTTTTCCCATAAGGTAATTCCTAAGACCCCGAGATTTGCCAAACCAGGTCTTTCCCTTACCTCATCTCTGGAAAGTCCCCAACTGTAATACCATGAATATGTAAACCCCCCGTTGAATATGTAAACCATAAACCCTTTAAATATGAAGTTGTGAGC
The DNA here is from genome assembly GCF_001604755.1 of Lepidothrix coronata. Taxonomy (NCBI): domain Eukaryota; kingdom Metazoa; phylum Chordata; class Aves; order Passeriformes; family Pipridae; genus Lepidothrix; species Lepidothrix coronata. The sequence goes on from NW_016690225.1 coordinate 3,066,820, forward strand.
CCAATAAAGGATTCCAGTTTCTTGCCCCCAGCCTGGGATAGTCTTAGCTTCATTGACCTCCACAAATACAGGTGACAAAATCATATGCGTATTTCTTAGGAAAATGTTACCTGCAAACTTCTTTTCAATTCAAACACAAAAAGTTTAGTTATGAAAATTTGTTCAATTTTTAGAAACTATTTTTTATCTATAGCCTTAGATTTTTACTCTGTCTACTCCAATACATCTAAAGCTTTGTTTGTGTTTTTAGTTTATCAACATACTATGCAGAAGCTACAAGCCATTACTTCATATTGCATGTAGAAAAATGGAGGCAGCAGAAAATAATCTGGCTTCACCAAGGTCATTGCTGTACAGAGATCAACATTTAGTTACCATTTCCTGTCCATTTTCTATAAGATGACTTTTACAGTTAAAACTAATCTTTCATCTTGTCTTATGATGTTTTCTACAGTGTTGCTTATAAGTCATTCTATTTTTATAGATAATATATCTAACACTCAGAAATAAAGCACTGAAAGTGAGAAATGGCAGTAACGGAGGGTCAACATAAATCATTCAGCTACTTGGTTAAGTGCTACCTATATTGTTCAGAATTTCATCAGGAGATTGTTTCCATGTTTATGCAATTACTAATACTTGTTATCTTCCTAATTGCATATGAAGTTTTAAATACTTGAACAAATAATCCTGGAAAAACAACTCCCTCATTCTTCCCTCCCCTGTAACAGGAGTGCTGCCTACTGTCAGTCTCAAACACGACATGAAAATAAGTGAAACTCAGAAACTGCTTCAGTACAATGCCAGATAAGTGTAGGAGGTGCAGAATTACCCTGCAGCTAAAAAAAGAGGAGCTGCAAATGTGCCAGTCTTTTTAAAATGCAACATCATATGGCAGTAAAAAATTTGACAAGGTAGTGTTGAAGTTAGTTTAGCAGCAAATTGGTGTATAAAATGTTACATACCTGAACATTTTTCAGTGTTTATTTTTGACTAAGGGAGTTTTGCTCATTTCTTCATGTTTGCCTTCCCCTCCCCCCCCGCCATTTTTCAGTCTTGGGAGTGGCTCACAATTTCTACACTTCAGTCTGCACTAATTTCAAATCATGCTGCTTGCAAGACAGGCAGGTAAAGTCAGGTTAAGCATTACTATAAAAACCTGCTAGCGTCTTACATCTCTGCTTGTGATTTCTGAGATAATTTGAGTTCTATTTCACATCAGCAATGAATTTCCATGAGTGAAATGATCCTTTCTGAGACAGTACAGAATACAATCAACCTTCAGTGTATTTTCTGGCTGAAGCTACAATTTGAAATTGGTTAACATTCTGCTGACATTGCACGTAAAGAAACAGCTGAGCTCCCTAAGTACTATTTATCCTATTCTCTTAACTAAATACGACAAAATGTGGGTTTGATACTGAAATAAGGTGGCAGTGAATATATAGTGAGAAAATAGATATCTTGTCATTAATTGTTTAGTTACTTTTGTTAGCAGTATCCAACTTAGACAAAATATGAAGTGTAAGCCACGGATGAGATATTTGTTTGTATAAACTTTATCTCTCATGAATTGCAAAGCTCCTTGCCCACAGACTATTTTGCTACATTTTGCTGGAACTCTGCTGATCAGATTCTGTTCAACAATACCACTGAACTTTTCTAAAAGAAAAAGCAAAGTTACATACTTTTACTCTTACATTCCAGTAGCATGGTCAGAAGGCATGAGACATTCCATGGCCAATCCTTTATTGAAGGAATAATCCTTTATCTTATATTAACAGTACTTTCTATATGTAAAGTCTCTGGGACTAGGATTCTTATTCTCTATGAAGAGAGAGATCCAAAAAACACTGAAGCATGTTAACTGGGAGCAACATAGGATGTATAAAACAATATGAGAGACTGCATATTATTACTTTTACAAAGGAGATCCTTTCACTACTCTGAGTGATGCAGCAGTTCCCAGAATAAAACTCTGAAAATAGCCATTTGCTGATCCACATCCTGTGGGGATGTGGCACATCGCCAGCTGGTGCATAATAATTTAGAGAGCACCTTGTGAGCAGGAACAGCTCAGACTCTCATATGGTTTTAGCACAAGCAGACTAGCAATCTGTAGTAGTGACATTATAAGAACTTATCCTTCCTAAAAGATATGCATCCATACTGCATTTGTATCATAAGACTAGATTTCAAAACTTCTGAAGTCCTCTCTCAGCCCCTTCAACATTTGGACAGGGTAACCAAAGTTCCAGCTCTGCCTTATCTCCAAAACTGATTGAATCTCATGGTTACTGACACAAAGCAAAGATACTTTGTCATCTTGCTTTCTAAATGCATGAACAGTGCTCAGTTCATTCACACCAATGATGCTAAAAGCTCCTCCACTGGTGGCAAAGTATTCCCTGAGTTAACAAAGACTTCCTCAGCCAGAAACCCACTCACAGACATTGCTGATCAGTTGGCATGATCCCTATATGTACACACACTGCTGCCTATGGAGGAGCTGTGATAAAGTTGCAGAGGATTTATTTTCTTAGTCACTGTATATGCATCTAGATACATCTTAATTAAAATTAATTTATGTTGTAGGAATTTTGTGTTGCTAATTGGCTTCCAGCAGAGCTGTTTTGCTAGGCATTGGTTAGTAGTTTTATTTGCGCTGTCAGTCACTGCAGATGTACCATCTCGCAGTGGTCTCGACTGACAGAATTTTCTTTTCCATTCCCCTGCTCCTTCTGGATTTTCCTGGCATTTCTTATCCCCGTCAAAGCTTGTTGATCAAGTTTTTATAGTACTGTAGACAACGTTAGGCTTATGTCATACTGCTGAATTTACATGGAATGTGGAAGGTATAAACAAAGACTCTTGAGAAACTTATCTATTGCTATTACACTCAGTCTTAACCTCATGATAATAGCTTGAAGTGCTTGAAGACTGACTTCTAAAAGGACTTACTTCAGGGAGGTAAACTGGAAAAGAATACACAGAGAAAATTTAGTGAGTGACAGAAACTCTCTTCAGAATCTGAATTCATGTAAACAAACGCCCAAACCAACCCATTCCAGCTGACAAAAAAAAAGACCTGTGAATTAAGAGCAGGTTCTCATCAGCTGCAATTATTTTCTCACAACAGTCTACACACCCCATCATTTAATACATAGAAATCTAGTAGGCAAACATTTTCAACATATATTATCAAAAAGATTGTTAATGATAAACTAATTGATAATTTATTAAGCAAAGCAAATGACATTGAGTACGAACAGCACTGAAATTCTTTTCACTACAAGTTGAATCATGCCACAGATGTTTACTGTTAAAAAAACCCAACACCTTTAGACAGGATTGATGTTGCTGCAGAAGTGGTGAAATGTGTAAGAGCAAAGTCTATGTAACAGTAAACGAAGTCCATGTATCTTCTACATAATAAATAGAAGATTCTCTTAAATAATATTTCACATTTATCAAGGCAAATAAATAAAGCACTACTTCTGAATAGCCAACTAATAAAAATAGGAAAAATGGAAATCTGTGTTCTGGATGAATAAAAATTCATTTAATTATTTTACATAAAGTAATACCTTAATCTTTTCACAGCTGACAGAATCATTCTAAAGCTACTTTCTATTAAGCACCGAGTACAGACACAACTATAATATGCTAAAAATATATAAATTGAACGTACATATCTTAGCAAAGTTTTGCAGTATGTTAAGAAGCATTAACAAGTTTTGCTGTTGAGTTGTCATCTTTATACTCCAAATAAGTACTAAAGTTCAAAGAGGACTCAATTTTATTTGTTTTGAGGAAAATTATTTTCTGGTAAAGTCATCTGATATTTAGGGCACTTACTGGCTTGGAAGATCAACTCCCAAACGACTCAGGATTTCAAGACATGACATGACATGACACCAGACCTACTGTTTTACTTGCCATCACAAATCTGTCCTCCATTTGTCAGTTAATGGGGATGATTTCTGCTGCTAAATACCCTGTCATCTGCAACAAAGCAGTCAGGAACTAATAGAATACCTTTAATTTTTAGCATGCTATCTGATGCAAGCACTAGCACAATACTAGATTCAGCTCAACTTGGTACTCGCTCCTATCTGCACAGCTAGCCCTAACTGAGATAATTGTTCAGCAAATCAAAGTAGCCTAGTGAACCAAATAAATAGGTGTCAAAAACTGTTGTGCTAAACCATTTATTTTTTTTACCCTCAATAAGTAACAAGAAGTAACTTAACCCAAGTCTTCCTATCCTGCAAGAAACAGGAAAATGACTAATTATTTTGTATCTCCAGATTATACAGCAACACTTTCTTTTCAAAACTTTTGAATCATGAAATTGTTCTTAAGCATAGAGGCTATGTCTTAGGAGCAGAACACTTTGCTCTGAAAGAGGTCAATACCTGAGTGAGCATTTGAAAGTTGATCAGTGCACAGTCTATCTGCTCAGATACTAAACAGTATAGGAAGAGTTCAGACTGTCTCACAATTTTTCCAAAATAAATAAGCATTAATTTAAGTTGAACACAGTGAAGACTTAATTCTTAGATATCAATATTTTGAAGCAATTGTGCAATGATTTTGAAAATCAGGTTTGCAGATCTTTATGTGAAGTGAAAAGTTGAAATTTCAGTGATTTTCCTTTTTTATATATAGGCTTTTGGGACAGAAAATAAACATCACAAGAAGTGATTCACCTCCTCCTAAAATAGTGTGCAAAGCAAACTGATATGAAAGCTCTTCAGAGGTGTCCATTTCTCTTCTTTAAAGGAGGGAGTCCAAATTCCCCAGATTAGATAACCTTTAGAGACAAGACTCAGTTCAAGACTGAGAAATTTAGATGAAGATGCACAGGCTGTCTAAATGTTCTTTATAGTCAACAGAGAACTAATCCATAGTCAGTAGAACAAATCAGCTTGCCATAAAGTTAACACCTATGACATTATTTCATAAAAATCAGACTCAACACTGAATTCAGTCCCAGCTGATGAGGACATTTTCCCCTTAGGTCTTGAAAACCCCCAAGGATAAAGATTCTAAAATTGTTTCACAGCTTGACTATCTTCATGGTCACTCTTATTTTACTCATCTGGAACTTCCTTTTTTTCCCATTATAATTGTTGTCTTTCCCTCCTGCTCTTTCCCTCAATAAAGATCCTGGCTCTATCTTACTGGAAATATCCCTCTATGGGACTAAGGTCCTCTTAAAGCTCTATAATCTGAAAGGCTGAGGAATCCCAGCTCCCTCAGACTCTCCTTACCGGGTAAGTGGAGCAGGCCAGTAGCTCTATGCTGAACTCATTCCCATCTGTTAATGTCTTCCTTGCATTAAAGGAGCAAAAACCATATTAAGTATTCCCATGTGGGTTAATAAGCACCACGCAAAGGGAGCAAGGGTGGAAATTTACTTCCTTAACCTACTGACTATGTTCCTCTTTATACAGGCCATTAGCCTTCATCATCACCAGTGCACAATGATGGCTCATGTAATGCCTACTGTCTGCTGGAACATCAGATCTCTTTCAGCAAAGCTGCAACCTGAGCAGTCACTCCCCAAACTGAACTGGGAGAGGAATTTATTCTATCACAGGTGAGGAATTTAATATTTGTCCCCGTTGGCTTCTTGGCTATTTGTCCAGTACCGGGACCACCTAAACTGCAACTTGAGTAAATTGAATGAACCGCCGTCCCCGCCTTCTTTGTTGTCGTCACTTCCCCTGTACATGTTAATACAACAGCAGTGGTAAAATAACGGCTGTCATTTTCCCTGAAACCCTATGCCACCATCTAGTGATGAGTTCATGGCCACACTGCCGTACCAGCTTTCCCAGCTGACAGGGTCATGTTCACTGCTGAAATAACCATACCCATCCCATTTTACTTCCGACGAAAGTAAAATATTTGCAATATTCTAACACAAACTGACACTGTAAATTTTTGCATTTAAAACAGAATGGTGAAATGTGAAACTGCTGGCTTCTGAACCTGAACCAGCAGTGTGCTCAGGTGGCCAAGAAAGCCAGTGGTGTCCTGGCCCTTATCAGGAATGGTGTGGCCAGCAGGACTAGGGAAGTCATTCCCCCCTGTATTCAGCACTGATGGGGCCACAACTCAAGTGCTGTGTCCAGTTCTGAGCCTCTCATTACAAGAAGGACAGTGAGGTGCTGGAGTGACTCCAGAGAAGGGCAACAAAGCTGGTGAGGGGTCTGGAAAGCATGTCCTATGAGAAGTGGCTAAAGGAAGCTGGGTTTGTTTAGCTTGGAGAAAAGAAGGCTCATGGGAGACCTTACCACTCTTTACACCTGCCTGACAGGAGGGTGTATCCAGGTAGGGGTCAGACATGAAAGCAGTAGCAGAATAAGACTACAGAAATTGCATCTATTAAATCATCAAAACATACACTGTGGTGTTAGTCTTCTCATATACTAGCATTGCACTACCACAAGTAACCAAAGAAAATATTATAGAGGCATTCCTACAGCACGACAACTAATATATACTAACTCTTAAATCCTTGTGAGAAAAAAACCAAACAAAACAAGTGTTTTACCATCAAATTAAGCCTTAGAAATTACCATCAAATAAAACCTACAGTGCACGGCTCTTAAGTTCATAAGACACGATAAAAGCAATATACATATGTTGTTTTTAGAATCAAAAAAAGAGTATGAAATTGAGGAACTTTTTTTGCTTCTTTTGTTCTCTTGGACAGTCAGGGAAGCATTTTTGCTATACTCTTTCTCTTTATGCTGCTATTAACAATGTCTCTTGCATAAGATTTCAAATGCGAGGATTAGCCAGGCTGGAATGAAAAATTTACAGTCCAAAGTGGAAAAAAGACTTTGCATTAGCAGGTACAATTTCCATCCACACAACCTACATTTACTTAAATACATCCATATGAACAGCTCCTTCAGAAACAAAATCGCTGATTAAGAGTGTAAATTTCAAATAAACTCAATACAGTACTAACAATTATTCCCCAGGAGAACTTCTATTAACATCAGTGAGTGTTAAGATTAAGCTAATACTGGTTTTGAAAATTTAATACTTAATTGATCAATTTAGCAACAATGCAATTTGTCTCAAGTTCTTGCTACATCTGAAGCATAGTGAATAAAGCAAGATGAATGACTCAGAACAAACAATTTCTCCTAAAAGGTTATGCTGTTTTTGGCTGAGATAGAGCTCATTTTCTTCATAGTAGTTAGTACACCATCCCCCCACTCCTCCCTCCTTCCCAGATTCTATGTCCTCCCCCCCAGAAGCACAGGGAGATGGGGAATGGGGGTTATGGTTAATCCATCACAAGTTGTTTCTGCTACTGCTGAGGGAGAGGAGTCCTTCCCCTGCTTCTGTAGGGTCCCTCCCCCGGGAAACAGTTCTCCACAAACTGCTGCAACATGGGTCACTTTTCCATGGGGTGCAGTCCTTCAGGCACAGGCTGCTCCAGTGTGGGTCCCCCACAGGGCCACAAGTCCTACCAGAAAAACCTGCTCCAGTGTGGGCTCCTCTATCCATGCCAGGATCCTGCTCCAGCACAGGTTTACCATGGGTTCACAGCCCTCTGTCAGGCATCCACTTGCTCTGGTGTGGGTCTCCTCCATGGGCTGCAGGTGGATCCCTGCACCTTTGTTGTGCTCCACAGGCTGCAAGAGCACAGCTGCCTCACCATGGTCTGCACCACGGGCTGCAGGGGAACCTCAGCTCTAGCACCTGGAGCACCTCCTCTCCCTCCTTCTGTGCTAATCTTGGTGTCTGCAGAGTTGTTCACACGTTCTTACTCCACTCTTCCCTGGCCACAATTATATCTGCCCAAAAACTTTTTTCCTTCTTAAATATGTTATTACAGAGGCTTTATCATCATTCCTGATTGGCTCAGCCTTGGCAGCAGTGGATCCATCCTGGAGCTGGCTGACATTGGCTCTGCTGGACACGAGGGAAGCTTTGGGCACCTTCTCACCGAAGCCTTCCCTGTGCACCTTCCCCAACCCCCCAACTACTGAAACCTAGCCACACAAACCCAATACAGATAAACTGAAAAAATAAAGGAATGGCCTTCATGAGGCACTGTGAAACTGAAAAAAGTACTATCAAGGACTTGAAGCCATAGAAAATATATTCTATTTCACAAGAAATTCAAGTTTAAGAATATTTTTCTGCGGCAGAAAGCATGAAAGTTAATTATAACTCATTTTTATACTTTAACATACATAGACCATCATCTTTTTCTCTTGTCGAGATTTGAGAATTATTTCCTTTCGAAGTTTTGCTTATGTCATTTTGCTCTCTCGTTATTTCTGTTGCTCTTTTGTTGACATTCTTTGTCTACACATTTCTGAAATGGTGTTGCCTAGAGTGAGATGCAAGCCCTTGGCAGAAAGATATAGAAGAATGTTTCTTTACCTTGTTCTCTTTTTTTATATCTGTAGCTGTAACAATGATTCCCCCCCTCAGCAGAACAATGTTCCCTCATGATCCCTTACAAGCTCTTGTAACATTTCTTAGGGTAGTGCCTTCTAGCTAGTCTCTCTTGAAATGTGTAGTACATATGTAAAGATTATTATTTGTATAAAAGTAAGGAAAATTGTCATTGCTTTTCTGACTGTCATGCTGTTTATTTGGGGGGTTTATTTTCCTTCAGATCATTTCCCTTGTTTTTCTTATACTTTGAATCCTCTTCTTACAGCTATTTTAATGTAATTTGCAACTAAATGCTACCTGTCCCTTCTTCAGGTTGCTTACAAAAGTATTGAGTAGTGCTCAATCCAGAGCAGAGGCATTTTGGGATCTCACTCAGCCCATCACTTTTGGTGGCAAATTACTGCACTGATTTGAAAACTGTAGTCAGAGTAGCTGCCTCATCTAACAGTGTTTTATATAGTTCCAGCTGCTGAATGTCTACAACAACTCATCCAACAGACTTCAATCTACTCTTCCTGAAAAAGTTGTATAGAAAGGTAGAAAAAGAGATATGACACTGCCTGAATTGGAACACTGCCTGAAAATTAGGTTGGATCTTTGAATTATTTCAAGGACAATCTTGCTGAAAGAGAGGCATTCTGCTATTCCATAGTGGTTTGATGCTCCTGTGCAAGGTCCTGCAGAAAGAAGGGAGAATCATCGTCTGCTTCATTGATTTCTGGCCTGTTTGACTGTAGGATGAAATCAAGGAAAAGTTCACTTACGTGTCGGAATGCAAACTGTCCATCAAGAGCTGGACAAAGGCTTCCTTTGTATCATTCAAATCATAAAGGCTTCTAAGGCTACCCATGGTTTGTTCTCAATTTTTAACTTCAGGAAAAGAAACTGTACCACTATGCAAAATATTTTGATTGGGTCTTCACAGCAAATCACTTTAACTTCTATCTGTACAGACTCCCAGTAAAAGTAGAGCTACCATTAATGCCATTTCAAGTTAAACTTTAAAGAGGTATAGCAACCAACCTACCTAATTATAAATTTTTTTTTTCACTTACTGCCATTCCAAAGACACATTCTGACACCACCAACAAAAACCCAAACAAACAAACAAACAAAAATCCTACAGCAAGTGTACTAATATACTATAACCTCCTTCAGAGATGCAGGAAAAAACATGGTAAACTACAAGAAATAAAATGGTCTGGACAAGTAATTTACAGCTACAATCAGAGCATTATACTAATGGATAGTATATTCATACTGGGGAAGAATTCATTTTGTAGCTAAGCATATAATAGCTTTACAGACAGAATGGCCAACATTTATAAGAGTAACTTGTTTCCATTACAGTAAACATTCATGAGGTTTGCATAAACAGAAATGCCTGACTTAGGTTATATGGTTATATGCATAATACATGAAGATCTGAAGAACAATAAGTGAAGAGACAGGGGTTCAATCAACACTGCAAGTCTTTTTATAACAAGAAGTAGCTCAAAATATCTGACTCCATTTCTTTATTAATGTCACATTACTTGTATGTTTCTACAGCTGTGTGCCTGCTTTCTCTTTATGTGTGCAAGAGAAGCAACAGAAGGCAAGCATACATTTCCATCTATTTTGTTGTTATTTCCGAAGTTCCTTGAATATAATGACTAAAATATTATTCATTCTGAATTATACATGTTTTAGTATAAATGTGAATCATGATATAATGTATCAGATGTTATGACAATAAATTTATATTGGTACAGTACTTTAACAGATTTTTCAGTTTTATGTTTCAGCTAGGGGATGAAACACCCAGCTAGTGATCATAAAACAACTGTGCTGAGTTATTCATTTTTACTAATTTAGTTCTGTGTTTATACTGTGAAGGGGCATCATTTATCAATTTAAACACTCTTTTTAACTAATGACCCATGCAATTGCTTACAGCAAGCATCTTTACCTCCCTGCTTGTCTTTTCAATAATTTTGACAGTCGAAATAATCAGGAGAAGCAATATGAATGTTAAGGTTAAACTAATTTCTTCATTATAGATGGACACTACATCTTAAACATGGTTCAACCCCAAAGATACCAAAATTCAACTGTAGTGGATTTATAAACAATAAAGTTTTATAGAATTCTACACAAAATTGATATAAAAATTGTTATAATTCAGTTTACGTACAATTTCTAGGTATACAGACGCCTATCCTCATAGGTAACTATTACCTATCAGGCCCCTTTGAAGGGAAATATTCAAAGGGGCACTGATTATAAACACTAGATTTTTCTTGGATATGAAGACATGAAGATGAAGTCAACTGAAGTTGTCAGGGACAAATAAGTGAAAAATGAAAAGTGGTCTAGGGAACATAGGCTTTGCATATCAACATTATCAAAACCAAAACAAACTAGAAAGGCTGCAGGGGGTGACTGTGTGCCTTGGGAAGAAGTTTGTAATCATTTAGGAGCAATTTCGACTAAATTTTTCCACTCAACATTTAAAAGTGCCAGGTATGCCATTCAGTTACAAGAAAAGAAAGGGCCTCTACATGTATGATTTTTTTTTTAAACAGTTCCTTATGCATCTATGGTTGGATAGAATATCCTCATAAAAGAAAGGTTCTTATTCTGCCGTAGTACTTCTTAATTAAACTAAACAGTTAAAAATCCCTGTAAGAATCAAAATAATTGTGCTTTTATAGATAGAAAAAAGCTGTTGACAGTGTGAAGTGACCAAATCCAGGATTTAGCCACTGATTGGTTACTCAGCCATCAATTACAATTACTCCCTGAAGAAACAAGACCGTAGAATGGAATTTTTACAGTAGAACCTTTTCAGAAGCTAAACCCAAGGACAGAAGTTGAGGTAAAGTCTTTAAATAGAAAGTAGTAAGATGGGACTACACTGGAACTACCTTGACATGGTACTGTAGCTTAAGATGTTCATTTCCAGTAGGTATGCTCTTCTTATATACACATATTTTGAAGTCTGTGTAAGGATATGGAAATAGAAAGAGTTACCTGAAACAACTTCTGTTATTCTAAGAAGCAGTAAGTCATATGTCAGTCTAACTCAACTGTAGTAAATGACCTCATCATTCTTATCGATATTGTATAAATTACATTAGGCTAACATGGAGCTACTTACTTGATTTTTCAGGAAAAACAACAGAAACTACACAAAGGAGCATTTAATCAACACAGTGAAAAGTTCTGACAATCAATATAAGTTGTCCTCACTCTGCCTCCTCTCCAGTACCAGCAACATCACCAATCCCTTTCTTTGAAGATGCTCTGAGTGCCGTGAGTGCAGCCCAGAGTAATCTGGAGTCAAGTCTTCTTGAATTTAATACAAGCCCTCCATTAGTCTTCTATGGCGAAACCTCTACAGCTCATCCACCTTAGACAAAGGCAGCACAGTTCATATTATTAATAACATATTCAATATTCTGCTCTGTTTGGCTTTTTCCAATCAAAAGGAAGGAAGAATGAAGAAAATTCATCACTGAACAAGAACCTTCCAAGTGTTTTGGTACTTCATAAAAAGTCAGGTTCAGGTATCTTCCATTTTCAAGCAAAGTTTTATACAGCATGTCAAAAAGTATAATAGGTTCATGGGATTCTAAGTTAAGAGCAACCACCCATTACATCTTATTCTAGGAAGTACCTCCTTGTTAAGAAAGTAGTCAAAAGCAGTATCCTGCTTCTATTCAATTTTTTGTTTTAAGTAATATTTTAGTGACTGCTAATGCAAACTGAATTATCAAAATACTAAACATAGCTTACAGTACTTCAGATGTTCAATTACAACAGTAAAAGGGAAAAATGGATTAAAACTTTGAGCAGGACAAAAATTCAAGTCATAAAAAATCCATTCAATAATGTGCTCATACGTGCTGCTTTGAATCAAGCATGCAAGTGTTATGGTAGCAGATGGTGTTGTTATATATGGTGACAACTTTTTTCTCCCATTGCTCAGGGACAAATACACCCTTTTGTTAGTATTTTTTGTGTCAGCCACATGTCTTTTCCTCTTTGCCTTGATCAAAGTCCATTCTTATAACAGACTTGTTTTAGTTAACCTGTGAGGGAACCTCCCTGTTTTACCAACTTACTAGAAAACAGGACTTCGGCTTCTAATTCACATAAATACTTTTGGCAACATGCAATGATAGTTGGCAAAAGTATACTGGAAAATGTCAATGAGAGGGAAACTGTGTTATCCCAGTGCACATACTGCCTAGCTCTTGTTCACCGAAGGGTAAAGGCTGTAGGTGAACAACCTGAGCTCAGCCACAGAGCTGATACAAAAGGTCTGCAACCACAAGGGAAGATCTTATTCTCTCCCATTATTTGTTTGTTTGTTTCCCACTCATGTTGTCTTTTCAGTGAATCTATGAAGTGGGAGACTTCCTGAAGATATTTTTCCCTCTTTAATCTAAAGTTCTGTATTATAAGCAGCTAAGATTTCATTAAAACTAGTACCTCATAGCATCTGTCACATGAAAATTCAAGTGAGTTATGCTTAGTTTGGGAAAAAACTGTGATGTCAGAGGGATGAGGACAAGTATTGAACAGCTTCTTTGTCACAAAACCCCAAATATGCACAACATTAATCAAAAATTAATGGGGGAGGAGTGGGCTCCAACCCTGTTTTATCCAACATACTCATCCTGACAGGTCCCTACAGATTCCCATTACTGTGTGTGTCAAAGTAAGAGCAAATCTCAATTAAACAGTCTTATAGAAGTTATCTAGACTTTGATTAAGAAGTTCCCTAATTTTCGATAATTTTCCTCTTGCAATATTTCATTACTTTTAAATATTTCAAATTTTCTTTCTCCAAAGTATGTCCCCAGACCGGCTAGAATTTAAAAGAGTATGTTTTCACATTTGTTGTATTCTAATTTTTTCTTCTCTTCCCTTAATAATTTTTTCAATTGTATCAGTTCATCACATAGTGATTGCTGATCTTTTTGATATGAATAATTTGATAATTATGATCTGTAATTTAGGGTACCAGAGCTTTGTTAGCCTATCTTTTGTTACTTTGCATAGTATTGAAGGTGCTTTAATGATTTTGCCTTTATTACCTGTTCTATTAATGTCATTAGGTTTTCTTCCTATTTGTAACATATTTTAAAATCCAGTAGGTGTTCTAAAAACATTATAAATATTAATCTAAATACTTTAATGATTACACACCAGGTAAACTTAACATGAGCCTTATTCATGGTTTATTTTAGCTTGCACAAGCAGACTCACTAATTTTAACACTTTGTTTTAGTGATCACAGATTCAGCCCCAAGACCATTCCTAGGATCTCAAGTCAAACTCGTGAACCTAACAGGTTTCTAAGTGCCATCTAACAGTCTCATGACCTCACTTTCTATACCTTGCTTTCAGCTTTATGCCACAATCAATTTAACCTTGTTACAAGTTTTGTTGAGTCTTGACACTTAAAAACACAGTAATGCAGAGTTTAATGAACTTATCTAGGGCATCAATTTTACCTTTTTCTTAAGTCTATATTTTTGGCATTGTACTTCCACTGAACTCAAATTTAGCACAAAATTATCAAAGCACCAAAACACAAAATACTTATTTTGGGCCATCGTTCTCATGGCTACCATTGGAGTATACCACATCCATTTACAAATGGAGAAGAATGTGTTTTATCACTTGTATCAGTATGGGCTGATCCACTGCTTTCAGTAGTCCACTGATTGGAGGGCATTACTACTTCTGTTCTTGACTATTTACATAATGTCATCTTTGATCTGAAAAAAACCCAGTTAGACATGTTACTGACACTGACACAAGCAGTGGCTGAGAACAGTCATTTGTGATGTAAGAGAGATCAGCAGTTTAAAAGATAATGAAAAAAAATCATTATTTTGAAGATGACACAAATATGAGAACTTCCTGAAATCAATTTTCCATGTGGTAACTCCACTAACTTCACAATTTGTGATTTACATCATATAAAACTGTAGGAATAGGGAGTTCCACAAAACCTCTGAGAACAGTGAGGTGAGCGCGATCGCATAAGTTATACCAATGGAATGCGGTTTTGTCAGATACTTTAGTCTTAGAACATTTTATTAGTTGCTAACCATTAATGGCTGTGAGATCATAAATTCTGTGGCATTTGATGCACAGAAATTACAATCATTAGTTGTTTTAACAAGACTGTAACAGTAAATGTCCTTATATGATACCCATAAACCAACTAGCAAAATGGGTAGTATAATAAAATAAATTAGAAATAAATAAATAAATCCAAAAAGCAAGTTTGCGGCAATACTCCTTCCAACATGTCCTCTCACATCTTATTAGTTTTTAGAAAAGGCTGTATTCAGGTTGTATCCTGTATCTATTCCCTGGAGTTTAGTAAATTACTGTGTGGTTTTATGGGTTTGGATTCTGTTTGTTTTGGTTTCTGTTTGGTTTAGATTTTTTAAATGCCTCCATCACTTTTGATTTTCTGAGTGAACAGTTTCCCACAACCAAAGTTCAGAAGGTCCTCATTGGGTTAGAAGTGGAGTAAGTTCTACTGCTACCAAAAAACCCAAATTTAACCAATCATTAGAAAAAAACAAACCAAAATGTAAACAAAACCCCAAACAAACAAACAAAAAAACTCCAACCAGTAAAATTATTTGGTATTTGGGGTTCAGATCAGTATTTCAAGAAAAAAATAACCCCCAAATAACCTGGGTATAAATAAAGAAAATCTGAATTGATCATGATTTCCATGAACAACAGCTTGAAATCAATAAGCCTACAAGGACTATATTTTCTCTTTTCTTCCCATTTACACTCCCTTATCTCTCACACAGACCACAGCACACACAATCCAAATTGAAAGTCAAATTACCTATAACGTAGAGCTTATCTTTAAAGGAAAAGTTTAGGGTTTTTGTTAGTTACTCTCTAAGTATAAAAAATAAGCAAAAGAAGATATGAGGGGCAGCTAAATCATTAAAATTACTTTGAAGTGCTGAGTGTAATCTAAGCACTTCAAAAAGCATCTCTGCTCTATCCTTTAAAAGGTGATTATGATATTTAATCTTGCAAAACATGTAATAGAGAGTTATATTTTAACTTTTGTTTCATTCTCAATTTTCTTTTAAAAGCTACATCTCAAATATGAAGAAAATCTGCTACTGACAAGCATACAACGAGCAAAGTGAAGTACTCTTTAAGACTTGCAGTTGTTACAGAATTCTGGTAGAGGCTCCTAGAACAATAGTTATTTGATCTTCAAACAGACTGAACTCCACTCATATTTGAGTTCTCACATTCAGGGGGATGGGGTTTATTTCTCCTTTCTAAAGGCTTATTTTGCTAAATAAGCTATTTTGCATGCAGATTTCACCGTGAATAAAGTCAGGAAAGGATGACATGTGGGTAGCATTTGGGAAACTGTTGAGGGGGGATGAAAATAGACCCCCAAAAAACTAAAAGGAAATCACCACAACAAAATAATGCTGGAAAGGTTCGCTCTTTGCCAAGGTAAAGCCTGAACACATGTGCAGCATTGAAATATGTCCCCCTTTTAGTGCATCACTGTTGCCATTTGCTCCTACAGCAGAGCTGACTTGACAGCATTGAAGAGAACTGCAGTGTCCTACACACAACCATTTAATCACTTACTGCTTAATTCCTTTTCCCCCAAAATGAACCTTGACATTTTTAAATACAAATATACAGAATAAGATTTTAAAAACCAAGGAAGCTTCTGCTGGGGGGGAAAAAACCAAAACAAATAATCAAACAAAAACCCCCAAACCCAAACAAAACACACACCCCAGCCCCCAGTTTCTTTCTTCTAATTCTCAGTCAGTTTAGAAGACTTCTTCACTTACAAGAACACAGGATCCAAATCAACTGCCTCCCTGTGGGTGCCCACAGTCACCTAAGAAAGTTAAAGAGGACAATTGTCCAAATTTGCCTCTGCTGCCACCAGGGAGCTGCACATAAAGAGTATATTTAATTGGCTGCATCCTTTAAGAAATAAGCAAAATTCCACACATTTTGCAGCAGGGAGACAATTTCTCACAAGCTTCTGTTTCCAAAAGCAGTTTTTCATCTCAAAACAGAAATGGAAGGGGAGACCTGCCCTGCTTCCTTTTAGAAAGGCTTGTAACTTCTCTCCAGCCTCCAAAATAAAATATTTCCAAATAATCAAAGAACTCTAATCTGTATAATAATTAAAAATTATCTAATTGCATAACATTCTTAAACTATGTTTGAAGTAAGAGTGATTTCCACTGAGATGAAGTATATTTTTCTACTAAAATCCCTTTCAGCTCAAATGGTGGCTTTCTGTAAAGCAGGGCACATGATCTAAAGCTTAGATTAAGAAGCAGAGACACACATCCTGGAATTAACATAGGCGTGCAACCTGGGAATGCAGGGATGGGATCAAGAAAGCTAAGGAAGGCACAGGTGGAGTTCAATTTGACAAGAAATGTGAAGAATAAGAACAGCTTCTGCAGGTACCCTAGTCAGAAAAAGGAAGACAAGAAATTTCAAATTACACAGAATAAATCGCAGAATCATTTAGGTTGGAAAAGACCTCTAAGATCATTAACTCCAACCTTTAACCAATTAGTGCCTTGTCAACCAGACCATGGCACTGAGTGTCACATCCAGCAGATTCCTGAACACCTCCAGTAGGACTTCACATCCCTGGGCAGTCCATTCCAATGCATAACAACCCTTTCCATGAAGAAATTCTTGATCTTGATGACATGGAGAAAGCTGAGCTACTCAATGACTTTTTTGTCCCTGTGTTCACTAGCAAGTGTTCTTCCCTCATCTTTTAAAGTTTCCAAACCTCATTGTAATACTTCTACAAGATCTTTGATGTAGTCTCCCAAAACTTCCTTGTTTCTAAATTGAAAAGATATGGGTTTGATGAATAGACGTGATGGACTTGATGGAGAAGAACTTGGCTGGATAGCTACATCCAAAGAGTGCAGTCAACAGCTCAGTGTTCAAATACACATGAATAGGTGTCGCTCAGGGGTCCATATTGGGACCAGTTCTGATCAATCCTTTTATTAAGGACACACAGTGTGATCAAGTGCAGCCTCAGCAGTTAAGCAGCTGACAGGAGCAGTTCATACACTTGAGAGAATGGATGTCATCCAGAATGATCTTGTCAGGCTTGACACATAGGCCCATGGAAACGTCATTAAATTCAACAAGGTCAAGTGTAAGGTCCTGCAATTAGGTTAGGGCACTCACCAATATCAACATGTGCTAAGGAATGAATGGATTGAGAACATCCCTGTGTAGAAGGATCTAGGAAGAGTAGTGAATGAAAAATTGGACGTGAGCAGGCAATATGCACTTTCAGGCCAGCAGACCAGCCATATCCTGAGCTGTGTCAAAAGCATTTGGCCAGCAGGTTTGAGGCAGGTAATTCTCCCTGCTCTCATGAGACCCCAGTTGGAAGAACAGCTTTTACAATGATTATAGTGAGACACTGGAATAGGTTTGCTTAGGGAAGTTGTGGATGTCCCATCATTTGAAGCATTCAAGGTAAGGTTTGACAAGGCTTTGAACAATCTGTTCTAGTAAAAAATGTCTTTACTCATTGCAGTGGGTTGGAACTAGATGATCTTTAAGGTTCCTTCCAACCTAAACTAATAATATAATGGCCAGTCTTCGCAAGCGAAGATTTGGGAAAGGTCATTAACCCTTCGAGCCTGCGCAGTGGATTTTTTAGGTGAGACACAGCGTGCGCTGAACTGAGCCCACCCTTTAATCCTGAGGTTCATCTGCCGGGGCCAAGCAAGCTTGGACAGTGGCAGTGAGGTCCCCAGGACGTAGGTTTGTTTAGAGTGACCTTCTCTTAGATGGATTGCCTTACAAGGCTGACGAGCTCCATCTGCCCGGGGGGCTGGGAATCGAACCCGGGTCGCAGCGGTGAGAGTCCTGCACCCTAACCACTGGACCAACCTAAACTACTCTGTGATTAAAATGCTCAACTTGTAGACAGCTAAGGTAGTCCTTCAGATTCCATTGGAAAGTCAAAGGAGGGAGACAGACACCTCTGCTTTGAGATTATTTCCCTCATGTTAACACAGACTTCTAATGACAATTGGCTTCTGAATTACTTAATGATTATAATCATTTATGACTAGCTCTGTCACAAATTCAGGGAGCTAGTCAAGCACAGTCCACCCTAGCTGCCCAGTAGTACATTGAACAGGCAAAGATTTCACAGCCAACAGTTCTCTGGAGAGTTCTAATGGAAGCTTTGATCAAACCAGGCAATTTTGGAAACTAAAGCTGTATCAGGAGAAGTAAGTGTTTTATGTATGCCATGTTTTGCAATGGTGAAGCCCTGTAATCTGGTACTGCCATCCTCAATAACAGACCATAAGCTCTGTAAGGGGCTTGCAAGGCCTCAGGACCAAGGCTTGCTACAGTTAGGTTCACTCTGCATGAAGTTCTCCAAACTTGCCTGCAGCTTTGCTTTGCTTGATTTAGTTGTGATAGAAATTTCTCTGATAGGCTATCTAAGGTTAATTTGGTTTCCTTGTTTTTCCTTTTTTTATGGTGGTACAACCATAATTTTATATGGATAGCTGTAGCAAAGAGTTACTCTTTGCAGAATGAAATATTTTTCAGTTGGCACAATGACATAGTTAAAATAAACATGGGCCTGGTTTGAGACTTTGAGAAACAGTGATACAGGATGTGATCCAGGGAAATACATGCATAGGAACAATAAGTGGTGAGCCAAAAGCTTGGCACTAGAGAACTCACAGCTATGAACAACTCACCCATAGCCAACTACAGAAATGTAGACCTAGACAAAGTAGGAGTAGTTAACATGCATGGGACACCATATTAAGTAAATATGGATAAGATATGGAACTGCAGACTATGGAAGAAAGAGCAAACATAAAATTGTCTTAAGTAAGAGTAACCTCAAGAGCATCCTAAAGTGAGGAAGAAGAAAACATCAACTACTGCACCCAGAAAAGCAGGGAAAAGACAAGCATAATACTAGGAAAAATAGTAGGAACCAAGAAGTGGGTGTGCAACTATTTTAACTGCATTCTTATTCTTTTTTCCTTTTCTGTAAAAATTTAATCTGGACTAATAATGATTAGACTTCAAGCCTGGTTAACAATTCCAGGCTTACATAATACACACACAGAGAATGTTCTGCCTCTTTCCCCATAAATAAGATTTTGTGCATCGAAAACTGCTGTTTTAAAATTCTTGTTACTTCAGGTTTACAGTTCACTGACACCACACATGTGCCTTGTCTTGTTAAGCAAGTGTAAGAAAGGCACAGATCTAATAAAGTCAAGGAGATTGTGTGACCTTCCATTCCTCCTATGGCCCTTTTCAGGTCAATCTAACAAGCCAGCTTCAAAGAACCTTAAGGCAAGATTTCTTGAAAGTACATCATACATGAATAATTCAGTAAATATTTTAGGAAGTCTTGCAGCATATACAAGATGAAAGATTTCAAAGTGTTAAAGGATGCAAATAAAAAATACAGAGTTAGCAAGTACTCAAAGTGGTTTTTACAGACTCATAGCAACACACATACCTAATGAAGTTAATGAGATTACTTGGGTGAATAAATAGTATTTAGATAGGCAATACACAGTGGTCCAATAGCATTGTACAAAAACATGGAATTCTAAAATACACAAGGTGAAGATTATGTGAGAGATTTGAACAATTCTCAAAAGTTTCAGTTAAAATGCAGTGTCAACATTATGTGTACTACAATCAACCTACTCCCTTTCTTCGCAATTAAACAGGTGAGTGACTTAACAAGCTACCTGATTCCTTACTAAGCAAGATCAATGTCTTAGTTAAAATTTAGACATGTTTGTCTAATATTTTGTTGCAAACGTCCATATATCTGCCTTATTGTCCCAACTGCAGAAGAAAAACATGAAAAGTTATGCAAATGAAACCTCCAATATATGGGAAGGATATGAATAACAAAGTAATTCAAAGTACAATTATTAATGGTTTAGTTAAACAACAGAAGATGAAAAGCAAGGTATGTGACTATATTTATATGCTAACTATCCATCTAACATAGCAAATTATGCAACCTTTAATTAATCAGGAAAACAGCTGCTGGCTACAGTAACATAGCATATCCAACTTTCTATTTTCTATCCCAATAACCCACAGGTTTTATTCCATAAATATTGAATCAACCCTGGATCAGAACTACACCTTTCACCAGTTTAAAGAAACAAAAATCTGCAAACAATGATTCCAGATGAAATAGAAATTTTTTCTATTTTCTTCTGTTTTTACAAGAAAAGACATAAAAGCCCAAAGTCATTTTTGCCATTGCAAGCAGATTTGTAATAAATGCAAAGCAGTTATCAACAGTAACTCTTAGTAAGCTGCAGAGACTTTTTTGTAAATGCAGAAATACAGTTTTCATAATAAAAAGAGATACTACCTTAAATTAAGGACAATAGATAACCAAAACACATAAGCAATAAAAAGACTACTACAAAGCAGAACCAGCATGTCTGAAAATGCACTTTTGTCATCTGAGAGTTGAAAAGTCCAATACAAATTTCCTTGATTTGTACCGGCCAAAGGAAAAAATAACTTGCTTTATAAATAAGACCAGAAATGAAGCAAGTCATAGTCAGATTCATTAAAATCTAGGTAAGTGTCAGCTACATTTAATCTGAGACCCTCCTGAAGGTAAGTTAACACTATTGAATATATCCAATAACTAGAAAAGGAAGTAGGATTTAACTCTTCAAACAAATAGAAGCCTGGGGATAAATGCATCAAAAATCTCCCCTGACTAATTTGGCAAGATGCACAAGACACTGACAATATTTTAATTTCCACACTGGTAAAGAGGAAAATACTAAGCCCAGAAACGAAAGTTCAGGCAAAAGGAGGTTTGAATGGAAAATAGACTCCTTCTTTAACTACATGCATCTTGATATTCAGCAACAGTTGCTGTTTATAATAAATTTAGAGTGGGGGCAGGGAAGGACACAGGTTACTTAGCTAAAATTGTAACTTCAGCAAATCTGTAAGGCTATGAACAAACAAAGTTATTCCCCCAAATCCCAGTTGGCTGTAAAATGGAATAAACAAAAATGTCAACTCTGTTGAGTCACATTGCATGTCTTGTTTCAGAAAAGCACTTGGAGATGTGCTCCATAAATTCCTTATGCAGATGAATTTAAAAAAAAGGAAAAAAAGATCTAACACAATTTCAGAATTGCTGAAATTTTGACCTTGTTTTTTCTCAAACTTTTGCTGCACCAAGAGAGTTTATTTTAACTTAAAAAAAATTGAAGTCCAGGTAGAAGAACTGAAACATTTTGAGCAAAGAAGAAAAGTTAGTCTTTTTCTATTTAGTAAGTGGGATTTCGCTTGGTTTTGGTTATTTTGGGGGATTTTTTTTTTAAAGCTGTCTACAAGCTATCTATTGGTTTGCAAGGTTTTTATATCGTGTTACACATCTATACTGGTTCCAGCTGTGACGGAATTAAATTTCTTCATAGTACCTAGTATGGGGATATATTTTGGATTTGTGATGAAAACAGTGTTGATAACACAGAGATTTTTCAGGAATTGCTGAGCAGAGCCTACATAGTGTCAAAGCCTTTTCTGTCCTGTCAACAAGCAGGTTGGGAGTGCACAAGGAGTTGGGAGGGAACACAACTGGGACAGCTGACCCCAACGGACCAAAGGTATATTCTATACCATAGGATGTTATACTCAGCAATAAAATGGTCAGGAGTGGAGTTTGGCTAGGGCTGCTATAGCTCAGAGATATTTGGAGTGATGGCCTTTGTCTTCCCCAGTAAACATTATGTGTGATGGAGCTCTCCTTTCATGGAGACAGCTGAACACCTGTCTGCCCATGGGAAAAAGTGAATTAAATCCTTATTCTGCTTTGTTTACATGTGCAGTTTTTGCTTTAACTATTGAACTATCTTTGTCTCAACCCACAAGTGTTCTCACTTTTGCCCTTCCTATTCTCTCTCCCATCCCATTTTGGGGACCAGTGAGCAAGTAGCGGTGTGGTGCTTAGCTGCCTACTGGGGTTAAACCACAACAATGATGTTAATACTGATTCAGATCAGTCTGAATCACTGACTGCACTTAGAGAATCTTGACATTTCAAAATACTCTTGCAGTGTTAATAGCAACCATACAAACACACAGCAATGAAGGCAGATAAGAAAGATCATGAAATAGGATATTAATATCAGCACAGTTGGGATGATGATCTTCTAGGATATAGATTAGATTCTCCAGTATTTTAATACTCAACAGCAGAGACATAAAATCACTGTATTAAGTTATTTAGGCTACGAAGAAAGAGAAACAGTCCTATTACAACACTAACTTTCCACTTCTACAACCACATTATAGTTTTACATGCTGTTCTGGTTTAGAACTGGCACGACATAGTAGCAGAGAGGACTAACTCCTGCATTCTTTCCCCTAGGAAGCCTACTTTTACCAAAACATTCTCCTGTTGGGTTTGGGATCTCAAAGAGCAGAAGGAGAATTTTGTGGAGGGAGGTTGCTAGTTCACGAAATGATTACAAGGTATTAACCCCTGACACTGTTTGTGACTGATTCATGCACCAAGGACAGAGACCACAGTAGTTCTTATATGGATCAATAAGTCACTAGAAGGCATAAAATAATCCCTCCCAGAATCACAGGCAGTCAAAAAGACAGTTCCATGAACTTATCTTAAGACATGTAATTCCCTTTCTAAGGGCTACTAGCCACATGAAGGATGTCTTTCCATTAAGGATTGTGCTGGAATGATCTAGCTAGGATGTAAGCTGGAAAGCAGAACACAGCTGACATAGCTTATAATTTGACTAACATAATGGTCAAAGCTCTTCAAAATTATTTTTTCTTTAGATGCAAAATTCATGGGCTCATAATGAGACCTTCAACATTTAATTTTACTTTTCTGACAATTCAAGTAAGAGGTATTCCATCACAACTTTCAGTACAATGCCTTTTTTCCCTAGGAAAGAATTTCTAATTATGAAAAGTCTAATTAGGAAATTTTTGCCTTTGGATAGTTTAAGAAAAAAGCTTTCCTGATTTCTGACTCCTGGTCCTTTGAATATTGCTGAAATACAGCATTTAAACAAAAGGAATTTCGCTTCTTTTTTAACTGATGAAGATTCATTCATACACTTCAGAGCAAAAGCAGATTACTTTACCTATCTATCACCACAAAACCACCATTACGTTTGTCATAAATTTTCTGAACACATGTAGGATTAAAAATAGGTTTTTTTAGCTGTTATTGTTAAATGTTTTTGATGTGTACATCACTGATATTCTAGATTAGCTATCAGACATTTACAGAATAATCTCACAGCACTGCCAGACCTCTTCTGCCCTGAGACTTTGCTACTCTTTATAGCATGTTCTGACACATGAAATATCATGGGTTTTTTTCAACTGCATTGTGATTTCTTTCCTGTATAGCATCATTAACAGTCATTTAGATTGTATCATTCAAAAAAAATGTTTTTTTAAAGAAAATTTGCTAAAGAAAGGAAAAGTTGTTTTTTTTCTTTTTAAGGACTGCAGTTGACAAAGGAAATTTATACCTTTGTCAGGAAACAATTACTGCCATTCCAAAGAGGTACAACTACAAATTTCAGCCTTAAAAGGTCCCATTTCAGTCTGTGCTTCCACTCTATAAAGCTTTTGGTTTACTTCATTGCTACACATAACATTGCTAAAAGGTTTAACAAACATCTCAGCTTGAAAAGAACAGACAACCAAAATAGCGTGATGGTGCATCCCACCCCTCCCCCTGGCCACACTAGGGTCTGAGAAATACTCATTAGGCCTCAGCCTTACCTGCACCTGGGCTAAGCTCCTTTTGAGCTTGTCGGAAACACTGTCTGTTCCTAGGAATTAGTGTTGCCTAACAAGCTCCTCACTTCTTAACGAACAGCCTTGGAAACTTTTTTTCCTAAGTAAACACCAAAGTGGAATAATATTTTTTTTCTCAAATTTTCAAACAAAGTTGCCAAACCAAAGTGCAGCCAGGATGAAAGATTATTAGGACTAAAGCCCACTCTTGCAGCCCTATAAACAGTGGTCCAGAATGAGACCCCCTGAACTCTCCTAGACTGCAGTGGACTGCAACCAGCATCTCCCTCTGAGCTGGGATGCCTCTCAGAGATAGCAAACTCTCAAGTAGTACAAGTAAGTAGTAGAGTGAACCCTGCCAATGAACTTTGTCCTGCTGTTGCTTTTATATTAAATCTGTTTTTTCCTGATACCTTTGCCAATTATTTTTTAAGCAACCTTAAAACACACATTCACGACAAATGCCAAGCAAGAAGTATTGTACTAAAAATAGAAAAAGAAGTATATTAGTCTATTAACAGACGAAGCTGTCAATGCACCAGAATACCAGCACTCCCTACGTTAATGTTAGTTAAGTTTTCTTACCAGTTTAAAAGGATGAAACTAATAAAATTTGCACTGCTTCTTTCTCCAAAAATCACAGCAAAACAGAGAATAGTTACAGGTTCGTGAGCAATAAACTGAATCCTTCCTAAAACCCATGCAACAGAATATAGCACAAAATGCATAGTTTTCAATTCCATCATCAGATATTCTTTATAATCTTTTGGACCTTTTCAGAGCTGAATATACTAATCCACTAATGTTCACAAGTCATATTCACAGTTCCAGATCATTGGAACAATCAAAGTTTTTCCAATCAAAACTGTTCCAGTGATTGCATCTTCTGGTGGAAGGTTCCCTGCCCATAGCAGTGGGGGCATTTGGAGCTGGATAGCCCTTAAGGCTGCTTCCAATTCAAACCATTCTGTGATTCTATGAAAATTAAATACTATCTAATAGATAAAAGAGCACCTATGACTAAACCATAGAGATTAACTGGCTGAAGATTCAGTAGACTACTCATCTCACACTTAATAGTAGGGGATCATTATGCATACAAGTTGCATAAAGTCAACATTTCCTTGCCAATTTAGCTTCCTACTGCAAACTTGAAATATTTGCCTCAGATTATTCAGTTTGTTTTGCACACACCCATTCCCAGAGAGTAACTACTCTCACCGTAGTATGGCAGTTTGTTGGTAGAACTACACAGCCATTAACTAGACTCATGAACAACATGTAGGAAGCAGTGTTCAAGTGCTGATCCAGCACAAACAAATTTTTACTCTTAAAAGAGTGCAGGTAAGGTACTTTGGTACTTCAGGGAGGGGAAAAAAAACACAAACCAAGAAACATTAGCTTGAGTCCAGAGGTCTGTTATCTTGACTGGATCCATGCTGACTGGAAAAATCACAGTCTCAGGAAAATTACCATGGCAAACTCATAGTATTATACAAGAGATTAATGTTTTCAAGTTTCATAGTATTATACAAGAGATTAATGTTTTCAAGTTTGTTGAGTAAATGTTCCAAATTTTTGTTTGTTTTAAATAGCTGAAAGTATTGAACCATAAAACAATATAAAAAAATGAAATCACACCAAATAACAGATACTCAGGAAGAACAACAGCAGCAGGAGGGGGAAAAAAGAAAATTTCTTCAAAGACTACACTGTGGAAGTGTATCAATACTTTCTGCTGTTGATGCTGAAAGGGATTTAAAAAGAAGCTTCAGGGAAGAAGCATCAGGCAGGATGAGGTGACTGACAGTATAAATGTTAATGCTGGATGTGAGTGGAAAGCTTTGAGAAATCAAAGAACAAAAGAAAAAAGGAAGTGTGGCTGGAGGGCAGAGGATAGAGGGATGTTCAAGAACTCTTCCTTTGGCAAAGAAAACCTGCTGCTGTAGAACAGAGGTCAAGGAAGGGTACTAACATCAAGTCCAGTACATCTGGCTTGCTATTTAAACATCTTCTAGCAATTCTATAATACAAAATATGATTAGAAAAAAAAAAAAAACCAAAACATCCACACACATAAAAACTACACTCCCCAAAAAACGAGATAGCTTAAAATGAATCAAGGATTGTTAACTTTAGAGGGCAGTTTAATATTTAGTAGCAGACAGTATATCAAAATGTAAGCTGATGCCCATGATGTTTCATTTTACATTGATATTCAGGAATGTACCATGAATTGAGTTTTCTACATTCACTATTTTTTTCATGATTCCCTGAATGGCAGGCCACGCTACTTTGATAGAAGAAAGATCATATAATACTTCTAACATGCATTACTCAAATTAATTATACACACGCATAGCAGTTCAGATACTGGTGTCATTTAAGAAGTATTTGTCTCTTGCCAAATATATGCAAGTGTTCTGCACGGGAGAAATACTTCTGACTTTCCAAAGAAAACTTCTACAATGATAAAGCAATGTTGATTTTTTAAATTCTTTATGTAGTCCTCAAAGTATCTTTTTAAAAAATGTTTTGTTAACCTCATTATAGAAAACAAGAATTAAACTGATTTTAACAGGGAATCAAGCAAAATCGTACAAGCCCAAGTAGTTTGTTATTCTCCACGTGGGGGCCCTGCAAAGGCTAAACATATTTACAATGATATAAAGCACTGCAATTATAAAAAATACAGAAAGATATTCTATCCCCTAAGTCACTAATTCCATTGCTTGAAAATTATATTTATATACCCAGTGATGGTAATGGTCAATAAATCATTTAGCAGATTAAGTTGACAAATGCTATGAACTGAACTTACTACTGAATTTCATAGTTGTTTTCACTCATATAGCCATATGTTTGAAAATTCCATAGCATTTTTTTCCCAGAAATTATTAATTCAAGCTCCCATCAGTTCTAGAATTTAGAGTGCTGATATAAGCACCGAGAAAGATGAAAGTGTTATCAGTTAAAAAAACTAGAGGATCTCAGAAATGGACATATAAATCTGGTGAGGTAATGACAGAGTAAAGAAACTCGCATTTCAGCCCAAGAAATCAGTAACTGCACAACTACATCAGTGTCTTGTTAAAACTCTCTGGTCTACTGCCACAAAGATCTGATTTAGTTAATGTTAACATTCACATGGTATATAGGTTACAGCAGGCTAAATCACATAAGCACGAACAATCTTCAAGGGTTTACAGCACCACAATGAGGTTTTATTTGCTCCGCTCTAAACTTATTGCTATATTGCAAGAACAGAAAGGATCCAATTATGTCATTGGTGCACAGGAAGCGAGGTCATAAATGAAGAATATACTCTACAAAATGCATAGATCAGAATCTCAGCCCAGGGAAAGGGATGTTCTCTCTGCTAGGGATACCACCTATGGGTGTAACTTCAGAGGCCGTTCAGTTGGCATTCACGTGGTTCACACGCCTTCTTCTCTAGTTCAGTACCCTACCCCCTTTCACCAGAGAGCTGAAGAGAGCACCCTGGAGACAAAATGGGTGAAACCTCACAACAGCCTCCCCTTTGCTCTGAAAAGCACAGGCTCAGCACTGCACAGAATCTAACCCAGCATTAAGTCTTTTGAGAGATAGGAGTCATTGTTGAAATGCCAGCTTTTACCCCACATGATCACATTTAAAAAAAAACAACTTTCTATAGAAAAAATAACTTTAAAGACACTAATCAATTTAATTTTTTCCATTTTATGGAATGGAAGAATTCTAATTAGATGACATTTTCCTATTCAGAAGAAAAAGTGGTCTGTCACAAGAATTTTAAAAAAAAAATCTTAAACAACTGCTTTTACAGCCCCTCAGAATATGAAAAGTATATATAAATTAGTTCCCTTCATAAGTCCCATTATTTGAATTTTTCAGACTTACTTCATTTGCTACCATAGACAATTAGTACAATTACAGAATGTTTTTTTTCACACCTTTACATAATGATGCAAACATTTATTTTTTCTTTCCTGCTCTCAGTCTGTTAGAATTCTTTAACTTCTGAATGTGATGGATTTTTCTGCTTCTATACAAAAAATTCTGTCACAATTCACTCCTGCAGGGACCATTAAAGACCCCCAGATTTTATTTTTTGAGCGTACTGTCCTTACCAGCTGACATGTAAATAAAACTTCTCTCCAATTGAGATATTTGAAACCGCATTTCTCATGCTCTGCATTATGACCCCACAGAGTCCCAAACTCTCAGCTGACAACAGTCAGTAGTACTTCAGTGCTCTTGCTTTCAACTGAACAGCAATCCACTTAAGAATGAAATAGCTAGTAAAAACCAGGGATAAGGAGATACTTTTACACTAGTTTAGGGATGGGTAGCTGGCAGAGTGATTATAAAGACATATACTGACTGGTCTGTATATCACTCTGTCCTAGAGGAACTGAACACCTACCTATTCACAAAATCACGTATGACACAGGGGCCAGAAGGTGTCACTATTTAAAACAGGTGGTTTAGGGAACAGTTTCAGGAGTTCTTGAACTATGGGGCAACTCAACTGGCTATTACAGCAGAAATCAAGCCAAGTCTTCACAAAAAAAGCCTAACCCCTCACTGCTGCAATTTCTTCCTGAACCCTCAGTCCACACTGCCCATCTGTGCACTGAGACATTGTCACTTGAGTGACTTTCACCACTTTTTCGAGAGCTGGATGTCATATTTTGAAGTCGATTTAAAGTTCATTGAAAATGCCAGGTTTACAGCCCTAAATCTGAGAGGGGGCAGTGTTGTTTAACCAGGGAGTGGTGCTCTCTGTCAATGTTAATTACAGCTCTTCCTGCTGGGGTTTTTACAAGAAAGTAGGCCAGCAGGAAGTGTCATTATATTACAGCCTGTGGCTCTGTGCATGTGTTCCTAAGCTGACAGTCAAGAGACGTCCTTTAGCCTTTTTCTCTGTCTTTTTCAATATGAAAAACAAGCTGCTCAGAATGCATAAAAGGATGAAATATGTTGCTGCATGCATCTGCTAGAAGAGAACGATACAGGTACATAGAAAGCAACTTCCTACTGAGGGAACAAAACCAGTTCCTGGTGTGTTCATGATTTCTGATGTTCTTTTTCAACTTACCTAATAAAGCTTATAAAGACTATTAAAATGAAATTTTCTATCTTTCTGCATAGCCCTTATTTAAGTTAAAAAAAAGACTGATAAGCTGATTTACCAGGTGTCGCCCAGGAACTCTGGGGGACAGAGGAAGGGAGAAATAGCTACCGCAGAGAGACATACTGTGAAGTACTGATACCCAACAGAAAAAGCTCAAAACAAAAAAGTTTGTTAGTCATGACACCTCCTATGCCTCTGTCTTTCACACTTGGGTAACCACCTCAATATGGATATTAAATTCCAAAGATACTTTAAAAAATGCTATAATTTCAAAACATTAATCAGATATGAAAGAAAGATATGCATCAATATGGAGTGGACTTCAGCACTGTCAAAAAGGGAGATAAAGTTTCAAGGGTCTGTGAGGAGCTCCAGGAGAAACATGATCAAAAATGCACCAAGCATTTGAAGCAACCTGTGGTCTCTAAGTTACTGTGACTTTCCTTAGAGTGGTGACCAATGTAATAGATTTACAAACTTGTAAATGGTATTCCTAAAAAATAGCTACAATCAAACCATACTACCTTATAGATTCAGTTCCACATCAACTGCATAAATAAAAGTATTTCAGGCACTTAAATTATTGTAGGCAACTTTTTCAGAATAAACACTTTCAACCTAGGATTATATCTATGAAACCATAAACAAAAAGACTTGGTATTTTGGAAGTAATCTGAAACTGAGCCTTCTGCAACTTCTAGTACTCAAAGCCCTGCATTTTCTGTGAATAAAAAAAGACTACTAAAAAAACCCAAAGACACAAAAATTCAAAACACCACGACATACTCAGTTTGAAAGAAATCCTGCAGTAATATTCTGAAGACCCTCATTATCCAACAAGCAACTGACTTAATAACTATATCCGTTGACTTTGCCAAAGGTTGCAGATCTCTTAAAACCATTTCTTAATACTTCAAGCTGTACAAAAAGCATCAGCCCAGTTTAATGAGCTTAGTTCTCAGTAGACACAAGAACACATGAAATGCTTGGCCTGATTCTTACCAAGAACTGAGTCATCACTGCAGTCTAACACCTTCTACAAAGTAAGATTCAACTGATTTTTTAAATTTTGTTTATATATACTTATATTTTTGTTGTTGTCTTCTAATTTTTCACAAGAAGATTAGTGGTTAATTTTCAAGACCAGTTAGCATCTATTTCTTTTCTCATTTTTATCATTATACCCCTTAAGTTAGGCATTGCCTAAAGAAGTTGTCAAAAGAAATAATTTGGGAAATAATAAGAGAACTATTTAAATGTAGTCATCTCTGAATCCAGCTTTGGAAGCCTGACAAATTTAATTAGGACTTACAGCAGAAATTGAAGTATCTTAGTAAATAAAATTTAAAAATCAAGACTATGGCACTGATATTGTAAAATTTAAGTGTGTTGTGAAAAAAAACCCACCCCAAAGTAATACAATATCCACTGATTATTGAAATCCCAAACAAAATTGAAACATCTCACTTCAACATGAACAACGTGTATTGAGTAGAATAAAGACCTGGTAGGAAAAGTGTTCTTACCTTCATAGATAGCTTTGAAGCCTTGAGCACTGACAGCAAAATCTGTGGTGAAACAGAGGGTGAGGATAGATCCTGTGCTCACAATAGATGATGGAAGCTGAAATCCAGATAACCTGTGCAATAACAAGGCACAAATTACTATAACTTTTAAAAATAAAGCAATCAGTAAGTACAATAAGCATTATGATAAACATCATGTTTCTACATTTGAACTGCTAATGCATTTCACTCTTTACTCTGATGCACCTCTAAACATTCACTGCAAAATTTCAAACATGTCCTTGAGCTTTTTAACACTCCTATGTTAACACATCTATACACTCTCCAACAGAGAACACTGAAAGAAAGATCTGTTTGTACCTATTGGAGAAAAAAAAATTATTAGGATTAATTTTATGATGAAGACAGGTAAATTTAGGACACACAGAAGTAGATACCCAGACCTTGACTCACAAAGATATCTTGTACAATTTGACACAGCTTAGACTATCCTGTCTATCCTCCAGGTGCTGCTTTAGAAAAACCATTGAGCTTATACATTCAATGTGATAAACATTAACTGACTGGAAAATGAACAAACAAATAAACCCATCACACTTCCATTTAAGAGCTTCAGAAAAACTACCTTATATTTCCCATCTTATTAGCAATCTTACTTTTATACACAAAACAGAATTTTGCATAAGATATAACTGCAGTATTGATTATACAATTTCCCCATATTTTAATAAATTTTGAGGATAAAATGGATTGAAGCAAAGAGTTTAGATCCTTTACTGAAACATCACTAAACACAGTCTGTTAGCCCTGGCTGATACTACTGAGATGTTGAGGTTTTTTAAATAATTAATTTCTCATGAGTAAGATGCAAGACACCATTACTATGTCAGAAACACAAAACTATACTGGTAGTTTACATCACTAGGTAATTTCTGTATTTTGCAATAGGAGTATGTTGTTGAGTATGTATAGGACAACCCCCCCAGAAAATCAGCTTTTGCTCAAATTTCAGCCTGAAAGAGCTTCTTGGACACTGAAACAGATCACAAAACTCCCCAAATAAATAAACACAAAAACCCCACCAAAAATGCTTTGATTTTTTTTTTCTTAATTTGGATGGAAAACACAATCCATGCCTTTAAAAAAAAATCTTGCCCTTGAAATTTATTGTATGATGTAGCTATAGATCACTAGTTGGCATCTGGAACTATAGGAAAGAAATAACTGTAAACAACATACAAGTACAGCAGTGTCACTGAACTAGACCTTCTTTGCAAAATTAGGTTTATTTGAGACCACTTTCATATATAAAAAACACATTAGAGGAACTCCATGCTTAAATGACACCAGTCAGGTGGTTCCCCACCTCCTTCCAATTTTGAGCTTTGGCAAACAAATAGATGAGTCAGAGATCAAAGTGAGGAGAGCTTTAAATACAGATGAAGCCATACAGTCGAGGCAACATAAGTCAGCAAAAAGCTTTCTGCAATTTCTTCCTTTCTTTTTAAACAACCTTGTCTCCCACGTGATAATTAGCTGTTTGCTCTAATCTTTTTACCTTCTGTGTGCCTGTCAGCCTAATACTATTCTTTTCCACCTCATTTCCTCCAATTCCAGAAATAACCAGGTTGATTTTCCCCTCAGTCTTCAAACTGCAGAACTACTATAAGGCTTGCCACATCCTATGTTCAGACACTTGTATGTTCTCTCACCTTCACTAGACATTGCAATTTTTAGGGAAATGTGCCTCTTGTTCCATTTAATAACATAGAGTAGTTATCACTTCTGCCCTACATCTGGAGTGTACTGTAAGACAGTTCATTATTAATTTAGGGTATGCATTTTCTGATCTTACTTACATGTCTCTTCCTTGAGAAGAGATTCAAAGAGTTCTTGTTTTAAGGGGTGGATGTTTTGAGATTTATTTTTTTTTATAGCATTACAGTATTTCCAGGATCTAACATTTCTTGCTAAAATACAGGAAACTAGCATGCATTGTAGGGGAAGGAAAGAAAATCAGCTTGAGACACAGAAAGACAGAAGCAGCTAGCTTCAACACTTCATATTACATAAGAGACCTAAAAAAGACCCCACAATAAAAAGACAAAAATAGTTATATCAGAACTACAAAGCTTTAGCTACCTCATTCCTGATCAGTGTTTTCTCCACTTGGTTTAGATTTGGTTCGTATAAATGAACTTATCTGAACAGTGACTGGACATCCTGAGTTCTTGTTATGACTTCTAGAAAAACCTGCTTTGATTTTGTAATAATAGGTATCACTCCTACAATACGGATTCTTAGGCTACCAAGTAAAATAGTTTCTATAGCATCCTCCTTGAAATACTACAAGATCATTCTTTAGGCTGACACTGCAATTCACATTAAAGGAAGACAAATATATTCTTTTATATCTTAACTCAGTGAACTTAAAGGTTTTGCAGACATAAGAAAAGACAAGTATGTGGGGAAATTTCAAGTGTATCAACCTGAAGTGTATTTTATCAAGGTCTTTATACTGCAGTAATACAAAAAAAGCTTATGGAAAAGTCTTGAATAGAAAAAATCCGTATTTCAGTCATTCATCAGACTACCTAGGTGCCTCTACAGTAGCCTTGTTGCCTGAAATATTTCTGAAAGCATCTTTTTATAGTATTCTGATAAATTCAGTGAGATTCAGTGCCATAAAATTGAGTGCAAACAAAACCTAGACAGCAGATGAAAATCTATCATGTTATCCTACAGACATTTCCAGAATTAAAACACTGCTAAACCTACTAAGTCATTTTCAACACATACACACACTCCCCCAAACACATGTTTTTGCTAAGCAGTTATAGCTCATGAATCATAATGTGTTTTGTACACTTACTTCATCATACAGAAAAATCATGCACCTTCACGTGCTGCTTTACCGTGAAAATGCATCTTGGTAATTAATGTGCAGGCCTTTACTGCAACCAGAAAGGGAACTGTTTAGACAGACCAGTGTGTGTGCTAAAAAGCAGAATCATTTCAAGTCCCTGCGCTAATAAAATTGTCATTTGATAAACTTGCACTTCTTCATACAGAACATATGGTGATACTTTAAGCTTAAAATATTGCTGCTTCCTTAACTTTCAGCAGCATTAATCTGCACAAAACGCACACACTAAAATACTTTTAAAGCACAGATGGAATATATTTGGCTTGTCTGTACAGAAGAAACAGAACTTGTAATAGAAAACACAGTGGTACATTAGTACTGAGTTTATACTCTATTTGAGGGGAAAAAAACAAAACCGAATCACCGCATATTTCATTCTCCATTGTAATTTCACAGATCAGCCATTTCTACTGATAAGGTCTATAAATACACAAGGTTTTTTTTCAATAGCATAGTAATAGATCCATCTAGCTCCACTGAGAATTTCTCCACTCTCTGCTTGTGAGAGCACATTGTCAGCCTTCTGAGTACTAAACAGTGTGACAAGAGCTGTAGGGGGTTGGAAATATTG
This sequence comes from Lepidothrix coronata, assembly GCF_001604755.1. NCBI lineage: Eukaryota > Metazoa > Chordata > Aves > Passeriformes > Pipridae > Lepidothrix > Lepidothrix coronata. The sequence continues at coordinate 3,101,319 of NW_016690225.1, forward strand.
TTAGGAGTCTGTTGCAAATGATGCATAAGAGGCTGAAGGAATAGATTTCTTGAGTCCTTAAAAGATGGCAAGTTACCTTTAAAGGGTAGAGATTACTGTTGCCTTCAGCTACCGATTGGAGTGACACATAAAAAAATTCTAGCTTTTTCTAAGTGCAGAGAGGATGGGAAGCAACAGATAAGGTGAAATATAAGAAACACACCTTTGTATTAAAAAAACTCACTACCATGATGGTGGTGATATATTCGAACTGGTGCCCAGAGCAGACCTGGCATCTTCATCCTTAGTGACAGTAGAAACTCAATAATACCCTGAACAGCAAGATCTATCTTCAGATTTGGCTCCAATGCCAGCAGGTAGTAAGATTAAATAACCCTCCTAAACCAAGTTATTCAATAAATCCATGGCCAATAAGGATGGCATGGGCACAGTCCCCATCACAAGCAGCTGCCATAAGAAAAGCAAGAATACTCTGCAGTTTCCAAAGAAACAGAGAAATACAATCAGATCAACCTAGGAATAAGTTTTGCATAAGTTTATTAGGGATTGTACCTTTAGTGAATGTAGGTGTAGTTATGAATATTTACCAAGTCCTAATTACTCACAAAAAATCTGATAGGCCTACAATCTTATCTTTGTAGGGCTTTTGAAGACAACCTTGACACAGGAAGCTTTGCTCCTCTCCCTTACAATGAGAAAATTCTTGTTCCCAGAGTCACTAGATTTTATTTTTTTTAATAAACATTTTGCACTGCATTCATGATCAAAGTGGTCAAATTAAGGTTTCCAAAGCAGTTCCATCAGAAACAGCTATCCAGCACAAAGAGCATCATATGATCAGACCCTTTAACAAGAGTATGTACTGATTTCACAATTGCCAAAAACAAATGGGCAGTTGAAAAGGAAAAATAGAAACATTTTCACCATTATATTAACTCGTTTATTTATTTATTTCTGCAGCTGCCTGTAGTACAGTGATGTGTTCAGATTACCACATGGCACAACAATTTTTCAAGCTTTAATGAATTTTCTTCTGAAATTTAAGGGCTAAAAAACTCTCAAAAATGTAGAGGGAAGGAGGACCCTGAATCCATGAGGTCTGATTTTTTTTTTTTTTTTTAAATCAAGCCCATGAAATCTACAAAGACACATTATTAAAATTAGAAGGATAATCGGATCTGTTAAACATGTTTACGAGCTAAAAAACTCTCAAAAATGTAGAGGGAAGGAGGACCCTGAATCCATTAAGTTGTGTTTTTTTTTTTTTTAAATCAAGCCCATGAAATCTACAAAGACACATTATTAAAATTAGAAGGATAATCGGATCTGTTAAACATGTTTACAGTTGTGTCTGATGTATACACACACTAACATTCTCAGAAGTAACTAGAGTCTTTTTGGCTAACACAAAACATTCTTACCTAAAATTAGCTATCAGTTGTCTCTTGCAAAAACTATTAGCCAAAAGGATCAATGTTATTAATAATGAGATAAATTATAAGGCTAAGTTTCAATGAATTATCCTACAAGCAATTTTGGGCAAGCCATGTGTAAATTACAAAAATCTGAGATGTTTTTTTTTCCCTCTCTCAAAATCTGCATAAGGAAAAAATCTAACCTTTCTGCCATTTTACCATGAAGGGATATAGGTCATTATCTGCTACAGGAAACATCAAAGAGCAGTCTGCCATCCATGTCATATCTTCTCAGGATTCATATACTGTTCTTAAAATTGTCATTTAATGTAGAGGAAATCCATAAGCTTTTTCTGTATCAAAATCACATTAACATAGGAAAACACAAAGTTAGTTGCAGGTGATACCTCCTCAGTTGCAGATCAGAAAGCAAGGCAAGCCAAAAGGTACCCTGTAGGACTAAAGCTTTAGGCTATCTATTGTCGTTTTCTGGAAATACCTCACTACATCACAGAAGCTGAATACTAAGTACAACTCACCAAAACTGTTCAAAATGTAGTATTTCACACTGGCCTTAGTGGGAAATTATTCTAAAATCAAACTGTCAGTAAAAAGCAAGTAAACCCCTTCTGTATTTCAGGCCCCTGATATCACCAGCAGTGAGTGATACGTATAGGCTATTAGGCATCTGAAGAAAAAGTAATCAAGATATGACTCTATGGATTTATTCTTGATTTTATTAATTTATCTATTATTGCCTTTTTGGTAGGTTGACCTTGGACATCAACCAGACCTCTGTCTAGTCTGTCTCTCTGGCCTTCTTCAACTGGATGGGGGGAGGAAACAGCATGGAAATGCTCCTGGGTCAGGATAAAGACAGGGAGATCACTTACTAATTATTGTCAGGGGCCAAGCAGACTTGTCCCGGGGAAAATTACTTTATTACCAATTAAAATCTGTTTGGACACTGAGAAACAAAGACAAATTAATCAAAACCCTTCCCCTACTTGCCTTTCTACCCAGGCTCAACTTCATTCCTCCATTCTCACCTTGTCCACCTCTCCCCTTAGACAGTGCAGGGGAACGGGGGCTGGGGTCCATCCATAGGTGCTCTACATCTCCTGCCTCTTTGCACTTTTACCCTGCTCCAGCGTGGGCTTTCCACTGGCTGTGGTTTCTTCAGGAAACATCCTCCACCTGCTCCATTGCAGCCTCTTCCATGAGCTGCAGGGGAATCTCTGCTCCAGTGCCTACAGCGCCTCCTCCCCCTTCTTCTCTCACCTGGAAGGTCTCACAGCTGTTTCTCTCATTTTTTGTTCCCTCTTTCTCTCTGTGGTGTTTTCTCTTCTTTCTTACATGTATTTCCCTGAAGTGTCCCCACCTTGGCTGTGGACTCAGCCACGCCCTGCAGTAGGTGGGTTGGAGCTGCCTGTGTCCAGCAAAGGGCAGCCCCAGCCTCTCCTCACAGAGCACCCCTGCAGCCTCCGCTGTTGCTGGAGCCCTGGCACCTGCACCCAGTACAGCCTTGATGATACAAACAGAGAGCACTTCAAAAGCATCATCTGTTGAAGTGCACATCAATTTATGCATTAAAAAGTCAAATCATTAATATGTTATCTTAGCAATTAGCAATTAGAATCAGTTTAAACTACCTGAGTATCTAGATAGAAGAGGAGCTACAGCAGTAATTTACAAGAAGGTGGTAACTCCAGTTATTCAGCAGAAAACAGCAGCAGTGCTATGAGAGCAAACATGATTAGAGGACACATATCCACAACATGACCTTTTATGAAGTCACTTGTCAGCAATGAGAAGAGTTACCCACAGGTTAAGACACCTCATCGTAGATAAAGCCAGGAGACCAGCACATCCATTCCGGCAAACCAGGCTTTTACCCGCCATACATGGAACCATCGAAGTTTTTATCTTAATAATTTACACCCATTCTGTTGCTTAAAGGAAGTGAAGATTTAAAACCTGACTGAGATACTATCTCATACATAAAGGAATAAGAAAATACTATAAGATTAGTACAATACCCATAATTTAAAACTGATTTTCTACAAAGGGATATATATATACATAGTTTATATTTAATCCCACCACCCCTGCAGTCAACTTTTTTCTTTAAGTCACAGAAAAAGGGAAGACATACAGAATAAATTGTTCAAGGTAAAGTTTTTCATTCAGAGGCTCTAATTTGGTGGATTTTCTCAAGTTTGAGATAATACTGTTCCTTTAGAAAAAATGCACAAGAAACACTACAACAGACAGAGCCCCAGTTCAAGAGCACTCCCAGTCCTCCACACAAGAGCTACCCTTTGCTTCCCTACCTCTCCATCATAAAGAATCACAGAATATGCCAAGTTGGAAGGGACCCACAAGGATCATCAAGTCCAACCCTTAGCTCTGCACAGAACCATCCCCAAGAGTCACGTCATGTGCCTGAGAGTACCATCCAAATGCTTCTTGAACTCTCTTAGGCTTGGTCTGTGACGATTTCTCTGGGAAGCCTGTTCCAGTGCCCTATCACCCTCTGGATGAAAAACCTCTTTCTAATATCCAACCTAAACCTACCCTGACACAACTTCAGGCCTTTCTCTTGGATATTGTCACTGGTCACAAGAGTGAAGAGATCAGTGGCTGCCCCTCCTCTTCCCCTCATGAGGAATTTGTAGAGTCTTATAAGGTCTCCCCTCAGTCGCCTCTTCTCCAGGCTGTACAGACGAAGTGACCTCAGCCACTCCTCATACAGCTTCCATTCCAGGCCCTTCACTGTCTTTGTTGCCCTTCTTTGGACACTCTCTTATAGCTTAATATCTTTCTTATATTGCAGTGCCCAAAACCACACACAGTACTCAAGGTGAGGTTGCCTCAGTACCTTCCAGGACACAGTTGGCACTCCTGGCTGCCAGGGCACTGCTGACTCATATTCAGCTTGCCATCAACAAGAGCCCCCAGGTCCCTTTCAGTGGTACTGCTTTCCAGCATCTCATTTCTCAATCTGTATGAACATTCAGGGTCGCCCCAAAACACACAACAGCACCTCCTCACAAGTGTTACTCAGCCTTCTTTCCTAAGAAAAATAAAACAAAGTAATGAAAAAAGGCCCTTAGCTCTTATATTTCTTACTCCAGAAATGCCAAGGCTTCTTCAGTGCTACTCTCCAGGTCCTGACTCCTCAATCTCATGTTCTCTCAGGTTATAGACCCACAGCAATACCCCAGCATTTCTACCCCTGTTCTGTCTGTGCCCCCCTCCCCCCCACCAGGAAACTAACTGGAGCCCTCCCATGAGCTGACCATAAAGGCTCTTACACCACCTGTCCCCACCTACACACCAGGAAGCTCCTCCAACCCTCTCAGCTGCCCCCTGGTCCATCAGTTGGTTAATAACTGATGGTGCTCTTCCCTCCTACTAACTAGAGGCTGTCCAAGTGTGCATACCTCATTAGAGGCACACTAGTACTCACTCACTATGAAAGAAGGCTCCTCTCTTACCTGGCTGTTCTTTCTTCTGCAATTTAGGATTTATTATCTCAAATCTATAATCGGTTCTGAATAGGCAAGAAATAAACTTTTTTAATTCAAGCCTTTCATATAGATAAATACATGTACATTTTTTCCATGGTATGGTCATGTAAAAATTTCCTGGTGTCTCCGGTGACGTTAGCTTACCTAAGAATTAATTGCAGGAATTATAAAATTAATATTTTCCTAGTAGGGGAAGGATGAAAGCAATAAAAGGTTCCTTATGACCAAAACTCTTCAAGTTCAGTCACGAAGAAGAAGCTGCAAGCTAAATGCTTTTGATGTATTTGGCCTTCAGAAAAGCAGCTGGTTTCTCTAGTTGCCACTGAACAGCCACAGCAGCAAGGTTCACATCTGGTGCAGGAAGCCCCGATTTTGCAAAGCACTATCCTGTGACCACAGTTACTGTGAGCCCACAAGAGATCAGGAAAATATGAAACGAGTTGGCCAACACCAAACCAGTGCACAGCTGTGAGTGGGACCATAGACGTGGCAGGTTCCAGGACGGGGAGGTGGGCAAAGGCCTTCCAGGGGGTGCAGCTGCTGGCAAAGAGTGGGCAGCCAGCAGGCTCTGGCAGCTCCAGAATGGTGGGACCACGTGGCAGATGGGAGACAGAGCAATTCCCAGAGCACTGGGTGCCAGTGGATGGGCCTTGTTGGGTTGTTATTCATGCTGAGAAGAAGAGCACTTGCCTAATGGGAAATTGCAGCACTTCCCCACAGTCCCAGGCTCCAGCAGAGGAAAACAGCCAGTCCATGTCTGGCAGTCACTGAGACTCGTGACTACTGAACCAGTAGGCCACAGCACTGTGCTATGACTGTGCAGAAGTGCCTTCTTTTCCTGGTAGAACTTATAACACCACATTTTTTCTTGCTATTTCTACCCATTGTACACAAAATGCAGTTACAGCAATGGTTTCATGTGCCTCTGAACTAAATGGCATAGAAAGAAAACGTCAGCTACTGTTCGATAAAACTGGACAAAAATAAAGCAGTGCTGTAAAGAGTGCCAAACCCCCAAAGTGATACCAGAAATCATTATTGCCAGAGGGGTAAAACCTGTGTTTTACCTTTAAAAGGAGTAAGTTATTTCACATACTATAAAGCTAATGACTTTTTGTGCTTAAGAAAAAGCAGATGAAACATTATGTAAGATCATATATTCCAGGTTAATTATTCTATGAACAGACTATAATCAGAAATTGAGTCAGGAAAACAAAGATCTCTCAGTGATTTTGTCAACCATGTCTTGTCAAACAGTTTAAGATATAATCTTAGAAAACATTTGCATTAGTTATTTTAAGCTTCATTGTATGACTTATGTCTGTTACTCTCATGTATGGATGTCACATCAAGTTCAGTCATCTTTTTGGTAGGTCTGTCTCATTAACCCACACAGTGTATATAGTGATCTATTATTTTACATAACTTCAGTTGTGAAGCTAGCTTGCATTTTCTACGTCAGAAGGCTTTAGAGAGAGATCCACATCAGGTTAGGAACAAAATTACAATAACAAACAGTTGTTTCAACTTCAAAATAAATGAGGATGAATTTTATTTGAAACTTTGTTTTACGAATCCATTATACATCATCCATAGTGCTGTAGATGATATTTGTGCTCCCACTTCTAAGTTGTTTGGGAATGAAAAATGTGCAGAACTCTTCATTGGGGGGCAAAAAGACCCCAAATAAACCACAAACTGAAACTCCCAAACCCTTAAAACCCTGTCAAAGAAAAACAAATAGTATTTTATGCTCTACTTAATGGAATTTAGAGAGGGAAAAAGTCTGTGAAGAGGACGCTTTTTCTCTTCGCAGGCCAGCCACTAATAACTGAAAAATCACCCACATTTCCACCTCTCTAGCTTTTATAGGCTCACTTTGTATTACAGTATCAAGACACTTCCACAAAAACCAGTGAAACTAAGTCAGTGTAAATGGAATGATAACAAGTGGCTTAGAAGCACTGCAACACACAAAAAATTGCCTGAAGGGGGGAAATCTATCAATTTCTGAAACTTTCTTTTAATATTTTTACCAGTTGGATAACAGCTTAAAAAAAAATTTACTCTAACCTTTTTGGTGGTACCACTTTAAGCAAAGGCCTCGAGGCAAAAGAAGATATGCTACCAAACATTTGAACAGACCTGATTTTGGTACAAACAACATGTTTGTCCTTTGCAGCAACAGAGAGGTATCTAAAAAAATAAGTTATTGTCCAAATATGAGTGTATTTAACAAACAGTTTACATAGGGTTCAATGCTCCTTCTGTAAAGAAGACTAAATATTTATGTCCAGAACTTTATTCTTTAAATGTGGGAAGCTGCAAATATGGTCTATGACACACAGCAAAATTTTGAACACTAACATGGCTTTGCAAGTTTCCATTATCTGTTTTGCACAGGTTAGACAGTCTAGCTTTTTTTATTGCTCAGTTCAAAATACATACTAACATAATAATGACTGAACTAATTTCTTTCAGGGAACTGTGATCTGACCGTTCTTCATATGTTATTGAGAGATATACCCTCTTGGATTAATTAAATAAAATTGTACATCTAATTAAAATATTAAATTAAATATTATTTTCTAGCATTTTCCACTAATTATTGTTCAACTTTTCTTACAAGAAATTTTTCCACATGTTGCTGATCAGATTTAAAAAAAAAAAAGGAAAGAAAAAGTAATACAAAGTTAAAAACAACCAAAGTTTAAAAAAAAACCACATTTTTTTATATCTCTGTTTTCACAAGCCAAACTTTGAAGCTGGCTTTTATATAGTTTTTCAAGTTTTGAGCTTGATTTCATTTACTTAAATTTATGTTCTCAGTAAATTAATCGGCTCCAAAATAATAGAAGTTAGACGCCTTAACTTTTCCATATCTTAGATTCCCATTTGTAAAGTAAAGATAAAATTACAAACAAATATTTCTTTTGAATTCACAGGGAGGGAACACCTGTCCTTTGAGGAAAGGCTGAGAAAGTTGGAGTTGTTCATTCTGCAGAAGAAAAGGCTCTGGGGACACCTTACTGTGGCCTTTCAGGACTTGAAAGGGGTTTATTAGAAAGCTGTGGACATACTTTCTAGTAAGGCCTGTTGCAAGGGGTAAATGATTTTAAACTAAAAGAGGATAGATTTAGAATAGATATAAGGAAGAAATTTTTATTCTGAGTATGTTGAAACACTGTAACAGGTTGCCTAGGGAGGTGATGCCCCATCCCCGGAAACACTGAGGCTCTGAGAAACCTGACTGAGTTGAAGATGTTCCTGCTCATTGCAGGGGGGATTGGATTAGATGACCTTTAAAGGTCCCTCCAACCCAAACTATTCTATAATTCTATGATTCTATGAATTCAAGTACATTACAAATTGTAGACAGATACAGAGTTAGGGGAATAGGATGGATTTTTTTTAAGTATGTCAAATCATAAGTAAGTTCAAATAATGTGGAACTGTCTTATTTTGAGTAATCCATTTTGGCAATTGAAACTTTGGGGATCTCCAGTTTGTTTGGAATTTGACTGGAAGTGTTTGTTAGAGCTGTAAGACAAAAAACTCTGTGCTTAAGGAAGAATAACCTTTGTTTTTGGACCAATCAAGTGACACCTTTCCTTTGTCTTCTGTGTATTTCCAAACTATGTACCTGTTCAGCTTAAAAAATCTTCTCAGTGTTATACTATGTTATACATAGTATAAATATATCCCTATAATACTTTTCTCTTGATAAAATACTCTATCCTGTTTAGGAACTGAAGAAAGGATTTTCCTTCACTGTCACCTCATTATGACTTTGCTTTTTTTTTTTCCCCTGAAGTTAATTGTTCTTACAAGTCTATTTTAAAGGGCCCAGGCTTTAACAATTTTAGACTATCTGCACAAAGCTCACTATATTAACTTTCTGCTCATATGTTTTTACTCCCAAGAGCTATGACATTCTTCTTTTCTATGCAAACCTTTGAAGTCTGTCTATTATTTCTACCCATCATACTCAAAGTTTAGTACAGTATGTATCATTTATTACTTGAATACCTCCTGTCAAAATTGCTGCTTGGCTTGTTTGTCCTTTATAAGAAAGAAATCTAGTGGGTATTTCAGTGAGTCATAAAGTTCATTTTATCTAAATTTAACTTTTAAAAAAGTCTTTTGAAGATAACTAGTTTTGATGGTTTCAAGTGGCACTTAAAAAAAGTGGCTGCTGCTACTAATATGAAATAATGATCAATTCTGGAAATGTTTGAGAATTATGTGACTGCTTCGGGCTAACTCTACACTTATTGTATTAAGCATCACATACTCATATATTTCTTCATTATGTCACTTGTCATCTCCTTTGTACAAATTTTGGGGTATTCAATATCTTCTGGAAGATAAGTCATCTGTGTAGTTCAGTGCTTAAATTTAAACATTATTCCTATGTAGAGCATGAGGAGGTTGTAAAAGAAAAGCACTGCATGTACAAGAATATCTGACATAGGCAATCAAGACACAGAGACATGGATTTTCACAAGTGGATCCATTTACAGTGAAGACAGGTAGGACTGGAGGGAAAAGCAGTGCTGCAGCTTCTTTCTTATCCTATAATAAGTATCACATACCATGACAAAAATCCATAATCCTTAAGAAGGCTTAGTATGTACTTATAAAATCTGGCATTTGTTGTTAGTATATACTGAAGCTCTTAATTTTGTGTCTTTGCTTACTTTTTTACCCATGCTAACAATATTTAACTATCACATTTATTATATCTTTATTTTGCCACACTAACATTTGCCATTGTATTCCTTTGGTATATCAGTTAATGAATCTCAGAGTGCAATGACTTTTATAATCAGAATTTTTGTCTTAACTTTTAGAGAAAAAATCATTGTGTCAAAATGTCAACTTATCATTTTCAGAATATCCCTCCCTCATACATATTCTGTTGCAGTATATGCTATAGTTTATTGTACTGAATTCCTATTGTGATCCACCTGGAGTTGCTAGTGTGCATACAGATTTTAATGATTACTCTCAAAATGTCCTCTCTATGGTTCAATCTTATCAATGTGCCCTCTAATCAGTAGATCTTTAACAAATTCAGAAGTAATTAAGCAGAACAATCTCCTGTTAAATTTCATGGTGAACAAATTTTGTAGCTTCAGCCTGAAATATCGCATTCCAGAATCAAGTTGCAAATATGTCTTAATTGAGAGATATTTCATCTATCTTTCTGATCATTTTCTGTGCTTATATTTTAAGTCACCTCGGTAGAGGTCCTAGGATGCATAATTTGATGCTTGATCTCCTCCTATCAGAACATTTTATCTTGTTCTTCTGTCCTTTAATCCTTACATGTATAATATATCATTTCAGGTCTTACGATCATCATTGAGATTATCTATAGTAATATCATTTTTAGTTTGGAACAAATTGTTTCTTATGGATGACTTGCCCTAACAACTGTGTTTAGGTGAGTCATATTCTGTTAGTTTAAAATGTTCTCATTCTAAGTGCTTCTTCCAAAGAAATGATGTATGCAAAGCCTTTTTTTGTGTTCATACTTTCAATTTCAGCAAACTTTCTCCCAAAATTTTATCCTAATATTTATACATTAGCCCCAAGCAATGGATATTTTGTAGTTACCCAAAGCAAGATACATTAGGCAAATTCTGCCATTAAATGTATACAATTTCTACAGGAAAGTGACAGTACTCTTCATTGTCTGTTAAGACTATAGACAGATGGTCTAGTGAGAGCTGCCTGAAGCTGCCCTTATCTGTGTCCAGGTATCCAAGATCCTGCATCATCTGGACACATGTGAATATCTGAACACAGGTAATAGTTTTAGTTCTGTTTACCTTTAACATAGTATTTGACACCACCAGCACACTCAGGAGGTCTGCAGCATTCTGTTATCTGTTTCTACAGGCACCCTACAGGCTGTACAGAAGTACCAACAAGAAGAGACAGAGTGGGCAGATACAATGTTCCTTAATATGGAGGAAGTCAATGATCAAAAAACTGCTATTGCAGGAAAACCTTTTAATTTTATATTTTCCATCCTAACCCATTCATAACCTGACTCTTATTGTCAGTTTTTCTCATTAATTTGAATAGGAGTTTTAGTTGAACACATTGCTTAGAATGTATTTTTATTTTGTGTGTCTTTTTATTGTCACTGGCTCATATTTATGTTGAACAGTTTGTAGTCGTTATCTTTTTCTCATGAAAGCAATGATTTCTTCAAATTGTTATTTTAATGGAATAAGATGGCTTTGCTGAAATAGCTTCCCAGGTCTCTGATGACCTTCGTGGCTAGAGAAAGGTTTTAAGATCATACCCTTGCAGAAGATTTCACATGCCTATGGAACAGGCGTGCCGTGGGCTACAGTGGCACTTATATTTTCCCCTGACAGGGTGGTAATATGGGGATTACCTGCCTCTCCAAGTAGTGGGTGGTAGAGAAACAAGTAAGAGATGTATGAAATAGCTCAGAAACAGTAACTAATATTCAGATGGATGACAGAACAAAAATGCAAGAGAACCACTGAGACCAAAGTTATAATGAGTTTTAGGGGAGCCATCTATGCAACTATGCAAAACATAAGATGCAAGTGAATGCTGATTGTTCAAAAGAGATGAGGAGGAAAGAAGCTGTGGGAAGGAATGTCATGTTTTATGGGAAAAGAAGATAGCCTTAGTTAACACTATGAGAATTTTACTGATCTGATCGTGGTTCTCAGGAAAGACATTATAGGAAACATTAGTAGAATCTACTGAATACAAAACCAGATGAAAGGAATCCATTTCTGATTGATTTTTTTTTTTTATTTCCATTCTATGTACCAGATTCAATTAAGCTGCATATAGCAAATGAAGGAGTAAACCTGTCTCCAGAATTCAACTCCTGTGTTGAATGATTGTCTAAACCAGCCTGTTTCTCTAATGCCTGTATGAATGAAGCCTAGACAGATTAACTTCCACGACTAAAGGTTATCTTTTTTAAATAGACAGCACTAAAAAAGGCTGCCTGGACTGAGAGATGAGGTGGGGGTGTTAAAGGTAAGGAAGAAAACTGTGTAAGATTAATGGCAATTCCCTCTGCCAGTGAAATAGAATAAAAAAGCAAATGCCAATCGAGAAGATGGAACACAAACCACCTATGAATGCTGCCTTTCTTGTCATTGCTGTTAAAAAAACCATCATGGTTTACAGAAGTAAGGCTTACTCAGAGGTCCATTGTCAATGTGAATACAGAGTCCCTGTTTCAAAAACTAAAAAAAAAAATCAGAGCTGAAGTTGCAAATGCAAATTAATACAGAAAGAAAAAGCAAAAGAGGAAAGGCAGGGATACTTAGTGAAGTCTCACTTAAAAAATAGGAAAAAAAATAAGAAAATAACAACTGGAAGAAGAGCTATTTGTTCTCTCTCATCATGCTTTTTAGTCTCCTTTCATTTGATTTTTTTTCTTGAGTTTATGGGGGGGTTTAATATGTTTAAATAAAAAAAAAAAAGTAAGGGAAAAAGACCCACTAAACTCTCTGTTCTTTTTCTCTGCAGTTAGCTGTCACTTATTTTAATGCTGGGGAAAAGGCAGTAGGGGTGGGAGGGTGGTGTGTTATTACATTTCCTTACTAGCATACTCTAGTGATTGCAATCTGTCATTATTCACCTTCTTTTCCTTAGAAACCTGTATTTGATCACAGAATGAAAGAGGTATGTGGACTAAGTAACCTAATGAAGTTGTTTCAGCCTTTTCTGCTACAGATCTGTATCTGCAGTTTTATTGTTACCTGCTACCCAAACACAAACCCCACCTTTTATTGATTTATTGATGGAACAGTGTTATTCAATACTGCAAATGAGAGCACTTTGATCTTTTTATTTCCATATATTTGATAGTATTAAAAGTTTTTATGCCATCCATGTCATTTAATCTGAGATCTATCATTTCATGATGCAAATCCACCTATCAAGATAAGCCACTTTTCCTTCCGTATCAGTATCTTTCCTGTGAGTAGTTTTGGTTTTGTTATCATACTAAAAACAACAGGTGTTACAATACTGGTTCTCATTGAACACTTTTGCTATTTAAGTAAAATATTACCCAGGATATGTAAAAAAAAAAAAAAATTTATGCAGGATATATAAAGCAATTTTAAAGTGCTCTTTACAGCTACATTTAGTTTTTAGCTGTTCTTTCTTGTCTCTTTGGTAGCAGATAAAGAGACTATGATTCCTTTCAGGATAGGTGTACTTGGGAAATATTTTTTCTGATCTATAAAAATCCTTATAATAAAAAAAGAGAGTCTTTTTTTTACTTCTTAATGATAACAAGAATGTGTGGATGTCATTGTTTTCCTGTGATTGGGGGTTTTGAAACTTTGAGGAACAATGAAAAAAAATTGCACAGAAATAACATCTAAGGAGGCAATTCCTGAAAAATTGCTTATTCTGATACAGGTGCTACCAGCTGCAACATTAGTGTCTTTTTTATTTTAAGAAAAAAAAATATTCCTGTAGTTGGGAGCTATTTTCTTTTCTACATTTTACTGAATTAAGTGCAAGCTTATAAAATGTTGATAAAATAGTACCATTTCCACTGAAAGAGATCTCTCAGTGGAAGACTCTGGAGTAATTTCAACCATATCCTTCATATAGGAGATTAATTCAGTTATGACTGAATAGAATAATACATATAATTTTGCAAATCACAACATCTTAGATTTATTTTAACTGTGTGATGACTGAGAGGTACAGAGCGTAAAGATCCACAAGAGATAATACACTGACAAAATTCAGAAGTCAGTGGGTCTAAATTCTCTAATGATTTAACTACATGAAAAGGAAGTGTCAGATGAGGAAAACTACTAGCAGTGTGTTTCAAGTCTTGGACTGGTCTTGTCAGAAGTCTTTATTACTAACTGAACAAAAGGGCAGAAGTATGACAAAAAAAATTAGACAAAAATGTTGACAAGAAGATTAGATCTAGATAGAACAATTTAAATGGAGGTAGCATTGAGGGCTGGGTTAAAAAAATAAGATTTCATGGATTCTGAAGGAAGCTGGCCTGACTGCCTGCAGTAGGCCAGCTGACTGCCTGTAGCTGAGAGAAATAATAGTTCCAGAGACCAAAAAAAAAAGGAATTTAGAAACAAACAAACAAACAAACACAAACAATAAAATGCAAACAAAAACCAAACAAAACCTCAAAAATTCCACAAATACCAACACACTCAAAAAAGTGACTTCAGAAAAAGGCCATTAAGATGCTTGGGGGGTAGAAGGGCATGATCTGTGTGAAGAAGAGTATGAGGAAACTGGAGAAAAGGTGGCAAAAATATAAGCTAAATCTGTGTTTAATGACATATTATAAAGCAGGGTTAATATAAAAGATGGAGACATACTTCTATGAGGTACCCCTGGAAAAGGATGAGACACAACACTCTGGAGCTGAATTAAGAAAATTTCACATTGAATATAAGATGAAAATTATGGAAAAATATTGCACTTTTAATTTCCATGTTACTATTGAAAAGAAACTTCGTCTTAGGAAAAGAAATTAACTTACTACACAATACTACACAATGCTACCCAATTCAAACTTTAAACCATGGGTTGTACAGTTTGCTGCTACTGCCACAATCACCCAGAAACAATATCTTCTACTTGAATTACAGTGATTTTTTTAGGGTCATTGCTTGAATGAAATTATTTCCTGAAAACCTCTGATCATCCTAGGGTTTTTATACTGAGAGGTACCAACCCCTCCATTTTAGGATAATGATATTGGTATTGTGGAGTATTCACATAGTAAACACATGCTTTTTGAGTAAACTCCACTCTTGTAACATTGGAAATTTAGCAGAAAAAATAGCAGCTAAAAATGCCATGCTGAATATCTATCAGTCTGACAAGTTTGGTCAAACTATTAACCTAAGCCACTACGACAGGCTGAAGAAGAAAACGCTTTGGCATCTGCTGTCAAGAGAGAGACACCGAAAAGCTTGTATATTCATGCTCAGAGGAATAATTGGCTACTTAGATTTTAAAAATACTTGTATTGAAGTAGTAATAGTTATTTCCATTAAAATAGCTTGAGTATTACTTACAGATATCATACTCAAAATCTGCTATATTTCTGAACATAACATATATACTATTAATATGTAACAAAAATGCAATCAATTGACCTCTCGCTTGTTAGAATTTAAATCTGTACTGATAGTATCCACCAGATATCACCATCCTTGAAAAAGATCTAGCCTAAATGAAAATAAAGTGCAAAATAAATGTAAAGCACTAGTATTCAAGTCCAGTTTGCCAAAAGCAAAAGCAAACAAACCATGAAATAAAAATTATAAAAGAGAAAAATTAAGATCACTTTTTCAGCAGTGCCTGTCACCATTAAGCAGAAAACCCAAACTAGACACTTTATTCACATTATCCATCACCACAGCCAATGACAGTGAGAAGGAAAAAAGAGCAGAAATTTTTTTCCAGTCCTGTATTTTGCATGGAATCTTACTTTTCTGACACATTCTTCCATGGACAAAAATTAGAGTGAGTAATTATGGTATATGGAAATTAAATCCCACCAAGCAACATTTTCCTGGTTTCGTTTAATTTTTATTTTTTTTTACTACATCACCTCATTCTTTTTTCTCTATAGACCTTGAATATTTAATGTAAGATCATCTTTTTTTTTATTTTTTATTTTTTTTTTTTTTTTTTAAACCTGCTTCCCTCCACTTACTACATATTGACTCTGAGGTTTGTTATCAAAAACTGGATATCATGCATCTGCTAAGGTCTTTCCAGTGCTAAAAGGAAAGAAAGGTTTCTTTTTACGTTGCTCATAGAAGTCTTTTTTCCCGTTCATATAGCCCAGTATCGAGTTTTGTCTTTTATCCTGTGTAGCAATTTGACAGTTGTTGATATGAATTTATATGAATTGCTGATAAAACTAAAGAACCCTGTAAGTTTTTCCAGAAGTCAACTTTTCCACTTCTGTACTAGTCACTTAGATTTTGTTAGTTTAGGGATGTTTAATAAAGCTTAAAATACAGGTCCTCACGGGTTTTAGAATCACAGAATATTTCAAAAAAATTCCTGAGAAGACAGTTGCACCAAAAGAATACTTTTCCTACTTAGTTTTATTTCTTCTTGTGTACTTATTTGATTTTGTTTCAATATGTGCACTGAAAAGCCACATCAAAAACAACATTAAAAAAGTCTTTAGGTATTTTCATAAACCTTCAGTGACCACTGTATCATATTCTTTCTATTAGCCTACTCTTGTTTGCAAGATATAAAAGGAGTGGCAGTAAATATCAACCAGCCAATAGATTCCTTAACTGCCCACTCTTCGAGTTCAAATCTCCTGTGAGGTCTTAATTTGTCAGTGTAGGCAACACTCATCCTGTTACATCCCTTTAATAAAATGCTGTAATATTATCTCTTAATAAATAGAAAATCACTAATATTTCTTTAGTGCATTGCTAAAATCCTGCTCTATTTTACAATCCAGAAAAATTATTTTATGCCATTAGCACTTTCATCTGTTCTGAATAACTCCCATGAAGACACTCCAGGAAGCAGAGATACAAAAATGAGTGGTTTTGCAAAGTAATGGCATAGAAGAAATTTTTTTCAATCGTGATGTGAACTGAGAACTCCAACCTAGACTCAGCACACTTTAGCAGTAAGTGAAAAATTCAACATTTCTTCTAATTCTGAAAGTGAACTGTCTGACTACAGTATTTCATTCACATATTCAGTTGTCTTCTTATGGAGTCTTATTATAGGCAGTGGTTTGAAAAGGCTCCTAGCTGTTTACTATAAAACACACTGTTAATACTGCTGGTCCTGCTGCGGTTTTGCTTTTTTTTTATTGGGACATTCTTCACCTCCAAAACTGAATAGTTTTTGTCTGCCAATAAAGTAATACACCAAGGTTTATCTAACTTTCCCAAGTTTCTGACGTCAATCACTTCTTTATACATTTATGCATAATTTGCAGGAAGGCCACAATTTTCACAATTGATAATGATCTCTCAATTTAGTTTGTTTTGCAGCTTTGTTAGATATGAATGCTCTGTCTTTGGTTTTTTTCTTTCTAACCTTCTGATTATTAAGGCCTCCATGCTCTTTTGTGTAGGTGGCTGAGCCGCTGAATCTTAATTCATAATTAATTTTCAGGCAAGTTATTATTATGGTATTTTTCTTTTTCCCCCTTTTGATCCTCTTGAACTGTCCTTTAGAATATTTCTGGTTTATTATTTACATAGACTTACAGCTAAAGCATCTGCTATGAATTCAGCAAGGGGTATATTAAGAACAATTAGAAGTTAGCACCTTCAGTTGTGACCTTAGTCACAACTGAACCCTGATATCTTACATCCACTGAAAACAAGGTATGAGTAAATTTAAACAAATCCATATATATTTTTCAAATCAAAATGACATATATTTTTAGTCAAAACTGTAATAATATGAGATGCCTTGGAATGAAGTATTATGGATTTTGACACATCTGTAACTAGTTAAACTATATAGCTCTTATATAAAAAATTGTAATAAATACAAGATAGAACATTAACATGTGTTGATGGTATACAATCCGCAAGGAAAGATATTACTCATTTGTTTAACTTCTCAGAGTATGAACAGATTTCTCTGAATATTATAAAGAAGTTTTTCCCATTAGCTCTCTGTGTATTTGGTGGCACTGCGCATTTCACTTTTCTGTTATGCACCAACATCCCCATGATAACATTTTAGAATAAAATGCAACAGCATTTAATGAGCAATGTGATACTGCCTGGCTGTGTTTTATGTCACTGGCTGCAGTTGTAAATTGGGTCAGAGAAATAGTGTGATTTTGCTGTGAGCCTGTCATTGTCTCCACTTACCATGTGCAGGTTTGGATTTCTGAGCAGTTTTGAGGTACATGCACTAGATATTCCCAGTGCTTCAAGGGGGCATTAGGTTAAAAACCAGCCCGTTAGCTAAACTATCACTGAGTCATCCAGTGTGCACATACACTTTTTGTCTCCAGTGATCTTTGCATTGTATTTAGTGGAAGCTTTTTGCCCAGGAGACAGACAAAATCTGACCTGAAGCAAAGCCCCTGACCCTATACAATACAGAGGTGCAGATCTCTCAACATCAGCCACTTCTAATTGTCTGCCCCTGCTGCACCTAATTACTTGTTAACAAAGAAGTAGTCTTTTATTTCCTCAGTTTACTGAGTCATTCACAACATGTAAACATTTCTATAAGCATAAAGATGCAGAGTTTCCTAAAGAACTTCTACGTATAACATGAACTCACCTAAACAGCAGAAGCAGGCTTGGACTGCGCCTGTTACTTCAATTATTTTTAGAAATAGCTTTTAGTGCCTTTATATATAAAAGATGCTTTACATGTAAATGTGTGGCAGGGGCAGTAGGCCCCTTTACTCCGCTCTGGTGATACCCCACCTAGAGTGCTGCACCGAGCTCTGGGGTCCCCAGCATAGGAAGGACACTGACCACTTGGAGTGAGTCCAGAGGAGGGCCACCAAGATGATTGGAGGGATGGAGCACCTCTCCTACAAGGAAAGGTTAAGAGAATTGGGATGACTAAATTGTGGCCTTTCAGTAAGCGAAGGGAGTCTACAAGAAAGATGGAGAGAGACTTTTTATAGGACTATGTAGTGATAGAACCAGGGGGAATGGACTTAAACTGAGAGTAGATTTAGATTGGATATTAGGAAGAAATTCTTTACTGTGAGGATGCAAAAAATGACTCTATCCCACTGACTGCAAATAGAATATAGGCTCTCAATTTAGGAAGACAACATCTCATAGTATAAGAAGATCAGACCAGATGGTGTGGGCTAATTTGAACCATAACTGTATGACAAATTTTCAGGTCAGACAAGAAGATTAAAACTTTGCTGGGTTCAGACAGCAGTTGGGTAGGCATTTTTGTAACTTTGACACTTAATGTTAGACTAAAACCTGCTTTTAGGCATCCACAGTCTTTCCTGTCATGGACCTGAGTCTGCTACACAATCACATGTTCTTAAGTCTTATTCAGAAAGAAAAGATACCACAATCTGCAGTGAGCCAATGCTGAAATTCTACTGCAGCCTGTATTTTGTGCCTATGTGAAAGTTAATATGGTATTTTCTTTGGTTCAGTAAGTTTGAATTAGAACATTAAGTCCTTATATACATTCTAAGTTCAGGATCTATTGTAGATTTATAGATAAGCCTTCTAAGCAATTTCTCAAAACTCTGTGCATTGTAACAAGGTCCTATGAAACTCCTGAAAAGTTAGTAAGATGTATGCCTGGCTCTTATGCTTTTTGAAAAGGTCTATATTTGATGTATTGCATCAAAAATATAACCAATTTTTCAGGTAAGAGATGGTTAAATTTAATTTACTATTTAAAGAAGCAAGAGGGAATTTCTATGAAGTCATTTCTATCTCAGTCACTGGAAGATGTCTTCTGCTAGCAGAGTTGATAGCATCCAAATGTCAGAACTGGCTTTCTCCTGTTGTGAGACAATGGTAGCTAGTTCGTGTAAAGATTGTTCGTGTAAAGATGTAAATTTGAACCTTTTGTCACCAAGCCCTGTATGTACAGTAAAAAGATCACAAAGACTGAAGACATGTTAAATACATTGTAGGATCAAAAAGTAAACAGCACCAATAAGATTAAAATAGTTATCATTAGCTGCTATTCCCAAAACATTGCAACACCGGATTCAGTGAAAATTAGAAATGCAGAGGTAATGATGAATAAAACAATTTGGGCTTTTAAATACCACCCATTATTTTCTGTCCATGCTTCAATGAATGAAATTAAAAAGTTCCAGAAGCATAATAAGAAAGTCCATTTTACATCTTTCTAAGGTAAATATACGCAGGTAGTCTTCCCAAAAATGCCAAGGCAGCAGAAGGATTAAAAAAATGTTTGTTTCAGATGCAAGGATCACTTTTTCACAATGCAGTTTGCATCGGGGCAAAAGGTGAGTTCCTGTCCCCTCAGGGCCCCCTTTATCCTCTCTGTTTCTCCTCCCCCACCCTCTCTGTCCCAAGGAGGTCTTGTACATGCCTGCAAACAGGTTATCTCTCTGCATACCACAGAGAGAGAGAGCTTGCTCACAGCTTTTCCCCAAAACCTTCTCCAAAATGCAGAAAGAAGGTAAAAAAACATCTAACCCGTTTGGAAAGGCGTTTCACAGTTTTTCCAAGTGAAACAAGTTCTAGCTTTCCATTACAAAGCCTTGTGTGATTGCACCTATCCCTACAATCTTTCAATAAGGTTTAATTTTCTTACTGTGTACACTCTGAAGCTTTTTTAATCACAGCAGAACTAGATAAAGCATGAAACCACACCTTGAAGAAATCTCGATTTTAAATATATTTCAAAACTCTTATGTATGTATATTGGGTTAAATTTATTCAAATAGTGTTGTTAGCAAAACATGGCAGTCAAAAATATGTCTGTGATAAGACTATTGTCTCAAAAAACATAGTTTACTTCATCTCCAAAAATCTTTAATTTGCCCAGAACTGAAAGAGTTTGTTTTTATCCCTCACATGTATAAAGGACTAAAATTCTGAGCTAGTTTCCATGTTTCACTGCCTCTTGGTCAGCTATTAATTGTCCTGATTAACATATATTAACACTGTCTGGAGCATGCTGGAATGTTCTAAAATCGCACAACCACTGGTAGAACACACTTAAGCTACTTGAATCATAGAGTCAAGTCAGTCAACATCAAGAAAAGCATCTCTATACACAGCAAAAGTTCTTTCAATTAATTAGGCATGCTACATATAAGAGGAACAGCTAACAGGCTAACAGATAAGAAAAATAAAGAAATGAGAATAACATACTTAAATTGATTTCCTAAGAAAATTAAGCATATAAAATAATACTTGCCTGTTTGTCTACTGGAATACTCAGGTGTGTCAGCTAAATACGAGAGCCAAATTTGATAAAGTGTGGGGGGAAGAAATTATTAAGTTCCTCCAAATTTCTTGAAAATCATTTTGTTTTCATACTGCTAATGCCCTTTATATTTTTCTTGTAAGAAAACTCCAGACTCTAGTTCATATCTGCATTAACAGTAAAAAATTACACTGACACAGCATAGTTGTTTGCTTGGAATATTCTGGAGAGAAAGAGAGATTAGGGTAGGATTGAACCTTGTGTTCAAGGTCAAGACAACCAGATGTACAGTCTGAATGTAGGTTGGTACGTTCCCATAGTAGTCAGCGCTAATTGTGTCAGGGGAGCAGGAGAGGGATTCTGTTCAGCCCAACAGAATACGTGACTGAGTCACTGGGCTGACCAAACTGTGATGAACATTTGTCGCATACTCTTACCCAGAGAACCCCACTATTCAAATAGCACTTTAAAACTTTTAAAAACTTGTACTGGAGAATTATGATAATTTTATTGTACCCTTAGAATAAGCCCTTCTGCAAGAATTTCATGGTCTGATTATAAAGAAAAAGAAGTGGAAGGGCACAAAGCTTATAATTAGAATTATGCATCACTGGAGAATCCATTTAGTAAAACAATTTATGTCCTTACAAAGAGTTAACCAGTCCTCCTGAACATATGGTATTTATAGCCTCAATAATTAAATGCGGTAGCATTCATAATAATTCTCTTAACAAAAGAAGTTTAGTCACTGTCCTGTCTGAGTGACTAGAGGCTACAGTCACGCTTACTTCAAACATCTCAGATTTTTAAATCTTAGATTAATTTTTCAGACCAGACACCATAATTAGAATCTCCTTAATGTCCTTCATTAATATAAAAGTCACAACATCTTGTTATAGACTAACATTCTAGTGCAATTGCGCAAAACTATTATAAAAAGTCCTCTAGGAATTGGTTCTGTTTTATCTGTGGTAATGAGTCTTCTATATTGTCTACATTTTCACAGAACAGTTAGGAAACTTTACTCTGTGACTTCTATTTCCCTTGGGCTTTATTTCAACTTACACTAGCACATGGGAACGAACAAGTTTTCAAGATAACAGATTCTGTTAACTTCAATAATATGTAAGTTTACATATTACTGTTTTACTGGCCAAAAGACTACTTGCATTTACCTTTTATGATTTTTATTTTTTATTAGGGTAGCAAAACTTAATTAGTTCTAAATGTAGAAAAAGAAAGACACAGAGATACCAAGATAAGGAACTGAAAATATGGTTCATGTTTCTTTCTACCTGTGAAATATTGTTGTTAACAAAATGTACACTTCACAGATATACTTGTATCTACTATAATGCATGCTGTATTAAATACAATGAATATTATTCTTTTGGTGATCAGCAGTATTTGTGTACTCTGACACCACAGTTTCAGTCTCACTTCAATTATCTTGCAAATGAGCAGTGAAAAGAAACAAGTTTCAGAGAATATTGTCTTCTAATGAATAAGATGCTGCAGATAAAGTCATCTAGATAAATATGCAGGCAGTGCATTTACAGCAATTACAGTCATGGCCAATATGCACCTTTACACAGAACTGAGCTGTAAGCCACAAAATACCTATAATAAATACTCTAAACAATTATTCCAGGATTTCTCCTGGAATGATGATGATGATGATGATGATGATGATGATGATGATGATGATAATTATAATAATAATAATAATAGTAGTAGTAATAATAATAATAATAGTACACTGTTCCAGTTTTAAGCTACCCACATTTTACCATATTTAATTTTTCCGGAAAAAATATTCCAAAAACAGGGTCCCAGATAAAAATGCCCAAAATCTACTATCTTTAATGTTCAGCATTCTGCTGTAAAAAACTAAGACAGCTGCGCTTAGAAGTGATGTGCATACCAAAGGTGCCCAACATGGAAGTTAATGGGAGGAGTTGCTTTCTGGATTGAAAAAACACACTTTATTAAACTGGGATTATTATAGTTTTGTGTATTGTCACTGAACATCACTTGCATTCACCTATAACTGGAAGCAGAGCAGTAAGAGCACACTGCACTAGCGACTAGTTAAGGATAATGCAAGCCCTTGAGACAAAAGGGTAGAGGTTAAGTCTTTGAATGCTTTAGTAGCTCTTCATGGACTAATTTCATGTGAATTTGTTATACTGACAAAAATAGGCAACCCCATCAACAGCAAGCAAAGCATGAATCTTCCTCACAAGCTGTAGATGAGAAAAAGATCGTTTTTTGTGCTGTTCATTTTGCATGAAAAAACAGGGACAACTTTAAAAGAGTATATTCAAACAACTTTTAGAACCCCAGAAATTCTTTAAATTATCCAAATGTTTCACAGCATTACTTCATAGTAGCTCACAGTATTACTTCTTTTTTAAGATTACATAACAGCAAATAATTTTAAAATCTATGTATTGTCATTAACTACCTCACAAATGTGGGGACAATAATGAAACTGCAAAATAAAGACCTTTTAAAAAGTAGTGGAAGGTCTATACAAATGACACACAAAAGTAACTCAGAATAAGTTTGCAGAGAATATGAACAGGGAAAAGGGTAAGCTGAAACTTTATGAGATTTTACACATAAGCGCCCTCATAAAGAATTAGCAGTTTCACAGCACAATCCTCTGAAGTGTCTTTTAGAGGAAACTAAAGGGTTTTAAAGCAAAGACATATACATATAACGCATGTTTCTATAAAGAGAAAAAAAATCAAAGCATCAAATCGGGAATTTAAGATGAAGAAATTATGCTTACTTATTACCTAAAACATCCCATGGGAGAACATTTATTTTAATATATTTTGCAATTTAAATATAATTAGCATGATATTAGCAATTCCAACAGCAAACACCTAAATTGGCAATTCAAAATGCTGACTTGATTTCATTTTTGTTCAATGTAAATGTAAAACTTATAAATATTACTCTCCTTTTGTTTAACAAATTGCTATATTGTAATAGAAAAGACCTTTAACATAGATACGCTCAAATACAAGTAAAAAGGGGAAGATGAAGGTGCCAAGTACTTCTCCAAAGGTATTTATCTATTTGCAATGATCAGTCCTTAAAGTGTTACTGCAAGTGCTGTTTGTTTGGTAGTAAATGAAATGACATACTGTAGCTTGTCTTGATGCACCTTTCTGAGATTGGCTTCACGGGACACACTTTACTGTGAGGACCAGACCCCCCTGACATCCCAATTCAAAGTCTGTGTTGCTGGGCCATTTGTCAAAATGGAGTGTTTGTTGTTCCTTATTTCCCTATTCTACTCCTTCAATGGCATGTGTGTGCCTGCCAGAGTCTGGACTTGGAGCATGTGGTTTGCTGCAAGGTCACAAGCTGCTCCATTACCCTGAGAGCACAAGCTAATCCTGGCACCTCTCCATCATTCCCTCTTCACTTGCTGGTTACTCATGAGAAGCCTCAGCTTGGTGGTCCACCTTTTGCAGGAGTTGCAGCACAAGGAGCAAACACTTTGGCAGTGCAGACTAGTAGTTGCTCTGTTGTCTCCTGAGGGGGTCTTGGACATTTCTCCTAATAGCACTTTATTCCCAGCCTTTTCTAATTCCCAGTTACTTGCTTATTTGCAATCCTCTTTCAGGTTTTTTTTACTTTTTTTTTATTTTTAAATTTGAGGAAAATAATTACATGTGCACAAACTGATGCATTATGTTTATGTTTTTATACCTCTGTACATTTGGGAACTATCATACCTTCATTTTGACTTTCATATCGAAGTAAGTTTCTACAACTCCTATTGATTCCAGCTGTAATAAGATAACTCTTTAAGTGTTAATTAAGATACAACATGCAATTGTAAAATGAAATAATCTATGGCCCAGGTTAACTTCTTATTAAATTTAACTTTTATGATTGGGTAAATTTGCACTTATTTTTTCATATGCAGATCAGGAATTTTTTAAAAAAATGTGGTGGATGTGAAAACGTATTGAAATTATACAGACACTTTAAAAAGTAGTTATGTTTTTAACATTTGAAAGCTCAGGTAAAAATTACTATAGTTAAGCAAGGAATAGAAACTAATTACTCAACTTACATTGTTTGTTTCCCTGCTGCTAATTGATTCTTCATATCTATTAAAATAAGCAAATGCTTAAACTTTAAAATCACTCTTTGGATTGATCACAGTTTTCTACATATATTACACATTCACCCTTTGAGCTGGGAATGATAAGTTGTAATTAGCTAAATTAACCATCCACTCATATGGCTGATGGAGGGAACCCTTCTGATAGTAATAACTGCAATATATCTGAAGCTTGTATTTGCATGTGCCAATATAAAATTTAAGTTCTGAAACTGGAAATAAAATCTTTGGTGACTGTATGTCAGCAGTATGACAACATTTTCCTGGAATGTGATTAAAAAAAAAAGTCTGACCATATCAATTAATATAATGGCCAGAATTATTCTTTCACAATTTTTTTTTTAAATAAAAACAGAGAACCCTCAACCTCTTCACTAAGTTCTTACTCCGACTTTTCTACAGACAGTAAGGAAGATGAACCTACCAAGATGCAATGGTTGGTAGCTATGTTCTTGTAAGTCACTTCACAATCATCTTTAAAGATTTCAAAAGGCTGAAGAGATGGGCATGACAAAGCATCAGTTTGTATGTATTAAAAGACATTCAGATTCCCTGCATCCCTCCAAACTTTTTCTCAGATGTGATTCTGGAAAAGTGTGATTTGACATTGTTTCCTCATGAAAATTTTTCATCAAAGGTCTGTGGACTTTTTTACATGACAAGTCCAACAAATTTCTTTGCTGTCGAACAAGCTTAGCTAATATAAATTATTAAAAAAAAAAAGAAATTAGATATGAACTATTAGGAAAGCTTCTGTTGATTTACAGCTGTTCATCCTTAATTAAGCCTTAATTAAAACACAACCTTAATTAAAAGCATTGCTTCCATCAACAGAGAAACTGCAGCTTTACAAAAATATGAACAGTGCTCAGTGGCATCACTTCAAATGCACATGTGCTACATGAAAGCTCTTAATATGGTCTGAGAAGAGACTGACATAATAGCCTGTGTCAGGGCACTGTTTGCTAATGCCACTGCACACGCAGTGACATGATACACAGAGTGGAGTAACACAATGGCTCGTGTCAAAGAACCAGATGTAGCACTTTGCAGATGTCAAGGTACATTGAGCTTTTGTGAACATCAACATGCCTAGAAGCAATATCAGATCATCACAGTATGAACTGAAGAGAGTGGACTATAACAGTCAGAAAAAATCTTATTTTGTGTAATGTAAATAACTATTGTTTACATTTAAATATCATAATGATGCTGATTATAAAAAATGAAGAAACTTTTGTTTCTTATCTTATTTTACCGCATTCCTGTATCCTGCCATGGCCTGAAAAGATATGTGGATGCTAAACAGTATGTGCAAATATTCAAGACAAAACTATACAGATGAAGAAAAAGAAAGGATAGTTGAGATAATAAATATACCCACTGATACACTGAGGCATCATAAAAAACCCATTTCAATGGGCAAAAAAACCCAACAGTGTAGCACAAAGCCCATGCCTCATCATTATGGAACAGTTTTGGAACATTTAAAATTATTTCTTTTAAATAAAATACTGTCACCTTTTTACTTTATGATGCTACCAGCATATGCTGTCTTTATACCAACATCCTAATGAAGTAAATTTACTAACAGGGAAAACACTACAATTGTTCTGCTCATTTTATTGCAAATGATAAATATATCTTGATTCACAAGACTAGACATTGTCCCATGGTATTCACTGGGATTAAATATGTGCATCTTTAAGCTAGTCTTTAAGCTAGTCTTTGCTCTAGAGAAAGGGTTCCCGCCTCTTCCAGTGTCTTTTTAGAAAGCAAAGGGACATATTTGAGAGTTCATTTGTAAAACTTTATCTGTGAGTGGGTACAAAGCTGCAAAGCTGGCAAAGGGTAATATAAATATGATCGGGCGTCACTAGATGTCACTATTGCAAACGGGCTTGTGCTTCTGTTTATCAGAAAATAGCAGGGTGTGTAGCTTGGGGAAATTCTTTTTCAGAAGTGCTTGCTGCCAGGTGGCTGTCTTCTTCTGCATTTGGAAAATGCAGTGCATCTATTGATGGTCAGGATATCACTAAAGTGATAAACAGCTCACAAAAAAGGTAGCATTTAAATTCATGCTTTGCTTTTTACATATTGTGGGTGATATAAAGTGTAAAGGTCAGACAACCTGAATGACAGGCATTCGTATGCTGGGCTATTGTTAAGGACTATTAAATGCTGTCAGATAACAGTGTGGTCAGGGAAAGAAAAAGAAAGGTGTTTTTATGAGATGCAATATTTTGAAAAGTTTTGAACAACATCTGACTGAACCTTTATGATTTCAGTCTGAATTTGAAGTTGCCTTTCTCTTATAGGGAATAAAAGTTCATCACTGTGTTCTCCTGAGAGGTCACAGCCATTCTTTTGCTGAGGAGATCAAACTCTCAGATATGAAATTCAGGGCTATGTGTTATTTGTAGTTTAATGTTTGAGGGTCAGGACTAAGAAGTAGGCCTCTGAGATTTATATCTTGATTTTGCAATCAACTCTTTTTGTGGACTTCAACAAGTCACTTATCTCCCTGTTTCAATTTCCTCATCCTTGGAGAAACAGAATTAAAGAGAGTCTGAAAAGGAAAGGTCCTTTATTTTTTCTGATTTTATTCAGGGATTGTTTTGAGGTTGGGAGGTTTTGTTTGGTTGGTTTTGTTTTGTTTGTTTTGGTTTTGGTTTTTTTTGTTCTTGTTCTGCTTCTTTCAGAAGCCCTTATTTTTAACACAATCACCATTCAAAATGTACAATGTGAAAAATAATTATTTTAGTGTGTTGACTGTTAGCAAGCTTTGAGATATACTAGCTAGGAAACATTCAAATCCTTAAAGCATGAGAATATGTTGCATAATTCAGGAATCAACACAGTGGATTGTTAGTAAACAATAGATTTGTCCCAAAGAGATCTATAACAATCAGTACTGTCACTACTTGTTGCACTAGGAAATGTGACCGAATTTACTGAAGAATAGACTTTATTGCAAAACTGTGTCATAAAAAGTGTTGCATGTTCAGCTTTCCTAAAGCAAAAATCTATACTATATACATTGTTGTACTACGTGCATCTTGGAGATTATATTCATCATGTTTAGACTCAAATTTGATTTTGAAAATGATGCTAATAGAAAAAATTCTACAGAAAAAAATTAAGCATACATATTCATCAAGACAATACAAAAGACAGTTAAGCAACAAAGTGTCCTCTAAGACAAGAAAAATTATCTGTTGTCTAAGAAAAAGTCGTAAAAATGTTAATAGCATCTGATATTATCAACATACAATTGTAAAGATATTTCAAGAAGAAAATGAACAATTAAATATCCAAGACAAAATACAGTGCAGTGCAACTGAAAAGAGGCCAAAGGATGCACCATGTTATTTATCTTTTTCTTTTGCTAAAGTAAGGTAAAACGCTTGAAGTTACTACTAATTATGAAATAATCTCACCAGTTCACTCCCAAAAACTTCAGAGTCAGTCTAGAGGAGGAACTAGAAATTATTTAATTAATGTACTCCAAACAGGCAAGCTTAAACTGTGTCTCATTAAAAAGCCTCCTTCACTGCTGGCTTTGGGAAAATCAGTGTTTCCACTTACACGTCCAGGGCTAGAGCGAAAATAAGAGGTAATTAGGGGAACATTAAACTATTGTTTACATCAAATTAAAGAAGTTTTATGATGCAGAAACTACAGAATAAAGTGATTCTGCACATAGACCAACACAATGGATGAAGTTAAGCAGAGAAACAACACAGCATCAGCTTCCTATGAGATATACAGCGGAGCAGTATAAATTAGCTGATTCTGTTAACTGGCTTAGGTGAATGAATTTGCCTTTCTCAATTCCAGCTGTTTCAAGTAGTAAACGTATTTATGATTCCTTTGCCGTGACTGATGTGATGCCAACCTGGACTATACAGGGATGTAAATATTAATGAGGATGTCAAGTACTGGATTACTTTATAGAGCTTCTTGGATTTGGAGAATATCTAATGGAGGCTGTTTGGTTTTAATTCCCATATTTAATCTTGGATAATTTGTGCAAATTTCAGAACAAGCACATATGAACATATGGTGTTTTAAACCACAGCAGAAGGTCCTGATAGGAGTAGGTTTACCATGACTGAAGCGATGTGTTCTGTTAGTTTAAAATGGCTTTTATGGAATTTCTAATGAGAAGACATAAGAGATTGCAGTCATTTCCCACATGGAAGACACTGAATACTAGCCACCTCTGCCTCCTGCTTTATCATCAAAACTAGATCAGGAAAAGCTGATGTCTTCCTGCACAGCTGGAGCTTCAAATTAAGCAGTAAATCCTCAAGACCAATCTTTCCTCAACACCATTCAACCAAGAGCTTTGTGACAGCAATTTGGTGGAAAACAAAGACTTCAAGTTTATAAGCAGCTATAAATAAACCCAATATATACATAAATATACATTCAAGAATTATAGAGGTACTGAGAAAATAAAAGATGAGACTGTCTTTTGAACAGCCGTGAAAAACATAGACTGAAACACCTCAGTAAGGAGAATCACTTGATTTTTCAAACTGCTGTGATTATAACCCCACAATTAACAATTAATCCATTCCACAAGCTTTTGAAGTACAAACCGCAAAGGGCAGAGCTGGTTGGGAATACGAGGCAACATTCTACTTAGTTCATTCTGTCTACCAAAGAAAATGAAATACTGTATATATATATATATAGCCTAACAATTTCAATAAGTGCACCAGTACTGACACCACTTTGCTTTATACATTTCAAGGGAAATAATATTAAAAAATCCTCAATTCTTGCATTCTGAAGCCTCCAAAATGCAATAAAATTATCACAGTCAGGATCACAACATTATAGGAAAAAAAAATCCATCAACTTCAGTACAAGAAGTGGTTGAGCTCTCTTTGACAGTGGGTTCATAGCCTTCAAATCAACTTAATAATTTTAAGTCATATTCATTTAGAATTGTCTGTTATAAATTAGATTTCTTTCAGCAAGTCTCAGAGAGACGATGAGTTACCCAGACTTCTGTTCTCAGTTCCCCTTAAATTTGATAAACAGAATGTACAGATCTTACCCTCTGATTCAAGAAGCTCTGGTGCCCATTCTTGCTTCCCCTTTATTACAAAGCTGTTTATTTTTTAGTGATTAAAAATCCTGTTTTTTCTCTTGTAATGAATTAATATCAAAGTAACTGTAGCATGGAACTGAGTAATGGAAACATTAAAATCTTTTTCTTCCACTTAGTCATCAAACTTAGCTACAGTTTTAGTCTCAAAGTAAATGTCAGAGTAGAACCAAAAAGAACTTTAGATAAATATCAGGTATCTGAGACCTGAAGCTAATGTTCACTGATACCAACATAGTCAACCCTTTACTACATAAAAGAAAATCAACAAGCAAATGTGAGATATCATTAACTATTTTAGTTCTGCAAATGAGATATATTCAAATCTCACAAGTAAGAATGACATCCCACTGCATTTAGCTACAAACACTGTCAAACTTTGCTTCTGTTTATTTATTTCAATTTCCTGTACATGGAAGTAGGAAAACAGTGCCTTTAGGTACTGTTGTTGTAAGATTAACTTCTCTGTTTTTAAACACAAAAGTTTTAGCGCAACAACTTCCTGAAGTAGATGTATTCATACACACATAAAAGTGAAGAAAAGGGCATTTCATGTGAGGTAGGTCTTACACCCTGAGAAGATCCAAGCACTACATGAATGTGTGTATTCACCTCATCTTTATTCACCGCATACATATTTACTTCACTTTTTGCACATTGTTTCCAAGGAATGCCTCTTATATATTAAATAGATGGTCAGCTGGATAATACTATTCAATTATTATACTAGAAAATGTATGTTTTGTAATATGAGAAATATATTTTAATTATAATGCACATATTCTCTTGAGTCACTAACATTCATTTTACTCACAGTGATAAACTTTAAGCAATCACCCACCTATGTACACAGACAATGCAACCTTGAAAAACCGAAGAGGTACATAGTTTTTTGGGTGACATGTTTAATCGCTTTGAATGTTCGTTTGAATCTTATTTTCCCCCAGAGGCTAAGAAAAAGTGGTAGACCCCAAGGGGTGGAAACCCCTGGAAGTTTTGTCTAATGGGCGCTCCTGCAAAATGTAAACATTCCACAAGCTGACCGGAAGAGATGAGTTGTTTTTTGGTTGTGATTGGAGAGGTGACCATGTTGTAGAGCCACGAGGAAGGGGCTCTGAGCCCCTCGGGGCCTCTGGGGCCTCCAGCCCCCGGCTGGGGGGACTGCAGAGACTTGGAACAGTGTTAGACTGAGCTAAGTGTCTGTAGTTATGCTGGGAGCTGTTTTCTCCATTGTGGGCAGGGGTAGCGGCAGGCGCAGCGTCCGGAGACTCTGGCTAAGAGCCAGGACAGATAAGAACTGAACTGGAGGAGCAGCAGAAACAACATGCAGCACCGCAGAGAGGACTCCTGGAAGGAGAGCCGGGAAAAAAAAGAGAGCCAGCAGCTAAGAGACAGAATTCTTGGGGGTAAGAACTGTACCAGATCCCCCAAAACTCCTTGGAGACCCCTCTCAAGTCCTAGAGGGAGGGGTGAAATGCGACATGCACTGTAGAGAGAGCTGAGAAGCTCAAAGGCGTCCTGAAGCTGGACCAGGACAACCAAAGGAATGTGGAGGAGGGCTTTCCCCCCCCTGCTGCTGACAAGCCTGGCAACCTGAGACAGAGCACAGGAGCTCTGGTAGAACTCTTGAGGCAAAGGCTTGCAACTGAATGCTGCCCAAGATGTTCTGACTCAGGGGTGAAGCCCCTGAGGAAGGGACTTTCACGAAGATGCCCCTGCATTTCGTGATATACCTGTGGTGACGTGAGCTTGTCCCTCCTGGCAGTCCACAGGTGAGGCCTTCGCTTGGACCAAACGAGAGCCGAGGGGCTTGGAGACCCCCTTGTGTACGTTGAAAAGAAATCCAGCTATCAACTGCTGCATGGAAGACAGATGAGGAGGACCTGCTGCCTTAGAAGATGCTGCTTAGAGACTAGAAGGGATCTGTCCTTCTTTCCCTCCTGGACTTTTATTTGGAGGGGAGAAGAGATCGGGTCCATTGTAAATACTATATGTCATGGTAGAGATAGTTGTGATCGTGTGTATAATGTGTTATAGTATTTATTTGTACAGTCATTGTAATGACTGTAATTCCCCCACTTTGAGCCTGGCGTGTTTTGTCTGGAAAGCCCATCTCACATTAGGTTGAGATGGGGAAGGGGGTTAGGACTAGGGAATTAGGATTTTTGGGGCTATCTCAAACCATGACGGTATCACACACATTTCTTACAAAGTTTTATCCAGATGCTTTTGCAATTGCATTTTCCTTCTTTTAGTAGTTGAACTGATTCACCAGAGAAACCAACTACCAGTTAAAACCTGGATTTACTCTGCAATTTACAACATCCAATAATCATTTCAACTTTATCTTTTCATTCCAATATTTTACATGTGATGCATAGTGATACTTAACCATGAATGTATTTAGGCCTATATGAATGGAGTTAAATTGCTAAAATTAAAACATTTTGCATCTGTGTAGAGTTTCTTCTCTATCACCACAGTAACGGGTTAGTTTCCATCAGAAAAGTTGTGGTTTTTTTTTTTTTTTCAAAGTCTACTTAGTTTTAAAATATTCATATGAAAAAAATGTAGTTGTCACTTTTGAATAAGAAACACTATCTCATGTTTATATAGGATAGATTCCATCTCTGTTATTAGTTGTGCTTACTGGTTTTATCATAACATTTTGTCAGAATTTGAAACTGAAATACAGTTATTATGCTGGTGGATGAGAGGCTGGACATGAGCCGGTGATGTGTGTTTACAGCCCAGAAACCCAATGATGTTCGGGCTGCACCAAAAGCAGCATGGCCAGCAGGTAGAGGAGGGTGATTCCTTCCCTCTACTCTGCTCTTGTGAGGCTCCACCTGCAGCTCTGAGTTCAGCTCTGCTGTGTTCAGTATAAGAACAACATTGTTGGAGTGAGTCCAGAGGAGGTTCCATCAGGATAAATAG
Source organism: Lepidothrix coronata (assembly GCF_001604755.1). Classification (NCBI taxonomy): domain Eukaryota; kingdom Metazoa; phylum Chordata; class Aves; order Passeriformes; family Pipridae; genus Lepidothrix; species Lepidothrix coronata. The sequence goes on from NW_016690225.1 coordinate 3,134,406, forward strand.
TGGGATGGAGCACCTCTCGTAGCAGGAAAGGCTGAGAGAATAGGGATTGTTCAGCCTCGAAAAGAGAAGGCTTTGGGGTAACCTGATTGCACCCTTCTAGTACTTGAAGGGAGTCTTCAAGAAAGATAGAGACTTTTTACAAGGCCATGTAGTGATAGTACCAGAGGGAATGGATTCAAACTAAAAGAAGGTAGTTTAGATTAGATATTAAGAGGAAATTCTTCACTGTGAGGGTGGTGAGGCACTGGAAGAGGTTGCCCAGAGAAGTTGTGGATACCCCATCACTGGAGGTGTTCAAGGCCAGAGTGGATGGGGTTCTAAGCAACCTGGTTTAATGAAAGGTGTCCAGGCCCACGGCAGGGGGCTTACAACTAGATCTTTAAGGTCCCTTCCAACTCAAATCATTCTATGATTCTATGATTCTATGGTTTTTAAGCAGGCATTTTGGGATGTCTCACCTAGAAATGCATTGTCTGATCTTGGTACACTTTATAAATGAAGCTTATATGGATACTGAAGACTGCTGTACTAACCTAAATTCTCTTAAGTTAGATTATTTCTGAAAATCAACATCTGAAGAGCTGAGAACTTTATTCACAAATATTGAAACTACCTGAAATTATTATAGTTCTTAAAACAGCAGTAGAGGAAAGATGCCTAAAGATGGCCTCTTATTTCTCTTTTACAGCCAAGTAGTAAGGAGATCTGTCTGGCATTCAGTAAAATGCATTGATGATGCATTAAAAAAAAAAGAAGCTATACCAATAAAAGCAAAACAAGATGTTTACATGAACTCTACTAAAGAGTTGTGCTTCTAGCAATAGCAGCTGGAAGAAGCAATGCTAAACATTTCCTTCAGATGCTTTTCTATACAGTGAAGAAACTCCTGAGGAAGCTCTAGAAGACTTTACCATGAAAATGGTAATTTCTGCATACAAAAGCGAACTCCTCAGCACATGAAATATTTTGACTGTATGACCACTAATGGGAAATTTTACATTCATGGTCCCCTAAGAGTGAGAGGAATTGACTATCAGAAAATAGGAAAAATATTTTGCCAAACCCAGTGTATAGAAAGCAATTGTATCAGAACTCATTTCTTTGGGGTCTTTTGTGAATTGAAAACTGCAGCAAGATTGGCACTTCATCATTATTTGATATTAACTTATAAATTAAAATCCTCTTACTTGTTCAACTGACAATGGGTTCCATGAAAATCATTCAAAATATAATAAAAAACCTTACACTGCTTTATAGGTCATGTGTTTGACAGAATACCACTCTTGAGGTATTAGGTCCTGAGTCTCCTACTTAGAAAGGTTTTTCAGAAGTTAATCATAAACATGACCTAGCAGATTAAAACCCATTCTAAATGCATATGTAATATGCAGTGTTTTCAATAACTTCTGAATATGCCTTATCAAGATTGTAAGGTCTCTGGGAAATCCTTTAAGAATGTCACAACTTTTCTTTGTTTCCGAAGGCCAGAATTCAAACCACCAAGTTTACTCCGGCAAAATTGCAATGTGGTTCAACTGAAGTGACTGAAATCACTCTTATGTTTGTCAAAAGTAAATTTAAAAACTACATGTGTTACTGTGTTTTTATTTAATATTAAAAATCTGATATGATTTCCAGTTTGACAGATTTTAGGCACATGTGTCAGACTTTGGCAGCTCACATGAAGAAATATTTTGCAATAAATAATTTTAAAAGTAGTGCCCTGCATTATTCACTTATTTATGTAGGAAAGATCAAGAGAAGCAACATTTCAAAATCAGCATCTACACAGTAGTTTTGTTAAGATGTTTAACATGAATAACAACAAAATTATGTATGAGAAAGATTGATATGGCAACCTGTAACTGCTCATGTCAAAGTTCTGGGCAAGGAAGTTCTATGAAAGGAACCATAAAGTTGTAAATGGGCAATTTTATTCTTTTTCTTTTTGAATTTAAATACATACATTTCAACAGATGTATATGGTCCTTTGATACTACTCTACTCTACTAGGTAAATGACAGCTACACACATACACATAGACACAAACATGCGTATGTGTGAATTTTAAATATATACACAAATAGAGAGACATATACACACAAGAGACCATAATAAGTGTTTTCTTTCTCATAAATTATCTTGGTTGATAANCATTCATATGCTAAATGTATTAATTTCCTGAGAATTTCTAGTCTTGGCCTGCTAAGTTTCTAAAGACTGTCTGAAAAGTGTATTGACATAGAGACAGCCAAACTAACAAAAATTCTTAGTGAAGTAGGAACATTCGCAAAAAAATTGCACCTGATTTCAGATCTTTGTGGTTTATGTTAATTATGTTTACAGAATAAATAAAATTCCAGTACACCACTGACCCCAAAAGAGACAATTGCAAGTTTGCCTGATGAGTTCTGACAGTAAATTAAACCAAAAAACCAGTTTTATTAATAGCGAATTTCAGTTTCTGTCTGGCATTTTTTCTTGTTAATAATCCTTAGCACTCCAAGTTCATAGCGTTTTGCAAAGCTCAAAAAAATATGACCTGCACCAGACTAGCTGGGCATAGCAAAAACCATGGTGCATTCATAATTCATGTTTTATTTTTTCTGGGTTTTCCTCTGTTATATGTCAACTATCAGAAAAAAAGCAAGTTTTGGGATTGCCTATGCTGACATGTCAAGTTACAAACTTAATGGGAGTCTCGAGTCTAGCAGGAGCTTGGATGAAAATTTGACTTGTATACCAGAGTTGTAGAACTTGTTGCAACATGGAAGCTCACATTCTGTAGTAGTAAATCTTTTGTCCTAAAGAAAAGAGGTTTACTGTTAACTGAAAGTGATTTTTTTGGTAATGGTCTTTATGGCCAAATCAAGCATGGAGGAAGAAGGTAGCTAATCCTATGTAATGCTCCACATACGTGCTAAACTAGGAAGTGCTGGTGTAAAGGCTAACCCTTGGCTAAGTTCTTATGCTACAAGTAAATATAGTTCCATTCTTAAAGTCAATAAACTTATTTATGCCCCTCTACATGCCTATAAATCACTATTTTAAACCAGTTTGATGGTCTCTAATTCACTTATGATTTTAAAACACTTGGGACTGATGTGTCTGCAATCGCCTAAGGGATAATGAGGTATGAGTTGAGTCAGACAGAGACGGTGTAAGTCCATTACAGTAAAAAGTACTAAGTTAAGTGAAAAAAGTGAGTTTAAAGACTGAGAGTGCTTGACCCACAGGAAGGAGGCTGCCATTCCTACATTGTGGAGTGGGACTATCAAAGACAGAGTAGAAAGATGGTTGGGGGTGAAGAGAACAAACGGAGCACAGAGGAAAGAAGACTGGGCAGAGCAAAGACGCTTTGACAGAAATTAGATGCACTGAGGAACAGCACTTGACTTTAAAGATGAGAACGAAGGTTCACATTTCACATATAAGAACAAAGGTGAAGTCAGTGAAGAGTTTCCAGGGGGAGCAGTGACACACTAGAAAGAAAAGAGTGGAAAATGTTATAAGAGGGGAAGGACAGAGGAGGAGAAGGTTAGTTACATAATCTGCGGAAACCCTAGGCCAGGATTGCAGTCCTTTCCAACACTTCTCAAATCTAAAGTACTTTATCCAGGTAGGAGAATTTCAGAATTTAAAGAAAAGGATGTAGTGCTGATCTTTAGACTTAGGGCTACGTACCCATTTGAGAACCATCAGTGTTCCAGTGGTGCAGGAAAGAACCCTTACCCTATCAGTGGAAAGAAGGAATTGTGAACTGTCAAGAAACTGAGGACATACTGTGAGTTACCTGGAGGTGTAAGACAAAGGTGCCACTAAAACAAATATCTATTAATTTCCAGATGAACAGGTCCTTAACAGTACTGTAAACCAAACTCAGTGGTCATGTCAGAACAACCTTTAAAAGACAATGAATCTTAGCATTTTCTCAGAAAAATTTAAACATTCTTCATACAGGTAGATCAAGAGGTCTTTGAATGCCTGTGCTCAAGAATGAAGACTTTTCTTTGCACATCAACATGAAGAAATTATCATTTGCAAGAAGACTCACCTTGCATGATTAAAATGTGGAGTACTCCCAAGCACTCCCAATGGACTTGGTATTCCCATTGATAAACAGAATTTGTTATCGTTAACACAACTAGTCTCTATGAAGAACAGGGGTAACACTAAGGAAACTGTAGAAGTTGCGATGTTAACACAAAGTCACCTTACTGTCAGATAACGCAAAAGTGATATTTGTATAACACTTTGCAACGCAGCTTAAAGTGGAAATTATGCAAGCACAGTTTCATGTTCGTGGATGTCTTATGCACCCACTTAGTCTTTTGAATGCTGCTGTTTGGCTGCAAAGCATATGCTTTAGGGGATTTCATTCTGTTCCTGCAGGGCTGTTTGGAGCACTGAAAGGATTCTAGTAACTACCAATCTTTAAAAAATGGAGACTCTTGACAATAGATGAAAGACACATAGCCTGTCTCCCGAAACAACCATAAAATAAATCAAAACATTATTGCTCTCCCTGTCCTCCAATACACCCATGATGGAACTATTACAAGCTTTGTCCACTGCAGTTAAACAGACTCATATAAAGGCACATTATTGATAACAGGAAAGGTATGCATTTCCAAAAGGAAGAGCTGGATACTAAACTTGTTATATGAAAAAAGAATATGTTTTCCAATTAGTAATATTCCTGTAATTATAGACAGAAAAATGTGCTACTACTCATCCTCCTATGGGCCCCTTTTGAAAATATTCCTCTACACTTTTGCACATTTTTTTCTCTCACAGCTTATGTTTATAACTCCACATCACATCTACAATTCTTAATACAGTCATTTAGATGCAGTGAAAATGTGGAAGTGGCTGATAGCCACTAAACAGAATCTCATTTGGGACTAACAGCTTTGGGTGATGGCATCTAAGACTGTGGGCCAGAAAGAAAAAAAGAAGCATTGGGGGGGAGGGGGTGTTGAACATGACCATTCATCTCATATAAAAGGCAATCGATTGCCATGCAACTTAATAGAACTGCTGATTTGGAATTCATTCAAACACAGAGCTCTGAACAGAATCCTTGAATGAGTAAACAATTTGCTTTTGTTAAAGACAAATGAGTTCTCTCATCATCTGACATTAAAAAAAATACACAGTAAATATTCTGAGTTCAGATTAATTACAAAAGAAACTTCTTATTCAATTCCAGAAAATACTGTAAAAAAAAATTAATATTGTATTGAAAAGTTTGCTCAATCAGTGTTAGATATGTTCAAAAGTTTACGAATAATTCCTGTTAGAGATGGTTGACATCAAAACTTAAGGGCAGATATGGACACATGAAAAACAATAAAAAATAATAGCAACAGGTACACAAACGTACTTTTAAAAAAAAAATTATGCATATTTAATAGCTATACAGACCTTTGTTTGTGATCCAGCAAGTAATGGTAGTCAAGAAAAATGGGTTTGTATTATTTATAATGAGAATAACACAACTAAAATGTATATGTTGCTTGAACTAAAACGTATATGTTGCTTGAACTAAAACTTGTTTGAACATGCAAGGGAGGTTTAAATTGCCTTTTCAAGATAATCAGATAGAAACAACCTGAAGACCATTTGACAAAATCATGACAGGAAATAATAAAATATCTTTATATCTATTAAAACAATGACAGAAAACCAAGTCATGAGATAAAAGCAAGTAACTTTTTCTTTGTAAGGTATTGATTACTCAAACTCAATTTCCTATTTATGGATAAAATTTTATTTAAGAAAAGAATGAAGTATATGATTTTTCCAAAAAATGGAAACAAAGACCAGAGCTAAGTCTCTTGTTTAAGAAGAGAAGTCAAGATTTTAAGAATCTTATGCTCCAGGTACTGAACTCACAGCATAAAATGAATTACTAGAAAAACTACACACTTTATGCGATAGGTTGTTAACGGTCGGATAAAGACTTGGGGTTTCAGTTAATTTTTTTTTTTGTAAACACCATGTTTTTCTAATATGAAAACTCTGTTTCTGATCTGTGAATTTCAGAACTAACAACTTTTTGAGATGTATAGATCTCTTGTTCTGGATTATTATTAATAACTCTCTGGGAAAAAAATACCAACATTGACAATGATTCTATAGAAGCATTTAATCAATAAATATATGTTTCATGTAAGAAAAAATATGGCAAAAGGCCTTGTTGAACTTTAGCTGCTGAAAGCAAGCCAATAACACCTTATACTTAATTGCAATCTTAGTTTTGCTCAGCCTCAGTAGAGAATAAAACATCCAAAGATTTCTTTACTGGGCCATACGGACTGATGTTACTACCACAGGTCTTCAGATGAATCAGGATTTCTGTGTATTAATTTTGGCCTCCTAAGGATTTCTTTTGGCTTTTGGTTAGCTTGGTACAATTGTGTAGTGTCGCACATATTGTTATAAGAATTTTGTTTTCAAGAGATAGCTACAACATGTAGAGCTACTACTCTACATCAGTTTAGCTACCTATGACCCTACAAAAACTATGTCATAGAGGAGAAAAATCTAATATTTTCTACAAATTGAAGAATATTTTTTTCTCACATATACAAGTTTCTTTCTATGACCTCTGTCAGACATACCTTAATTAATATCATGTTTAGGTGAGAATGCCTCTTGTCTTCTGTTGTCCTCATAATTCCAGTCATAAATTCAAATCAGCCATATGTTGAATTTACTAATTGTTCTTACTTAAAATTATAAGTGATGGGGAAAAAATATGATAGCTCATAAAAGGATACAATTTCCCTTTGGCACAAAACAGTTTTTCAAAATACATATGTATATTTCTGATTTACATAATCAAATTATAAGAGTCAGCACAATAATGCGGTGGTTTGATGGAACCAAATAAGAAAATGGATTTCATCTTACTGATAAGAGCAAACCTAAATTATTATACAAATTTTAAATTAATTCAAAATTTAAAGAGTTATTTCAGTCTTTAGTTGTGAGAGGTTCTCACCAAAACATTTATAATCTTTGACTGCTTTGGTATGTGCAAGATTTGAAGCAAATCCTGAAGCAGAATCAAATGCAGGCATTTAAAAGTCTTTCTTTGAATGTATAATTTCTGAAGGGTAAATCTTGGCCAAGTCTTCAATAACTGAAAAATTCTGTGAACTGTAATCTCTAGATAACTTGGTTTGTCATGGTCCTTAGATGGGTTGGATTTGAACTATATATGTAACCTATTTTTGCTGTATGTTTTTGGCTGTGTCCTTGTACCTAAAAATGAATATTTAGTCCATTTGTTGTGTTTCATACCTCAAGAATCTGGTCTACCAGCTGTTAAAAATAATTTTCATTGAATATTTCTAACTTCATTAACCTAAAGAAATCCTAGGATTAACATGTTTATCTTTTATTTACAGTTTATTTTTGTTTTGCACAGCTGTGTAGCCTGATAAACTCCTTTTTTACGTTTTGTGTTAAATGTTAGCATCTCACTCAATGCTACCTTCCTGGAAACATGAACATCAACATTGCCACTTCTGAGCACTAGAAAACTGTCACCTTTTGACAACATGAGTAGGTGAACTGGGGCTGAAATGTTGATTTCTAGGGACTCTCAGAAAGAACTAAACACTCTCTTCTCATTTTGTGCTAAACCAAAGTCTACAGAAACATAAAACAGATAATTCCATTTATCAAGTAAAATATTTCTACATCTAATATCAACTGAAGTAGATCTAAGTTCCTAAACTAAATTTGCAGCTATTATTACTAATTTTTTCAAGGCCTGGATTTCAGCTGAGGAACCCTGGAGAGTAAAGAATTAGGAGTCTGCATCTTTTTACATACTAGGAAGAAAAGCTGAGAAATTTCCTTTAGCAAAGCACTGATGTGGTTCTTGTAAGCTCTCGCTATAATAAGTCTCCCATTTTTCTAAAGGGCATCTAGTTATTAGTCATCCTTGAAATATTCTCCCCAGGACTGACCTGCTGAACTGTTCGCTTCCTGGAGTGAGAAGGAGGAAAAGGGGGTGTATTTTCTGAAAGTCTGTTTACATATCTTAGAAAAGCAAAGAAGCAAAGAAAGGGTTTGCCTGCTCTCCAACTGACCTTGAAGTCTTTAGGGCAAACCACAAAAGTTATATAACAATTAAAACAGACAAGAGGAAAGGAGGCAAATCCTTTAAAATCCCCAAATATAGAAATGCTATATATGATTAAGCCACCATTGTTTTCAATGTGCCTAGTGCATTTTAGGAGACCAATCTCGGTTTAATTACTGTGGTTAAAAAAATATCTTCACTATTAATTTATAAAACAATACAAACAATATAAAATAAATGGCTTTATACTATTTCTACCACAGTTGTTGGAAAATTGAATATCAATAAAATTAATTTCTTAAATTTTAGTTTTCACAAATTAGGCAAAAGTGTAAGTTTGCTATTTAGTTTTAGGAAATAATCCTGTCTTCCAATCACATTTGATTTTTTTCCTATATGTAATGATAATCTATTATGAAAATAATCAGTAATGAAAAATAGACAGTAGGATATTACAGTCTTCATAATTTTGGAACATCTTGAAGTTATTTGAGTATTAAACTGAGATCATTCTATGAAAATGCTGATCTGGCACAGGATATAAATGGTGATCTGAAGAGACTGTCACTATATTGTAGCAAATAAGGAGAGAACAGAACCAGGCCAAATACATTTTATCTAAAATTTAATTATTTAATAATAAAAAAAAGTCCAATGCTTTTGTTTTTTTAGAATTTGAAAATGCGTTATTCTCCACACTAATCCAAGCTGAGCAAGTTGAGGCAGCTATTAGTAGAGAACTTCCATAGAAATGGTCTAGAGACAACAGTGGTTTTTTTCATAGCAGCCTGTACACGTTCCTCCTCCCTTCCTAAAAAGGCAATTCAGAAAAACAGCCTTAACAGATCGCTGGGGTTTTTTATCATTAATTTAAACCTAATATAGGAATAACTTCACTGAGTTCAGACTGTTTAAAGACAGAGCGAGATGAGCTCAGGATTGACAAAATCAGTCAAATAAGTCAAAAGAATAAATAGTAGCTGTTGGCAAAAGATAAAAAAGAAGGTAGGTGATGGATAGAAAGACATTTCTCTGAATATAAAAAGTTCTATGAATTACCTAGGACATTTGACAGAATAAATTTTAAAGGAGAAAAGGGAACATAAGTAAAGCTAGGTGGCGACATACAGCTGTAAAACATTATTTTCTGACTTACAACTTCAGATTTACCTGTCAGGCATCACATCTCCAGTGACATGACCTTGACCTGTCAGTGTGGATGAACTAAAATGCTTTGTCTGGCCTCTAACACTAATAATGATCACAGGGTACATCTTAAAGGATTCTTCAGAATGCTCTAAAGAAGAATGACACAAAATGCTTCACATCTCAGTTATAGCCCCAAACTTTTTGTCTGACAAAAAGGTCAGACAGAGTTAAGAAGACAGATATTCAAGAAACAAAAGTGTTTCTTGTTTTCTTCCAACAGTATAAAAGGATTCACTATAAGAAAGAAACATTGGCATAAAGGACATAAAATAACTACTCCACCTCCTTTCTTAACACTCTTAGAGGAGTACAACTTGAAAGTGCAAAATTGTAATGACTGTGGTCAAAAGAAGAATAGAAGTTTAGTGAGACTACTGTAAGCAAAATTGGGACATTCTGTATTCAACCCCTTCTACATAGGATCCATGTTTATGACATGAATTTTTCTTTGACACAAAAAGAGAGGGGAGAAAAAATTAAAAACTTATCAACATACTACACTCTTACAGGAAGTGGAATACCACTGTTAGTAAAAGAGAAAAGTCGAAATGCTTTTTAAATTATTTCCATTTTGAAAGCATATTTCAGAGCCATTACACTAGGCAAAATATTTAGCTTGGTATTTTGTGGATTGATAGCTTTGTGCATGTTTTGCCCAACACTGTCATACCTTCTTAGAACCACTTCAGCGTAATATACAGACTGATTTCTTAATTGATCCAAATTTCTTTGTACAGGTGTCCCACAGAGAAAGGAATCACATGGTGTGGAAAAAATCCATAGCATGATGTCCTGCGAGCCTCTTAGCAGATACAACTGCTCTTGAACACAGCAGAGTCTGTGCAGAGTGCACAGACAAGCAGACCAGACTCAGCACACTACTGTCAATGTCCAAAATATATGTGTTCCAGTGAAAGAACTATCAGTGTAGGCTAATTGGGTGATCCTCAGCTAGGTGCCCTTTAGACCTAGGCAAGAGTTTTTAGCCATAACACTCCCAGGAATGATAAACATTTAACCCACTTTGAGAAAACCTTGCAATCTTTCTGAACTGTAAATTGAAAAACAAAAGGAAAGAAATCACAGGAAGAGCAAGTGTGTATTGTTATGATTTCCAAATATAAAATTCGAATTTTAAACTGAGTTCCATCAGAGGTACTATAAAACAATCTCCCCCTCCCCAAAAAAGAGAAGGTCCTTCTCTCTCTCTAATATTCATATGTACCTTCATTCATTAGTATTTCTCATCTCTTCAAAACCTCATAGGATTATTCAGGTTGGAGGTTCCAGAGTCTGTTTTACATGTGGCATAACAGGTCACTAAGGAGCACTTTTCAGTAAGGTCATCCACGGTGGGATCTGTCAGGAAAGCTGGAGGAAGGCAGTTGACAAATTAAACAGCATCTGAGAACAGCCAACTGCCTCCTCAGCCAACATCATGCCATAACTTATATAACTTATTAATATAAGTTATTCCAGGCTGAAAAAGACAGTCTGTGTCTCAAGTTCAGACAGCACTCAGCTTTTGCAGGTTTTGTATCCTAGGAGGAGGTTTGGAACATCACAGATTGTGCTTTCCTGATCTCATTCTTCCTAACAGCGGCAGAAAAAAAGTTCTGGAAATTGGTCAGGATTTTAGGCAGAGCAAGGCTGCTCTCTCTTCTTCTTCCTTCAGCTTTCACCTTCTCCTGACACTCAAAACTAAATGATGTTTCCTACCCCCATCTGAATTGTCTGATCTTTCCCACAGCATTTTCTTCACAAACCCTTAGAAAACCCATTTGTCCCCCTAGACAAGATGCTCTTTCAGCATCTCTTTACAAGACTCCACTTACTGTCTCCGCTACTGTGTTCTTGTGCTAACCCTGTTTTAGTGGAACCAAGAAAAATTGAAAACTTAGGTCTGCAGCAACTGCTTTCCAGAGAAAGAACTATCTACATTACAGCATTGCTTTATATTTCACAGTGAGAGTAATCAGAGTATATAAGAAAGTATGGGGCTCCTGCTGATATGGAATAGCAACTGCTTTCTCTAAAATCAAGCTATAAGTGGTTCCCTTTACTTTCAAGGAGCTGAAAGATAGTTCACTCACTTTATCGTAATAACTTATTGTATCGACCAATATTGAAACCAATCTCTCCCAGCTTCTAGAGGAACATGTTACCTCAAGCTCTAAGATCAAGCAAGTGTTTGAAACAAACCTTTTTTTTTTTTTTTTCTTAGGAATGAGTTTTGTGCAAAACATACACATTTAGAGTGCTAGAGAGAATATGCACATGGACAAAAATAAATAGATTTCTTAGCCCAGCAGAGCTCAGCTGGAAGACCCAGCTCTATTCCTGCTCTGAAGATTTTGATGTCATTTTGTGAAGACTACTTTTGTGTAAAATGCAGAAAAAACTTTCAGAGAGGGAATGGGAATTCATGTTCCTCCCACCAAACCTGAATTAATCAAACCCCAGATTACATTGTTATGCTTCCCTCCCTGATTTATGAATCTTACTTTTTTTTCTATTGATAAGGGTTAATGAGTTTTTCCCTAAGTCCTCCCATCCACCACACAGGATGGCCTCCTATCTGACTCAAATTCTGGTCTCAGTCTGTGTGTTGGAAAAATTAGGAGGTGCACTGCCTAAATGCAGGATCCTAAATCTTTGTCTGCATCTAGCTTCAAGGGAATGTCCTTAGATCATAAACAAACTCATAGCAAATAGGAAGCTGAAGGTTTGAGTTTCAGATAAGCACCAAAGCACCACACATCTTTCATTGTCCACTTGCTAGTAAGGAAGGTTTTATAAATTTGAAGCTGAAATGGGAGCTAGACTATAAAAGATTTACCTCTTAGAATATGCTTTGTCTTTCAAAATTGCATTGAACCCTCAGATATACTGAAATAATATTATATATTACAACACCTAAGTCCTTGCTGGTTACAGCACAGGGGTAGTTCTTCAGTGCAGTGCTGCTCTTTGATATATCTGAGCAGTCATGTCCTCTTTATATCCTATTCCAATGCTTCCACAGTAGATTACTTCCTGAGAGAACACTACTTTCACCCCTGCAGTGTGACACAAAGGAAATTGCAACCCGCAACTACACTGACAAACACCAGAGCATATAAATATATGAATGGTAAATTATCTTCAGATTGTGATAACTTCTGATATTTTATTAACTTCAATTAGAAGGCAAATTTCAGAATTACCACATTTGAAAAGAGAATAAAGAAGCAAAATGCAAAACCTATCCTTTCAAATTAGCTGCAACACAGTACCTCGGAAAGTTAAACATCGATTCCAAGAACTATAACATTGCTCATAAAATAACTGGTGGTCTCAAATAGACTGTTATTAAAATAGGATTTTCTTCATTAAATGTATATACACACATTCACATACCACTTCTACTAATGGCCTATTCAAAGGTACCAATGCTTTGCAGAAGATCGATTTCCAACAAATAACTGCAGAGCTACACCTCAGACTCCAAATGTTTTCTGGGCAAAAAAAACCAAAGCAACAAACCCTCTCCCTTTCCCAAAATGCAGTTTCATATTATCAGTGAGGTACTGTGAAGTTTTCCCATCTTGGTATTTCATTTGGGTATAGTAACAGGTTTTACTTTTGTTCATTGTTTTCTTCATCTATGTGTAAGACTGAATGAAATATGTGTTTAAAAAAACTATCTGCAAGAAAAGTCATTAGATGTAACCTAAATATATATTTTTAATGTATAGATGGCTCAATTACTTGGAAATAAATATACCGAACTCACAACTCAAAAATAAATATAAACTGAAGATGTGAAGATTAGACCAAGTTGTTTTACGGTGTTCATGCTTAAATGTTCAGCTGTGAAGCCACCAGGAACCACAAAGTAGTCTAAAGCTTTGATTACCTTTACAAAACCAGTTTTCAATATAAAAGGATATATTATAAAGTGGAAGTACAAAACAGCATAGAAGAGGTATTTATTTCAGCAGACTTGGCTGCACCAGAGATCAGTCCTCAAAAATGGATGGATATCCTGTATCCTGCAATACCTTAAAACCTGACCACTTGTGAGTTGAATACTACCTTTGTTCTTCATTCTCTCTTTACTAAAGCAAAATCCTAGGAAATGCCAGAAGAACTTCATCAACAAACTACTGGATAAACACTGTGAAGATCAAAAGTTAATGAGAATTAGTCAATGAAAATTGCTATATGGTAGACTAACCTGCAATTTCCCATCTTATCCATTACAGATGATCTGGTAATATTTGGACAATTGCTCTTGTACATATTGAAAGCTCAGGACCAAAATGCAACTAGACACAGCTTTAGTTATTTTTGTTGTGCTTGAAGAAAATTAGACGTTTTAAAATGCTGATGAGGCCCTAGAAGATGAGAGACTGCTAAAATTAGGAACTCAAAAGACATTCAATGAAGATATTAGGAAGCTTCTTATGTAAAACTTTATTTCTTAAGCAACAGAATGCTAAGAATACAAATCACAAACATATTTACTCTGTATCAGTGGCAGTGTTTTTTCATTATTGTTATTTTTATTTGAAATATTTAATGAAAGGTCAATAAAAATGGGAAGATGTATCCTATAAGATTTTTTTATATATTTTTCCAGTTTTGAAGAGAATGGATGAAAAAGTGAAATTAGTAAACTTTTCATTTAATAGTAGAAAATCTCAATCCAAAATGTAAAAAAAAAAATCACTTTATTGTTTTCTGATATAAATAAAAAATATTTAAATATTCCTAGTTTTAGTATTTAGCACTGTCTTATCTAGGATGTTTATTCTGAGATGATTAAACAGTAAAATCCTTGTTGCAATATCCCGTGGGTCCCTTCGCTTTCTTTCTCTCCTGTAGAGTTGTGAGAGCCAAGATGGGTTCCATATTCTTCTATTGCCTTGTATGTGGAACAATGGATGCCAATGAGATTCAATTTCCACCTTGTAGTGCTCCCATTGTACATAAGGGAGTAAATTGAAGATCAAATAATTTCTCTAGGACACAGAGGAACAAGAACCTTTTCTGAGTATGGCAGTTACCAAATGACTAGATCTTGTTGGCTGTATCCTTTTATATTTCTAGCTAGATTCTACCATAAAATTCAACATGGATCTGCATATTTTCCTAAAAAATGTTGGTGGGCAGATTTTTGGGACTGAAAAATCTGTATATCTTTATGAAATAAGCAGTCAAGAAAACTGTTTTGTTTCTTGTGCATATGGCTTCAACATTAATACTGCACAGAAGACAATTTCCATTACACTCATGCATACCCTTGAATAGTAGTCTTCATTCTTTAGCACTCACTGTATGTTTTATTAGGATTTTTTTGGGGAAAAAAAGAACGAAATAATGCAACATTCAAATAAAACTGATCTGAATTACACTACTATGTTTTTGCTGAAAACAAAATTTGACTAAGACAAGAAGGCAGAGTATGACATTAATGATATTCATGTGAGTAGAATCAATGCATCATGTTGTCACAAAACTGGCATTTTCATTTCTCACTCCCACAGACACAAAATAACAGCATCCAATATGCTGTCAAGGTACTGCATACCAGTGGTAAAATGCATTCAAACTTTCAGATATGTAAAACATACGACTTTCAGAGTCTTAGTCTCTAAAAGTAGACAGAAACATTTAAACTATATTAGACAAATTATGCTTGAAGAAAATACACAGATATATATGGGTAAACAATAATAAGTAGGAAAGAAATCTGATTTTGCACTTACTTTCCCTTGGCTAAACTTGACATGCAAATGAAGAAAACCAATAAGCCTTATACAGCTGTTATAAAACAGTTTACTTATTTTGTTTTCTCTACTCATTTACTCGGATATTGGTGGAAATTGGTGGATAAGGTGGAAATCTTGATCTTTAAGAACCACTATACTGAAGAAGTCAGAAGCCTAACTATCAGTTCTCAATAGGTCATAATAATTTTTCATATGTAAGCAAAAGCTGTTGTTTCACTGGAGCAGAGAAAATGGTGTTGAGAAACTGAGTCCAACTAAAAAATGCAGAAAAGACAAAACTACAGAAAAATAGCTAGTTCAGTTTTACTTTTTTGCTATTCAGTTTGTACACTGAGCAGGAAATAGTGATTCATATCCATGGACATAATGAGCAATAAAGTATCTAAAGATGCCAAAAATTTCTTAATGTCAATCAACATCAACAATTTTTTCTTATATTGATTTTTTTATATAGATGAAAACCCACTTATTAAAACTGAGCCATATAGTTTCCCTTTGTCTTTGTCCTCAGTCAACAGATTCAGAACACACTAACATAATTTATGGCATAAAATGTGGCCAGCTCCACAGTATGTGTGATGCTACAATTACATCATCTATAACTATATCCTTCTGTTAGGACAAGTTCAAATTCCTTGTTCTTGACACTCAGTGACCCAAATTACTCAGCCTTAACCTATAACTTTGGCCTTGTCTTCTTCTATGTGCTAAGGACAGGAGTTCAGCACTGCTTTAATTTTCTTCTACTATTTTATCTTCATGCTCTTTTTCCAGCTATCTCAAATTCATATCATGGCTTCTGAATTCCTATTTACAGACTTTGTTCTTTCATCCTTCAAACTACTTCTAAAACCTTTTTCCTAAAATTTTCCATTAAAGAAACTAATGCACTCAGCAATCAAAAATGCAGGCATGTCTGACAGCTAATTGCACAATAATTTACAAATTTATAGTCACATTTCTATATGTTTTTGGCTTATTTTCTCCTCCTTTTGTGTCACATCTGAGTTTAAGCTGTTACTTTTTCATGGAGGGAACCTTTCCATTACCTGCATCATCATTAGTTTTCTCCTCTCTAGAGCAAAATAATTTACATTTGCCTATGACACTTCAATATTTAGTCATTCCAAAGTAAGGCAGAAATTAAGGAAGATGACCATATGCTAGAAGCTGGAAAGAGAAGTATTTTTCTTACAATGGAGACGTGAACATATCAAACCTTAGACAATATAAAGGGATGTAAGTATGAAACACCCTCCAACACAGAGTTTATACATAAAATAAATGCTTTCAACTAATAATAAGGACCAATAATTCACTTTCACAAAAAAAATGAAAAATTAAAATGGTGGCATTACACAGTAAGAAGTATGCTATATGACATCACCATCTGAACAAGGAATGTGTGAGATCCATACATATTCAGCATTAAAAGAAATACAACAATTTACACCATCCTGAAATAGATGCCTAAGAGAGGCAAAATGAATTACAGTTTGAAAGATGTGTGTATTTTTAATATTTAATATGTGATATTTTTATTAAAATGGGATTTTAGAACCCATTTGATATTACAGGAATCCAGCAGAAAATTTTAGCTGTTTTGGGGTCAATGTCTAAATGGTTTATATCAAAACAAAAATATTAAAATCCAACTACAGGGCAGTATTCATATTCTAGTATGTATTTATGTCAGTTATCTTAAATCCTTGCCTCTTTATAGAAGTATGTGAATTTTTAAATAAAAAGGTTATGAGAATTTTTTCAACTGTAAAAATGGAGCGAAGTATTATGGTATTTATGTGTCTTAAGGGCACAGGAACAGGAAATTCCCACATGTTGGAAGTCAAGCAGGTGAGGCAGATGGGTGGCTTGGCTGAACAGGAATCTTCTCTTGGAAATAAGGCAGAAAAGGAAGGTATATACCCAGTGGAAGCAAGGCCAAGTGATGTGGGAAAAATACAGAGATACTGCTTGCCACTGTAGGGAGAAAGTTTGTGTGGCCAAAGCTCAACTGGAACTGAAGCTAGCCAGAAATGTAGGGGACAACAAAAAGAGTTTTTTTCAAATACATTAATGAC
The DNA here is from genome assembly GCF_001604755.1 of Lepidothrix coronata. Taxonomy (NCBI): domain Eukaryota; kingdom Metazoa; phylum Chordata; class Aves; order Passeriformes; family Pipridae; genus Lepidothrix; species Lepidothrix coronata. Next base: position 3,151,574 of record NW_016690225.1, read on the forward strand.
AGTAGGCAGTATAGAAATGTCATCAACCCATTACAGGGTGAGGATAGTCACCTCCCAAACAGGGACAGAGACAAGGCAGAGGTGTTTAACGCATTCTTTGCTCCATCTTTAACATGGCTGACCAACTAAAGGGGGTCTCAGTGCCCTGAGCTGGAGGACCATGAGTGTGAGAATGATCAGCTCCCAGATGATCCTGAAATTGTGTGAGATCTGCTGTTCCAGCTGCATCCCTACAAATCTATGGGGCCTGGTGGGATTCATCCCAGAATCCTCAAAGAGCTGGCTGATGTCATCGCCAAACCTCTCTTGATAATTTTTGAGAGGTCTTGGGAATCTGGAGAAGTCCCAGTTGACTGGTAGCTGGTGAATGTTGTCCTGATTTTCAAGAAAGCCAAGAAGGGGGACCCCAGAAACTACAGTCCTGTCAGTCTTCAGTGCCTGATAAAGAGTTATGGAGAAGGTTATTCTGGGAGGTATTGAAAATCACCTGAAAGACAACACAGTCACTGGTCACAGATAGCACAGCTTCATGAGAGAAAAGTCCTACTTATAAAGCCTGATTTCCTTTTATGACAAGGTAACCCACATTGATCATCAAGGGAAGCCAACTGATATCATCTTTTTGGATTTCAGTGAAGCTTTTGATACTATCTCTCATAGGATCCTTCCAGACAAAATGTCCAGCACACAGCTGGATAAACACATCATGTGGTGGGTGAGCAATTGGCTCACAGGTAGAGAACAGAGGTGATAGTGAATGGGTTAACATCAGACTGGTGGCCTGTCACTAGTGGGGTAACACAGGGTTCTATCTTGGGCCCTGTGCTCTTCAACATCTTCATAAATTACTTGGACACAGGACTGGAAGGGGTACTAAGCAAGTTTGCAAATGACACAAAACTGGGAGGAACTGTTGAACCTCTCAAAGACAGGGAGGTCCTAAAGAGAGACCTTGAAAAATTAGAGGACTGGGCAATCCCCAACCATATGAAGTTCAACCACGGAAAGTGCTGGATTCTGTTGGATGGGGCAACTCCGGATGTACATACAGTTTGGGAATGAGATGCTGGAAAGCAGTGCCAGGAAGGGGACCTGGGGGTCCTGGTTGATGGCAAATTGAATATGAGTCAGCAGTGCCCTGGCAGCCAGAAGGGCCAACCATGTCCTGGGGGGCATCAGCCAAAGCATCGCCAGCCGGTCGAGGGAGGTAATTGCCCCACTCTGCTCTGCACTGGGGCCGCCTCACCTGGAATACTGTGTGCAGTTTGGGGCACTCCAATATAAGAAAGATATTAAACTATTAGAGAAAGATATTAAACTATTGTCCAAAGAAGGGCAACAGAAGATGGTGAAGGGCATGGAGGGGTAGCCGTATGAGGAGCAGCTGAGGTAACTTGGTCTGTTCAGCCTGGAGGAGACTGAGGGGAGACCTCATTGCAGTCTACAATTTCCTTGTGAGGGGAAGAGGAGGGGTAGCCACTGTTCTCACTGTTGACCAGTGACAGAACTAGAGGGAATGGCCTGAAGTTGTGTCAGGGGAGGTTTAGGTTGGATATTAGAAAGAAGTTTTTCACCCAGATGGTGATAGGGCACTTGAACAGGCTCCCCAGCGAAGTGGTCACAGTACCGAGCCTAAGAGAGTTCAAGAAGTATTTGTCACATGGTGTGACTCTTGGGGATGGTCCTATGCTGGGCTAGAAGTTGGACTCAGTGATTCTTGTGGGTTCTTTCCAACTTGGCATGATCTGTGTTTCCGTGATCTTAACAGAGATGGGGAGCAGAATGCAGCCTCCATATTCCAAGGGCAAATGATCAGTGACCTTTTACAGCACTCAGACAGACATAAGTCTGAGGGTTGTATGGGATCCACCCAAGGGTACTGAGGTAGCAGGTGGAAGTGGTCACCAAGCCATTTTCCATTTTTTGGTGGTCCTAACTAACAGGTCCAGACTAACTTCCCAGTTGACTGGAAGTTAGAAAAATTATGCCAATCTGCAAGAAGGGCCAGAATGAACATCCAGGGAACTATAAGCATTTCAGTTTGACCTCGAGGCTGGGGAAGGTCATGGAATAGATCATCTTGAGTGCCATCACACAACACATGCACAACAACCAGGAGATGAAACCCAGCCAGCCTTGTGAAAGGCAGGTTCTGCTTTACCAACCTGATCTCCTTCTATGACCAGGTGACCTTCTTAGCGGATGAAAGAAAGGCTGTGAATATTGTCTACCTGGACTTTAGCAAAGCCTTTGACAACGTTTCCCATGGCATTCTCCTGGAGACACTGGCTGTTTATGGCTTTGATAGGTGCACTGTTCGCTGGGTAAAAAACTGTCAGATGGTCAGGACCAGAGAGTGGTGGTGAATGGAGCTGATCACTAGTGGTGTTCGCTGGGGTTCAGTACTGGGGCCAGTCCTGTTTAATATCTTTATTGGTGACCCGTACAAGGGGAACAAGGGCACCCTCAGTCACTGTGCAGATGACACCAAGCTGAGTGGGAGTGTTGATTTGCAGAAGAGTAGGAAGGCTCTACAGAGGGATCTGGACAAGCTGGATCAGTGGGCCAGGGCCAGTTGTGTGTGCTTCAACAAGACTAAATGCTGGGTCCTGCCCTTGGGTCACAACAACCCCAGGCAGCTCTACAGGCTGGGGACAGAGTGGCTGGAAAGCTACCTGGAAGAGAATTACTTGGGTGTGCTGGTCAACAGCTGGCCGAACATAAGCCAGTAGTGGGCCCAGGTGGCCAAGAAGGCCAATGGCCTGTATCAAAAATAGTGTGGCCAACAGGATGAGGCCCCTGTACTTGGCACTGGTGAAGCCGTACCTCAAGTACTGTATTTAGTTCTGGGCCCCTCACTACAAGAAAGACATTGAGGTGCTGGAGGGAGTCCTGAGAAGGGCGACAGACATGGTGATGGGCCTGGAGCACAAGTCCTATGAGGAGAGGCTGAGGGAGCTGAAGTTTTTTAGCCTGGAGAAAAGGAGGCTCAGGGGAGACCTTATCACTGTCTTCAACTACCTGAAAGTTGAGGGTCCATCTCTTATATCAAGTAACAAGCAACTGGACAAAAGAAAATGGCCTGAAGTTGTGCCAGATAAGGTTTAGATTGAATATTAGGAAAAGTTTTGTCACAGAAAGGATTGTCAAGCGTTGGAACAAACTGCCCAGGTAAGTGGCCAAGTCACCATCCTAGTAGGTATTTAAAAGATGTGTAGATGTGGCACTTAGGGACATAGTTTAGTGGTGGGCTTGTTAATGAGTTAATGGTTGGACTTGATGATCTTAGAGGTCTTTTTAAGTCTGAGTGGTGCTATGATTTTCCGATTCTTTGTTTAATCAAAAATTTTGAATATTCAAATTTTAAATAACTTGCAGGTAGCACAAGAGCAGAATCAACTAAAATAATTCCAATTAAATTTTAGAAACTGAAGTTCACATTAAGAACACATCACAACATTATTACATGGAGTATATGGAGAAATTACTCGTCTACACATTTAACTTAACAAAACCACAAGGTTTACACATAATTGTATTTAAACTGTTCCAGAAAATTTTTTTGCACTGTTTTGGGGGAATTTAGGGTGAATTTTGTGTTCTCTGGTCTATGTATTCCATGCCAAAAAATCCAATACAATTTTGAAATTTAGAATGTCTATATTCCCCCTATCTATAAAAGTAGTAAAAATCACAGTTTTCTTATTTTGCAACTATATTCAATTTCTAAAAAACAGATCCCATTAATCAATGTAATATTCATGATTTAGCTTAGATGAAACATTATTTATAGACATAGAAGTAATACACTAATTTTTTGTTATATTTTATATATCAGAATGAGTAAATGAAAATTACAAGCCACACAGTGTTTCTTATGTTTTGTGAAAAGCTGTGGAATGCAGATCCCTTATGTGAACATCTCTATTCTATTTTTTCAGAAGTATTTCCTCTGAAACCAGTGATAAAACACATGCCAGCTGCTGCAGTAGACACCTTTGAGAAATGGCGTTGGTAGCACAAGGAATTAATTTTTGGGTGGCTTTTCTTCAGTAAAGAGGAGATGAAAACAAACCTATAGCTTTTATGATTTAAAATGGGACTGGAATTTATACTAGGAGAAATGCTAGGTATTCTGCAGAGATGACAGTGATCAAGAAGTGTATCCCACACCTTCTGCAGAAGGCAACCCTAGGAGATGCCAGCATGAGACTTGGATGCGTGAGAAACTCTTGGGTTCCACAAGTGAAATTGTTTGACTAGGAACCTTGAATCACTTTAAAACTTAAAAACCAATCAGTATGCTTTTGCCCTAAATATATTGTGGAATTCTTCTTATTTTTCAGAAAGTTAAAAGGGCAAAATAAAGATATATGTGCCAGACTCTTACATATGAGCCACCAAAACATACCCTTTAAGCTCCTGCCAGGTATGCTATTATTACTGTAAATACCAGGATGACTCCAGTTGGCTCATGATAAATTCTGCCACCAGAAGTTACATTCTTAAGTTCTTTAATTTTTCATTTATTTCAAAAATATAAAAAGCTGAACTGCAACAGGATGTTATTTCCCTTGTATTTTATTTTTTCCCACTGCTGCTATTCACCTTGAAACCTGCTAGTAAATTTATAACAGCACATACTGTGACCTGACTCCCTTCTGCATTCTGGCTCTTGTGTGTTCCAGTGGAGTGATTTTCATTTAATTTTATTACAATTAAGGTCATCCGCATTCTGGTTTCAAACACACAGTTTATCATGTCAAGATTGTGCTTCAATTGACCTTGATTTATTTGCCCTGTTTATTTGTTTGTGCTATCTATGATATTGAAACAAACTACAAAAATATTTATGATAGTAACTTCTTGTTCCTTGAGTAAGTGCTAATCAGATCTTCCTTCCTAAATTCCTTCCTTCCTTTCTTTTCCTCCCTTACCTCCTTCCCTCTCTCTTTCTTCTTCTCCTCTTCCCTTTCCCTCCTTCCTTAAATCTGTGAACTCTTCAATTTTACAAAGAGAACCACAGAAAATCAGCAGCTGCCCTACATTTCTCAAGTCCATTTTAAGAATGCAGAAAATTATGAAATCCACAGACTGAATTATAAAACTTGCCTTTACAAGGTGTTGTACTTATAAAGAATAAACCCAGATGATAAACATTGTGTTACTGATGTACCAATTAGAGTAAGATATACTTAGTCACTTTAAAAACTCATTACTCTTTTTCTATTGTTTTCAATTTTTTGTATCTCCAAACTAAAGCAGTTTGCCCTGCCCATATGGAGCAAAGCATTACAAAAGAAGGCTTGTCTTCTCCTTATCTTTTCTATTCTCTATTATTTTCAGTTCTTCTGAGTGTCTGTTTTAAAATTTCTGGGTATGACAGACACCTCAATCCTTACAGCAGAATTTTACATTATTTAGGTAACTGTCTGAAGTCAATGACAGCAAATTCAAATCATGTTCCATTTTCAAAATGTTTTTTCATCTCCACTATTACTGCTTTCTGCCAGCTTGTATCCTTCAGCACATTGATCACTGTTTTAGCAAAGGGCTATAATTTTGTACATTGTACTTTTGGAAATCATGTTAATCAGCACTTGGCCCAAGAATAACTGAGTCAGATGGGAAGAGGAAAGAAAAGCAATTGAAAATTACATGCTGTGTGACTATTTATGTGATACTTAAAAAATTCAGATGGGTTATATACCACTATTTTTTCTGAAGTTCATAGGAATTATTGGTTTGATATTACTTTGCAGTAAATGTCATTATATTAGTAAAAAATGTAACTCGGTCCTTAAGGAAAACATTGACAGTTTTCCATTTTGTACATAGCACAGTAATCGTGATTTTCAGTTTTAAAATATTTTAAGTGCTTATTAGAGAATCATTCTTGAATTTCTACTATGAAATTTAATTTTCAACATGTCTTCAGGAAAAGAATCAAAATAAAGATCAAATTAATTCAAATTAATAAAGAAACCAGAAACAAAGAAATAAACAATATTTTAAAGTTGATGAATGCCCTAAGTTGGACTAGATGATCATTCCAGGTCCCTTCCAACTGGAACTAATCTATTCTAAAATTAATATGGAAAATCTAAGGCCAATAGAAAAAAACACACAATGTAACAGAGATGAGGTATTTTCTCTAATATAACGTAAAGGAAGCAGAGACTATAAAAGTATCTTTGTTTTAAATAAATTTCTCATATTGATATCATAAAACTTACAGCTTTAAGTTGTGTATATATAGTGCTAATCCAATGAATAATCCATGGGGGTTTTCTTCAGGTCAAAATAATTTCATTATAGAAACTAAAGGCTTGTTTTTGTAACAATCATCTTCAACTATCTTAACCTTAGTTTTATTTTACTGAAGTGTTTCTCCTCACTCAGAGGTCAGTGCAAATTCAGGAAAAAGCCTATTGGACTAAGGTTTTGGAATCTTACCTTGAAAAGAGTCCTGCAGCACAGTACGTGCTGGAGCAATGACATAGGGTGTGCATGCGCTGCACAAAGTAATCTGCATTGTTTGTCCAGTTTGGTGCTCTACAGTTTTCTCAAAAGGGGAAGCAGAGAGGCAGGCACTGATCTCTTCTCTGGGGTGACCAGTGACAGGACCCAAGGGAATGGCCTGAAGTAGTGTTGGGAGGTTTAGGTTGGATAATAGGAAAACATTCTTCACCCAGAGGATGGTTGGGCACTGGAACAGACTCCCCACAGAAATGGTCACCACACCAAGCCTGACAGAGTTCAAGAAGCATTTGGACAATAATCATAGGCACTTGGTCTGACTCTTGGGTCTGTCCTGTGCAGGGCTAAGAATTGGATATCGATGATCCTTGAGGTTCCCTTCCAATTCAGAATATTCCATGATTCTAATTTGTTGTGAGATGGCAGACTCACTAACAAGACATTCAATCATGTCTGCACACAGTGCCAAGGACCACCCTCACTCACATGTCAGGAAGTCATCTTTTCTGTTTCAATAAATTCAGTTTTGGCTGGTTTTTTTCAGCTTTTTTTTCTAAAGAAAAAGTGAGTTGAGAAGGAAATGCTGCACTCAATCTGCCCATGAGGTCAAATAATTCATCATTTTACCAGCAGAGATGAGACGTTTGATGTGTCTGCCTGGATGGTTTAGTAATGTCTTTGTGATTGCTGTTGAAACTACAGTAGAAGACAGGTGATGTAAAGACCATAAAATGGATAAGATAATTCTTTAGGATAACATAAAAACCCCAACATGCAATGTTTTCACAGAAGCTGGATTTTGGATTGGACAAAATGACAATTGTTGAAAATTGCCCCTGTGAAAGAGTTAAAACAGCAACCAGCTTGAAGCTCATCTTAAAAGGTATTCAGGGAAGGAATATTTCTTTGAAAACAGAGAAAAGTCACACCAGACAATAAGAGAGGGAGAAAGAAAAAGAGCTCCACTAAAGTAAGTCTATTACAAAGGTGAAATTTTCTGGGATTTCTTAGTAGACACAATTTCCTTGAATTTAATACTGCTTTCACCACAGTAATAAAGGACACAGCAATATGTTTCAGCTAAAATTCTTTGGTAAAGGGAATTCCTAAACTCAACTGTAAATTGAGTATAGTACATAAGTATCAATATAGATAATAATAATGGCCAGTCTTCGCGAACGAAGATTTGGGAAAGGTCATTAACCCTTCGAGCCTGCGCAGTGGATTATTTTTTTTAGGTGAGACCCAGCGTGCGCTGAACTGAGCCCACCCTTTAATCCTGAGGTTCATCTGCCAGGGCCAAGCAAGCTTGGACAGTGGCAGTGAGGTCCCCAGGACGTAGGTTTGTTTAGAGTGACCTTCTCTTAGATGGATGGCCTTACAAGGCTGACGAGCTCCATCTGCCCGGGGGGCTGGGAATCGAACCCGGGTCGCAGCGGTGAGAGTCCTGCACCCTAACCACTAGACCACCAGAGGCCCCCTCAATATAGATAAAGATAGAGATAAATAATACACATACATATTTATGCATACATATATGCAGAGTATGAAGCATTTGAAATTTTGTCATAACTATTCTGTAGTATAACCACAGAGAATAACTACCAAATTTAATTTGTAGCATTCTACAGTATTTCAGATGAACAAAGCATAAAAAACCCATTGGACTAGGAGTTTGTCTTCTCACAGACAGCATTTGTTACTAAGTACATTTCACAAAATTTGGAAAACTAAAACTAATTTAATTCTGTAAATTAATGCAAAAGTGTCATTTTTGAATATCAAATCTAATGCCTGTTTCTTCTTACTTTATTGATCAAAATAAAATATCATAGTTCTCTTTTTTTTACCAAAAGACTAAGGACATTTCTAAATTTCATTCTCTCTAATGCACTATCACCAGAATTGCGTTCTAAATTATAGTCACATGACAAAATGCTCTGAAGTCAAAGTACTTTTCAACTGTCAGCAAAAGCATAATTTGAAGTTAATTGGATGTCCAGACATAATTCACTGACTAAATTTAACTTACAAGACCTTTAGGAACTACAATTCATGAGAAGAATTAAATTTGACTCTGATAGCCAGGGCTGATATTGCAGGATATTACTTAAAATAATTTCATATTTTACTGGTTACAGTATCCTTTAGCTACACAAGCAACCATTAAACAAGATATATACACTTTTTAAACCACACCGATGTTCTAAGCACGGAAACGGTACGGCAAACTACAATTCTGACAAATATTTATTAATGCCTAACAAAAATGCACCTCAACATATTTATGTTGGACACAATAATAGTGTATGTAGATTAATAGTAAAAGTGAAAGTCGAAGAAGAGTTATTGGAAATTGGAATTTGTCATATTGGAATAAGTACACTTTTGCTTTATGTCCCTACAAATTGGCTAATATAAAACAGAAATAGACTCCCAAATTGTCAAAACTGCTATTACATTTTAATTTTAATAAGAACAGATTTAATTCTCATCTTCAATGATGCGAGAATAGTTTGGCAAATTACCTCTGTAAAACACATTCCTTTGTAAGTGATAATTAGTCTAGTGTCAGTAAAACTTAAGCTGTTAAGAAATGTTGGAATGACTAATTACTAGATACCCCTCTGACTGATAAATATTAGGATTTATTTTCCTTTAGTTGAGAGCATTGTCTTGAGGTTTTCAGTTTAACTTAAAGGAGGTAAGCATGTGCTCTTCTTTTTTTTTTTTTTCAGGTTTATCATCTTTTCGTTGCCATATAAAACAGAAAAAATATTTTTGGGATTTGCACTCTTCTTCCCTTTATTTTCTATTAAAAATATCAGATTAATCCTTCCAGTTGGGAGTTCTGGCTGGTATCTCACTTGATGGCTGTCTCACTTGAATTTTGACCATTGAATATAGGCCTTTACAGATGTGTAGTCAGGAGAAGTAATCCTAATTTCTTGGAGCAAAAGTTCTGCTTTCATCCAGTCTATCTAAAAGCTTTAAAATCACTCACACTTCTAAGGACAGATATCCACTCTCTCTGTAAAGTGGTCTGCATAAAATCCCAATACTTACGCTTAAACGTATTTCCCACTATTCAGTGCCACAAGCAAGCACTGAGAGATTCTTCTTTGCCTTCCCTGCATATCTGAAATTAGGAGTAATTGTTTCTATTTATTTGATAGTCATTTAAGATCAGAAAGTTACAACCAAAAGTGGTTTGGTTTTTAAGCCAAAATGAAGGGATTAGCAAATACTTGGTGGCTGTCTCATATTTTCACAGCAAGATAAAATTGAAGCTTCAAAAAAAAAAAAAGAACCAAAGCTACATTCCAGACAAAACCACAAGGAGAAACCCAGAGAAGCTATACAGCTTTTTATTCATAGTATTTATTTTGACAAGTGATCAAACCAAGGGCTATTTGAAGAAAATATACTAGCAGTTTTACTTAAATAAATAAAATCTGAAAAGCTACTAATAAGTTAAATTGCTAAGTAAACCCTAAACACATAGTACAGTGACGTGGAACAAGAGTTCATTGCCATCAAGTCTTGTAAGAGAAGAAATATCTTCTATCTTCTTCCATTTTGGTTATCAGTGGAAAAATTTGAGAGAGCTGATAAATAAATTAAATCAGATTTGGAAGCATGGTCATTTTTTTTCCCCATAAGGTTTGATTTCTCTGCTACAAAATAGATAATCCAATACAAACTTCAAATAAATATTTTTTGTTATAATATATACAAATGTTATTTATTAAAAAAATCCACTTCTGACTGCATGCATTCTTCAGAGTGCAATACATAGTACATAAGAGATATTATGTATGGGACAGAGCTCTGTGGTCTTCCGACTGAACCCCAAGAAGAAGAAGAAGCTTGTGCACAACAGGGCTTGATGTTCTGCTATTATTATATTATTGAGAAGAATACAATGCTTCTCCCACAATCCACAGACTATTTTATTCTCAGTGCTGTCAGTTAGACTGTAACTACCATAAACAGATGTATCTTAATCGCCTGCACAAATGGCTTAATAATATATTACAGTACATTTTTAAGTCTCAACATACGTATGTGAATTCTAAGACTCAAGATCAAGGGAGAGACTGCCTTCATACATACAGACATACAGACATACAGACATACAGACATACAGGTTTATTTAATTAGTGCTTTCATCAGAAAAGTCCTGAACAAAAGACAAAAACGGGCACCTTTTTCAGGACAAAACATTTCCAGGCAGGACCACAGTGTTCAAATGGTGTGGGCACATCACCTTGGATCCAGAGCACTCATTTTCTCATTAGCTATTCCATCTTTGTAAGAAAGGTCCTAAATTCAATAACTCCCACTGGCAGGCCAATTTGTTTTTAACAGCTACATTCTTTGCAAGACACCTTGTATTGCAGTCATGGGGTTTTATTCATTTGAATCATATGACTAAATATAATTATAGCTGTCAATTACTTTGTACTTTAAAAAACACAGAAAATGTCTTACATTGTATATAAGGCACCATTAGTGAAATTATTTGCTTCCTAATTGGCAGAGGTTGAAAGTGTTCTTCAGGCTTTTTGGATTTCTCCTATGCTTGCCCTACCCCCTCACTTTTCTTCAGAAAAAAAAAATAGATTAGTTTTATCCAATGACATTTATACGTAAATATTTCAAAGAGCTGGCAGTGCCAACCAGAATGTGGACTGTAATAACCTGAGGTAAGGCATTTAAACACCAAAAGACCTAATTTACTTATGCAATCTTTGACAAGGTTAACCTTAAATTCTTCACTAATCTATGGGGCAGCTTCAATAGAAAAAGTAAATCACCTCCTCATTGGGACTAACCCACAGCTACCCTGGTTAGAATAGTCTGAAGTGCCCCCACGAGCTAAAAGAGGCAAATACAGAACTCCCATGTCCTCACTCTGGACTATAGTGAAAAGCAGGAATATATGTGGGTGGTGGGAGAGAGGAGTGCTATTGCCTGGACATCTCTCTTTTCCCTCTACAGCTCAAAGAGATAAATGAACCTGAATGAATTCTGGAAATCAAAAGTCGACCTAACCTCCCCTTAATGAAGCAGTCCTCTCAAAGCTACTGCCTAATTATCTTAATTCTCTTAACTTAGACAGAATCTCACTCCAGGGGCCTTTAAAATATAGTCTTTCTCTTTATTCCTCAAGCCCATAGGTGACAGACACATTTAGCATTTATTAAACTGTAGAAGTGAGGTGTGAGCTATTCCCTGCAGCTGGGTACATGCATTCTGCCTCAGTTTACAAGTCCACAGAAGCACCTCCTGGCACCCAGTGGGACATTTTATGGGCAGGCTTAGACCTTACCCTTATTCTCAGTATCTCCCTGGCTTGCTTCCCAAACACGTTAACAGAAGGCACCTCTCGGTGAACAAACTATTTGCAAACATATTCTATGTATCTAATGTAACAGTCTCAGCTATTGACAGTGAATTTAAATTAGACTCTCAAGGTTTTAAGTGAGTCAAAATACTACAGGAAAACATCTTACCTAAAGAAAAAGGATCTTGTAGTAAAAGATAATATTAGATCTTTTTATTAGTTTTTGTTTGTAAAGTATTACTGTAAAATCAGACTTCACGTGGTAGTTCATACACTTCTTGACTAGTCCCTCAGTTTTCAGAATTTTAAATAATGTAGTACAGATGAATGCAAAGCCCCTTAACTACTACAAATTATTATTCACTAAAAAAAAACCCAAACATCTGAGTTACGATATTTAGAAGTTAAATACTGCAAAATACCACTTTTCTATATTTATTGAAAATACTGAATTATGTTGCCAGACATAAAAAGAAATAGATATATCTTTAAACTCTGGATTCTAACTTAAAAATACATACATCAGAGTCATCTCAACTGAAAGAAAATATATTATACACTAACAGGTCACTGTTTAAGCCCATGAATTATAGATATATGGTAAATCTATAGTATATGTAATTTGGAACAGCTCTGTTGCTGAGTTGTGAAGTGGGCTTGTTTCTTAGAGAAAAAAAAAGACCTCTCACTCTTCAGGCTAAGTCAGAGAACATAGCTGAAATACATTAATCTTTTTTTAAAAAATGCAATAAATGTATTTTCTCCAAGGTATATGAGTTCTATAATGTGGCTAGCTACCCAGTACCATACCAAAATGTATTTTAAGAAGTAATTATTAAAAAAATAAATATCTCTAAAATGCAGTGTTCCTGCCCATGGCAGGGAGGTTGGAACCAGATGACCTTTAGGATCCTTTAAACCCAAACCACTCTATGATTCTATGATTCTGTGATGGTGATAAACTGCTGACCCAGTGTCCCATATATATGAATGCTAGGGAACCTGAAAAAAATACAAACCTCTAATCTCTCTAACTGATGTGAAGATCTAAAAGATTTCAAAATAATCATTCTTGGACAAAAGAAAAACTTTAATTAAGAACTACTTTAGGTATTTTTCAAACTAGTTACACGTTCCAGCTAGTAAATTAGTAAATAGAATATTATGATTCATAGAAAGAAAGAAAGTTTAATAATTGCCTAAAAGATCATGAGGAAGGGTCTATAAAATTGGTAAAATATACAAGTAAGCATCTTAAATTCTAGGCACAAACAAAGCTATCTAGAGGCAAATGATTCACATATTTACCAAAAGAAGATAACATTTGCTGCTTCTCCCTAAGAACAGGAACAGATACAGTATTGCAACTCTAACACCTTCTGTCCACTAGAAAAAACACTGAATTTCCTATTAGTCTGGTATCTTACTGAGACAGAAATCTTTTCTGAAATTATTAAAAAAAAAGATTTTCATTGCAAACAGAATTGACATTACATGGACATCTGATAAATGACTGCAACATATAAAAAGTGAGGTAATGAATAAGAAAAAAATTAGAAATCAGAAATCATATGAAATTCTAGTCTAAGAATTAAAAGGTAATTAAAAATATCAAAAATGCTCTTGTCTAGTGCTAGTGTTAAAGCAGAAAAATGGACAAAGAATGCATAAGGGTGTTGAATATAACATTTACAAACATTTATGTGAACACATGAAACTACAAAATTTTAAAGAAACATAGATTTTAAAAGATTTTAGCTTTTAAATCAAAACATAAATTAAATTTTTCTTCCCATTGCCTGCATACAGGATAATTTTGCATATACAAGAATCCAAAAGCAGAGCATGGCAGATCTTCACCAGGGTATGTGTTTGCAGGCTTGGGTACTATGCTGTAGTTGCTCTGCCCCTCCACAGCGCCACAAAGCTTTAGGATTGCACATCAGTCTGCGAATTCCTCACCCATCAAAACTCAGAAAAAGACTCTGAGATGTCCCTTAGACAGGCTTAACAAAAATCTTGTTGTCCTGTGTGAGACTGAAAACAGTTAATGGCTTAAACATTGCTAAGATCACTGAAGGACTTTGCCCATTATGGCAAAACTGTATAAAGCTGCAACCACTGAAGCCTACCCTGCCCAAACATGCCTCTGGATTTCAGGAAATTGGACTGTATGTTTAAGCATCCGATGAGAACTTGAGATGAGATAAAGGTGGTAGTATTGTACAGTTACCTCAGGTCTAAGGAGAAGCAAACAAGGTTGGGAGGAGAAGAATGTATCCCAAGGACAGTCAACTGAGCAAATATGTTGAAAATCAGCTCTGGCTGGGTGCGACAGAAGGAGGCCATAGCCCACAGACTCATTTGCTGAGGCCAGGTTTGTACACTGTTGACCCCGGAGCGGAAGTAGGAGAGTTTTTGGGTGTGTGATGGCAAACCTGTAGTCTGCATAAGACAGAGGGAGTGAGCACCCATCACTGATGCTACAAGTGAGGTAAGAAGCAGACCCTGCAGAGAGTCCTCCATTACAGAAACTGGTTCAGTTGTAAAACTCTTCCTCACTCTCTGGGAAGGTCATATTCACAGGGTACATTCATGTGAGAGGCAGCTGAGAAGGGGTCATAAACCATCAAAGACCCCCAAAGTGCTCCCCAGACTCATTCCTGAGGCCTCCCACCAGAGGACTGCACATGATCCAAAGTGTTGCAACAGATTCAGAGACTGCTACAAAAGACAGTGTAAAACTTTCCCCGCAGGGGAGGTGCCTGGGCATTCCCACATGCCCACCTGGCCAGAACATGTATTAATCCATTGAACCCTATGTTTCGTGGGACCACCACCACTGAGAACCCAGGGTGAAGAGGACCATCTGGATCCACAGGGGTGGTGACTATATTTCTACTTAATCTGTCTATCTCTAACTCTCTTTCTCCACCCCACTCTGTGACACCTTTCCCCCCTCTTTTACTTTTCTGTCTCTCTACCTCACATTTACTGTCAAATAAAATCCATACTATTGACTTCAGGCATATGGTCTTGTTTGTACCTCAATTCAGGCAGAGGCATCTCTCTATTAACCTTAATAGCCAGATCATAACATTATGCAGAACAGCAGCAAGGATGGGAATAACATTTAGGATCTAATTTAGGGAGTTCTGAGTTTTGCCGGCCTCTTGATTCCATGGCAGCAGGATGCTTTTGGGAATCCTTAAATGGAGTTTACACTGCTTTGAAGGGATGGAAAATAACAGTGGATCAGGCAGAGTTGCAACTCTCAAACATTATGTTTTTCATTTACACCGAAATCTACTTTGGTAAAGTAAAACTTATGTAATGATTCCTATGCATCAAACAGTCATGGATGGAAAAAAAAAATCCAACAGTTTATTCTAGTTGAGATTAATTTCTTAACTCAAGGCATTAGGTCCCTTTTTTGAACCTGAACACCCAGATTAATACTTTAGTGACAGTAAAGCAGACAGTATAAACACGCCCTAGAGCTTTTACCACGAATCAAACTTGATTTTCTGATCTTACCAGCATGAACAGCTTGTAAATGTTGTTCCCAAAAGACTGTAGCTGTCTTACGGCTGGATAACATTCTGCCTGGAAGCCTCCGTCTGGAACTGCTGACAAGGTTTCTTGCCAGTGCATTTCTTCAAGCTTAAATATCCATTTAACTGTGACTGACTAGTTGGGACACAGAATGACCACCAAGATGCCTTCAGAGTACTCTTCCATTTTTCTTACTTTGAATAAATAAAATTCTTCCTGCTGTTCTCCACAGAGAAATAAAAAGAACAAGTTCTGAGGTTTTAAGTTTAGCTTCCGTTGCTTTACTTTCCTTCCAGGTATCAACCTTTGAAAATGTTAAGGGAGGCATCTATTAAGGATAGACAGGAGATAGAATGGTCTCTTTTCCCATTCTAATCTGATAAAGGGCAGGCATCCTATCACCACGATGACACCTTCTGATGAGACATTTCTCCCACAGTCCAATAATGTTCAGTGAAAGTACAGGATAACAGAAGTCAAAACATTTTGCATTTCTGTAAACCGGTCGGGCATGGAAGCTGGCAAATGAGCCTAGACATGAATGTCATCAAAGTGACTATTATATAATCAATAATCATTTAGAAGAAACTGGAAAAATTATTGAAAGTGTAATAAAGTAAAATGTGTCTATTATTCTCTGTATGCTTATTTTAAATAAACAATAAATGAAAGGAAATGAAAGAGGATAGTCACAGTGGGTTGCCATTAGAAAGATGTAACAGTTTAGATAGAACACTACACTCAAAGATCACAAAATAAAAGAGAAGAGTTTGTTATTTGGGCTTGTTTATTTGCCCAGTTTTTTAAAAAGAATACCAATCTCTGTGTAGCAGATGAAAAAGATACCATCAGGCAAAGGATTTAAGTGAAACAATGGTCTAAAGAAAAATATCAAATTCTGGCAATCAAAAAAAGAAACAAACAGTGATGTTTAACAGAAAAATACTTACAATAACAGAACAGTGACTGAGAGCAAGACTCTTAATCATTCATGGTCAAGCACAAGCGAAAAAAAAGACAAATACAAGCAAAAGCCAGAAACATGGGGTAAAAAAAAAAAACACCAAGGAAAAAAGACACAATAGTTTCATTACTTTGGTAATAATGAACATAATACAGAAATAAGTAGACTAATTTTACATATTCTTTCACTGCAAAGGCACTTAATGTATGCTATAGTAACAACTAGTAGAATAAAATCTATGCTAGAAAAAGCTGTTTTGATGACAAAATCAAATACACAAACTGAGGAAGTCTGTTGTACACACTGTTGTCTCCTATGTGTCTACACTTCACCTTATGTATGAGCGATCATATTAAAAAAATTCATGAAAACTGATTGAACACTGTATCATATTTATTGCAACAAGTATTTGTCGGGTGCAGGTTTGGTTTTGTGCAAATATACAGAAATTCAGGCAGATTTATTTTCATAATTTGAATTTTTGCGAGGTTGCTTTTCTCCCACATTCTTTCACTACAGTTTTTTCTTGTGTTTTGTTTGTTCCATATGACTCCCTAGAATTTAGGTTTCAGGAAAAGAAATATATCATATATGTATATTTTTGTATATGTATAGACATACTTGGACCCTGTCAACACTGAAAAATAAATGCACTCTACCTAAATGTTATCAGACCACTGACCATATTAGACATGGAGGACAGGAGAAATTGCTAATAAACAGGAAAAAGCCACTGGAACTAGACAGTGAATGGAGAGACAGTTAGGAGAATGACTGGAAAATAGATATTTCGTATATAACAACTATCTCTTTAATCCTGTTCCAGCCACTGAATTCAAAGAATATTGATATAATACAGTTCCAATTACAGAAAATCTGCCCAGCCTGTGGCAATTTCTTCTATTACACGTAATAGAACAGTCCATCTTCCTTAATCCATGAAGTACTTGCATATTTCTCCCCTCTTTTCCTATTTCCTTCCAATTGATTCAGATAATTCTGGGACTGAGGTGCTCAGAATTGTACTACAATAATAGATGTGTAGTCTAGCCAGTGAAATAGGGCCTATAATCTCTGAACAGTGACATGATGCCCTTTTTGTTCAGGCAGCATTAATTACAAAATATTTCTCAGAACATTCTCATTCTGTCATGCAGCTTAGTGGGAAGAAAGCTCATCCTGCCATTTCGGCATCCCACCCTAAATATCACTGCAATCAGTGCAGTGTAAAAAAGGAAGAGCATCCAACGAGAACTTGAAACATGGGGAT
Organism: Lepidothrix coronata; assembly: GCF_001604755.1. Lineage (NCBI taxonomy): Eukaryota > Metazoa > Chordata > Aves > Passeriformes > Pipridae > Lepidothrix > Lepidothrix coronata. The sequence goes on from NW_016690225.1 coordinate 3,169,193, forward strand.
ATTTTAAAATGTATTTATTAGTAAGCTGTTTAATATGCACGTAAGTGGATCCAGATGTCAGTTTCTCTGTGCTACATAAATTTGGGTGATGAATATATTTGATTTTGCTTTCGAAAGCTTTTATTCACAAGATTCCAGATCTTCCCTTTATACAGAAATATTAATTGATATTAGGAAACTCTGTAAAGATATCCTTGGTGTGCACAGTTAATATTTCCGTCATGATTAAAACACCTCATTAAAAGTACACCATTGGATCAAAAAATGTATGTAAATGTGCATTATGTCAATGACTCTCTGATACCTAATATGCAGCCTATGAAAATCAGTGCAAAGACTACTGTTGACAACAGAATACTTAGACTTGTACTTCATTTCACAGCACTTCATAGGTGCATTAGAAGGAACTGCTTTTTTGCCATGTCAAAGAATGATGCTGTTAAAGCTCTATTCCTCTAATAATAAACAAGTATTTGCCTTCACCAGTCCTTTCTCCCTCTCTCTCAAAAAAATAGAGAAACTTAAGATCAATTTGCAAAATCTTTTAATGCAATATTTGCAATACTGTTATGAAATACTCTGGCATATTAAAAAGTTTCAAGGTAACTGATAGAAGATTTTTACCACTTATTTCACTACATAAATTCTCTATTCCTATTAGACTTGTTATACAGTTCCTGTATTACATTCTTTTTACTTAATGACAAGGAACCCTCTTTGTTTTTTTCCCCCACTTGTTTTTAAACACTGATTACATGACAATTCCAGGCAAATTGCTATCTGCACTGTACTTTGGAAAATAACTATGTGTGGAAAATTGCTAATCTATAATTTGTGAAAACTGACTCAGGAAGCAAGATATGATCCAGTCTAGGTGAAGATGATTCTGAGTCAGTCACCAAAGACAAACTTTACAGGAGCGAGAATAAACAGAAGTGCCTCTACAGTTAAAAACCATTTGAATTAATATACCTAAAAAAACCTTTCTCTTATCATGAACAAGCATGTTTCAAATGAATATAGTAAAATTTAGTAGTAAATTTTCATATGCAAATTCCAGGAGAGAAATATGTACCTCTAAATTGTCCAGTTACAGACTTTGCAGAGTTTTGCCAATATATCTTGTCTGACCGTGTGTCATCTTTAAAAGGAACTGATTCTGTCACAAACTGTTTCAAAACTGAGTAAAACTCCAAAATTGCTATATTGAACTATAAGATCTGTGAATACATATATCTGTTTCTTGATTTCATATAGGTGGTTTTATTATAGCCAGTAATACAGGAAGAAATTTAGCACCCTCTTGATTTCTGATGCTGAGCTCATTAACATTCTTAAATCATCCTGCTGTGTTTTTTTCTTCTCTTTTTTAAGCTACAAATACTTTCCATGGAATCTAAGAAGTATCTTGAATATATTTTATTTAAAATTAAAATAAGGTGACAAAGTCAGTGCTGCAAAAAAGCAACATTTCCTGAACTTCCTAGATGTGCTCTAATATTGGAAATTTTCAATTTTGAAAATCTTTCTTGCAAAGAAATCCTATGAATTCCTGCCTGAACATGCATGATTATGACTGAAAATACATACTGACCTAAGGGAAGGTGATTATCTAAACTATATAGTCAGAAAATTAAACAATTGTCGTTCAGTCTCACCCTGTTACCTAATATCTGTCTGCAGAGTTCCTAAGACATACAAGAGTACAAACAAAGGTGGGTTTTATCACTTAATTGTATAAGTAATTTTATCAAAAATGTTATCTAACCTGGATTAACATAAATAAAGGAAGATTTTATTTTAACACTATTATTAGTTGTCTAAGATGCTATTTATAACATATGGCACCATAAAAATGCAGTATAACAGTAATAATACTTTAGAAATTCTTATACCAACATTATACGAATATAGATTGTTGTTGTTGAAAGAATGAGCTCTGTGATTCGTGACGTTCAACACACTCTATTTCAGTGACAAAACACAAATAGCATTTTTTATTAAATTTTAACATAATCATGTAAGGATTGTAGGTGTATTTGTTCCTTTCAAATTTGGAAGTAACTGCATCTGAAATATACCCACAGACTTCGGCAGCTTTTACATGCAGATTTATGGCCAGAAATATTTCTGAAAATTTGTCATATGTAGAAATACTGTATTTTGCTTGTAAGCCTGTTCATTTCAAAGGAAGAATCACACCTGTCTTCTTTATTACAGAGTAGTAAATGAGTAACGGCTCAAAGACTCAAGAGAAATCAAAGTATTTTATATAGTTATACTCAACTTATTTTTAAGTGTCTAAAGCAGTTACCATGAAATATGCTAGTTGCAGATGCCAGGCAGAAGGTTCTCTACAGAAAGCCAATAAATATTAAATAAATAGTCCCTATCACTTCTATCAGCACCATCTATGTTGTAGAAACCACTGCCTCACTGTTAGAGATATTTCATTTTCTGCTCTGCAAAATATGTTTGAACATATTGAATAAAACAATACACTTCTGGTTTTGCAAGAAAAAGTTAATGTTAACAAAAGTTAGTATGCTTTCAAGGAAAATAATAAACAATTGAAACAATTTTCTGCTTACATGTTCTCAAACGTTGCAACACATTTAATTTATTCGCCTTTGCTTATTTCCTTCATCCATTTTGTTTCACATTTTTAAAATTTAAAGATTCCACATTATCTCCTTAAAGTGAGCTTGATGGTTTAAAAATATTTAAGCCTCAGTACAGTAAAGTACAGATGATTACTATTAAATTCATCCTATTAATAGTTGTTCTATTTATAGATAATTGATTTAAAGGAACTTCTTGGGACGTCCAAAGAGCAATTTTCAGTAACATTTCCCATTGACATTAAATATTAATTATTCCATATTATTACAGACTTTTTCTTAAAATCCCTCAGTCGACACTCAAATTCGACTTAATATGCCTCATTCTTATGGAATCTTCTCTTCAGTCACACAGTCTGGCGTATCCTCAAGTGCACTGTACAGCTGTGAGGATCTCGGATTTCCTGAAAACAATTTTGCTTTTTATTTGGTGTATTGGGATGTGGTGGGTTTTTTTTTCCCAAACATAATATTTGAAGTTAATAGCCATAGGGGTAGTCTGAACTTCAGGATTTTCAAATAAATAAACAAAAGACTGAATGGCATGGGAAGGAAGCAGCCTTTAGCATCAGCTATTATTTATAAATTTATTGTCAGGTATTTTATTAGACTTAGACATTTACAAATCAAAACTCTACACATTGGTGTTGAAACTTAAAAAAAATAGAAGACAGAAGAGTGCTCTACTATCACAGAAATGCTTAAGAATTAAGTGCCGATTTTAATTATTAGTCTCCATTAATATACAGCGACATAAGTAAAGTTCTACACAGAAAAACACTGTATTTATTGCCTCTCAAAGACCACAGCCTGAGTTACATTTATCCCTGTCTTCAAGCACCTGAGTTTCCAAGGCAGAAGCTTAGACTGTGTAACTCATCAGTGGACATGGACATCTATGTCCAAAGGACAAACTGAAAATAATGACCAAGCAAGGCATCTTCCTGGATGTTTCTGGACTTCTGCTTGCATCTCCTGTGCTGTGCAAGATTACTTCAGGGTTAGTCAACATAAGGGGTTTTGTACCAGGTTGTACCTTGCCCATTAGTTTCTGAAAGTGAACAACAACAGAAAACTAGAAAGCAATTGAAGAGCAGGACAAATTGAATACTTCAATGTTTGACTATCTCAGTCATTTGTTTCTCTGGAACATTTGCAGCTAGAGATCATGTCTTTATATTTATATCTAATATATTTTCCTTTTATGAATTTGGATGTAGAGTTTTTCAACCCTGTAAGATTTTGGCATCCCTTGTATACTGTGAGTATGAGTGACACAGTTTAAATGGATGCACCTTGAGAAGTTACACCTTTTTGATGGATTGAACTTGCCACACAATATATTTAAGTGATATACAGTTGTATGTCTATATTAATGTTTCAGTTTGGATCAGAAATGTGATTCTGAAGCAAATCTGATCATCCACACTCAGCAAGCTTGAATTCGACGTGTCAGGGAGGACTCAATATGCTGCTAAATTACTTTCAGGCAAAACTGAACTGGAAGATGAGCCCTGAAGAGGCTGAACATATTTCATCTACAAAGACGTGTTTCCATCAGCTCACAGGACAACGGTAGAGCTACTCTGAAATACCCCATCCCAACCCAATGCATGCAGTAGGGTTCTTGAAAGCCAACTATCTCACATCACACCACAGACCTACTCCTACTATCTCACATTACTTGCTAATTTAAACACAGACTACCTGGGGAATTTTGGAACAGAATTATTTTTTTGTCCTCTTTTAAGAAGTCTTCCTCCATTTTGCAGTTAAATACTGCAAATTTGTGAAGACTTCTCCTATGTTATCATGCATCTCTTAAATCAGTTTTTAATTGAAAAGAAAAAAATAAGCCCTGTCCATCTGTTTGGAAGAACATCCAAAAGTTCCAAATATAAAACTCTTACACAGTTTTGAAAACTGTTAGTGCCCAGAAAATACTAACAATTCTATTAATTATCATAGTCAGATGGCATTTATGGAACAGATTATCTTGAGTGCCATCATGTGACACGTTTAGGACAACCAGGGAATGAGGCCCAGCCAGCACAGGTTTGTGAAAAGCAGGTTCTGCTTGGCCAACCTGACTGATGTCCTTCTATGACCAGGTGACCTACTTAGTAGATGAGGGAAAGGCTGTGGATGTTGCCTACCTGGACTTCAGTAAAGCCTTTATACTGTCTCCCAAAACATTCCCCAGGAGAAGCTGGCAGTCCACAGCTTGGACTGGACATTCTTTGCTGGATTAAAAACTGACTGGATGGCCAGGCCCAGAGAATGGTGGTGAAGGGAATTAAATCCAGTCGGCAGCTGGTCACTAGTGGTGTTCCCCCGGGCTCAGTACTGGGGCCAGTCTTGTTGAATATCTTTATTAGTGATTTGGATGAGAGGATCGAGTGCACCCTCAATAAGTTCACAGATAACATCAAGTTGGGTGGGAGTGTTGATCTGCTGAAGGGTAAGAGGGATCTGGGCAGGCTGGATCAATGGGTAAGGCTAATTGTATGAGATTCAATAAGGAAAAAGGCCAGGTCATGCCCTTGGGTCACAACAACCCCAAGCAGTTTTACAGGTTTGGGGAAGAGTGGCTGGAAAACCACTCAGCAGAAAAGGATCTGGGCAGGAGCAAACAGTGTGTTCAGATGGCCAAGAAGGTCAATGGAATCCTGGGCTCTATCAAAAATAATCTGGCCACCAGGACTAGGGAAGGATTGTCCCCCAGTACGCAGCACTGGTGAGGCCACACCTCAAGTGCTGTGTCCAGTTCTGGGCCCCTCACAACAAGAAAGACACTGAGGTGCTGGAGAGAGTCCAGAGAAGGGCAACCGAGCTCATGAAGGGTCCGGAGAATAAATCATATGAGAGGCATCTGAGGGAGCTGGGATTGTTTAGCCTGGAGAAAAGGAGGGAGGCCATATCGCTCTCTACAACCACTTGAAAGGAGGTTGTAGTAAAACGGGGATTGGCCTCTTCTCCCAGGCATCTAGTGACAGGACACTAAGACATAGCATCAAGCTGTGCCAGGGGAGGTTCAGGTTGCAGATCAGGGAGAATTTTTTCACTGAAAGCATTGTAACAGGTGCTCAGGGAGGTGGTGGAGTCACCATCCCTGAAGGTGTTCATGAAACAACTGGATGTGGCACTTACTGCTATGATTTAGTTGGTATGGTGGTGTTCGGTCCAAGGTTGGACTTGATGATCTTGGAGGTCTTTTCCAACCTTACTGAATCTATGATTCTATGATAGTCAGCCTCTTATATAATTACATTTTAAGAAAGAGAACTCCCCATGGACACACTCTGGAAACAGATGTGTACTCTGGAATCAGATGTGTATAGCAGCTCTCTGTGTTTCACTCACAGTATGCATATATATAAAGGACATGCTGCTATTTTGTGGCCTATTACAGGATGGTGTTGAAGATAGACAAAGATTCTACTTCTGTATAAAATGACAAAATGCTTGCTGAAAGCAAACATCAATACAAACATCCTTCTGTGAGGAAAAAAAAAAGCTACTATTTAAAGTGAAAGTGGTGTGGTTTAATCAGGCAGGCAGCTACACACTTCACAGCTGTTGGCTTACCCTTTCCCTAGTGAGATGGAGGAGAGAATTGGAAAAAATGATAAAACTCATGGGTCGAGATAAAAACAGTTTCATAGACAGAAAAATAAATGGAAAATAACAACAATGATAAGAGAATATACAAGTGATGAACAATGCAATTTCTCACCCTCTCCTCACTGATGTTCAGCCTGTCCCTGAACAGGAGGCTGACAGTCCCCAACCAATTGTGCTCAGTTTTACTGTTCAGTGTGCTCAACATGGCACCATATGTTTTGCGATACACCTTTGGTCAGCTGAGATCAGTTAATCCAGCTATGTCTCCTCCCAGCTTCTTGTGCATCACTGGTCTCCTTGCTGGCAGGGCAGTAGGAAAATCTGAAAAGTCCTTGACTCAGTGTCAGCCCTGCTCAGCAACAATTAAAACATCAGTGTGTTATCAACATTATTTACATCCTAAATCTAAAACATAGCACTGCACCAGCTACTAGGCAGAAAATTAACTCTATCCCAGCTGAAACCAGGACAGCAAGTCCTTCCTCAAGAGTCATCTCCCTACCCCACTGCATATTTTGAGTCTGTTTTTATTCCTACAAACTCAGTCATGCATACAGACTTCTTCACGGTAAGAATTCGTTGATGTACCTAAACCACATATAAGTAACTGAACTTCCCTGAATTTAGGACATTTGGGGGTTAATGAACTGAAAAAAGCAAGATCTGTGATTTGTGGAAACAGCTGATGCTGAGTCTATGCACATGCAAAAGCAGAAAATTAATTGCTAAGAGAACATATACACAAGTTCCCCTCAGATGAGGAAGAGGGAAATGAAAAATGGATGAGAAGAAAGTTAAGTTTGTGATTAAGGCTGACAGAGGCTATCAGAATATGAGACAAGGTGACAACAAGAAAAGATGGAAGAAAATAAAAATTCAGGAGATGGAGGAGGAAAGAGTGTGAAGCTAGAAATTCTGTACCAACTGAGATGTCAAGTTACAATGGAAAAAAAAATAATTACATCCCACACTTTGAAGTTGGTATCCCAAAATAGCTTATAGAAGAACAGAGAGATGAGAAAGTATTCCAGTGACCAGACATTTCTTAAGAATATTTAATGATAAGAACCAAATTTAGAATCTTGACAAGATTTTTATACTACAGTTGTTCACTTTTCTTACCAGGCTTTTGTTCTCAAAACCCTAAAGTAAACAGAGTATCTCACCTCTTTCTACCTTTCTATTAATTTCTCTAGGAATTGAAAAAGGCCAGAAGCATAGTCACCTTTAGATGATATATATAAATTACAATCTTATTTTGTTTCCTAATATGACAGTATAACATACTGTTGTGCAATTCTAAACTAATCCTCCTAAAGGCAGATAACATCTTAAAAAGACTTAATACCTTGAATACAGCAAGCCTAATACCTTTTCCTGGTGAGGTTGCACTTCAAATCCAGTGTCCAGTTCTGGGCCACTCACAAGAAAGACTTTGAGGTGCTGGAACGTGTGCAGAAAAGGGCAATGGAGATGGTGATGGGTCTGGAGCACAAATCTGATGAGGAAGAGCTGAGGGAAGTGGGATTGTTTAAACTGGAGAAAAGTAGGCTCAAGGTGTCCTTATCACTCTCTACAGCTACCTGAAAGGAGATTGTAGCCAGGTAGGGGTTGGTCTCTAGGTTTGTCCTAGATAGAAAGCAACAGGACAAGGGGAAATGGCCTAAAGTTGCACCAGAGGAGGTTTAGATTGGATATTAGGAAAAATTTCTTCACTAGAAGAGTAGTCAGGCATTGGAACAGGCTGTCCAGGTAAGTGGTGGAATCAGCCCCATGGAAGCATTTAAAAAACATGTGGATGTGGCCCTTGGGGATATGGATTAGAGTTGAACATGGTAGAGCTGTGTCAATGGCTTGATCTCTGAGGTTTTTTCCAACCCTAATGATCCTATGATTCTATGATTACTAGATATTATCTCGGAGGATGTGGGACTTTTAAGTGCATTCAATTTCCCTATTTATATCCTTTTGATTAAAGCTTTCCTATATTTAAATTTTCCAGATTTTTGTTTCTTTCCTGTCCCCTGATAAAATGACATGATTTCTTAGAAGTTCTATGCTGAAGTGCATATGGTAACATGACAGGAAGTAAGATGAACCCTTTTGTCAGCACTGAGAAAGACACACATTATTCTAAAGGTTAGTATTACATATTCTTGGAAGAGATGACTGAATAATTGCTTTTTTACTTTTGTGGAAGAATTGACAAATCAGCTTTTTACTTTAATTTGCTATTCTAAATATATTAAAAAAGTATTTTGATACTTTTTAATTCAAAATTTTAAATACTTGCGTTTTCACACAAAAATAATTGAAGCCGTATTTTAACTTTGCAGAATAAAACACTGCACTTGAAAATCACAACTTAAGTTTGCATTTTTAAGTGATTTAATTTTGAGTGCCATTTTCCAATGTTAACTCTTTCTCATAGGGATTTTTAAAGAGCAAGTTGTTTAGATGAACGTTTCTACTGTCTTGAATATTTTCTCCTGTGTTACTAAATAGCAAGTGCCATACTCAGTGCTATAAATACTTAGGAAAGATAACAAATTGCATGATACTTCATTCCATAGGATAACTTTTACAGAATATTTCTCTCACAGATATGGGAACTATTTAAACACAAAGAATGGACCCAGTAGTCTTAATTTTTCAGGCAACTTTTAAATTATTTTCTGAAATTACATTCTCTTGATACCTGGATATTTTAATTTATATTCTTAATTTTAAAATTAAATTACACGTGAAGAATTTATTTTAGGATTTTTCCACAACTGTGTCTTACAATAAATTGTTCCATTATCAACCAGACATTTAGAGAGCCTTTTTAACTGTGTTTTTTGTAATCCAAGCAATCACATATATGTTGTTAATGCACCTCTTTTGCAGTACCTTCTCTGGTTAAATAGAACTCTTTTCTGGTCCATTCATTTCTAAAAGCACAGAATAAAAAATTTCTAATTGAACAAGTCAGTTACAATGTTTTCAAAATTCTTAAAGACAGAATTTGTCTTGAGTGGCCAAACACATTCTGAACTACAAATAATTGATTAAAGAAACTTTGTTCTCACAACTCAATCACATTCTGCTACCTTGTCATAGCCTAAATATTTGTAACATGTTAAATTCCTCTCACAAAAAAATCCATTTCCATGCATTCATTTTATTTTATAAGCTTCTAGGATTAACATAAAATGCATGACAAATCTTAAGGATTGGGAGAACAGTTACAGAAGTCATGAACAAAGAGATAATTATGTTCTGCCAATAATCACTCTTTTAGGTGTAAAAACATCAACAACATATTTGGTTATGGACTCATCTCAGACCACAATACATTCTGTACTTGATATGAAAGGGAAATCATCCTTTGAATACACTGGTATCTTTTATAGTGTCCTATGGAAACCTGTTTCGATCATATGCAACATTTCTGCAATTTTTGCCAAGAATGACTATACAGAATCAGAACTTAGCTGAATCTCACGATTTATAATACTTTGGTAAATAGAATACGGACCACTTTTTTCATTTTATAGTGAAATCTTATTTTTATTACAAGTGTAGCTTTATTAGGAAAAAAATGTTGGAAATAAACATGAAAATGTAAGTGTTCTGTAAACAAGAAACAGAAATATGCTGGCCAGGTTGTTCTTAAATATATAAAATAAATAAATCATAAAGAAAAAAAATCAACATAAGTACAATAACAGCTGATTGAGAGACTCAGGCATTCTATTACAGGAAATGAGAGGAAGAGAATTTAGTAGTTAAAATTAATTAGCTACATCATTTTGTACTTCTTATGCATTCACCAGTCCTTGAAACTGCAGGAAAAGAAGCTGACAACAATAACCTTGATATTCAATTTTATATGCCCAAGAAATATTTAGAATAAGCATTATCCAAACATAAGGTTTGTAAGTTCCTTTTTTTCTTTTTGTGTTATTTTTGTTTAGTTAGCAGGCAGGGTTCCAAGAAAAGTTAAAAATCTGGTTCCTTATTTTAGGATTGTATATGGTTGCAGTGACATTCCTGTGCATTAAATCAATAAGGTTTTATTGTTAAATGAATTATTCCATGCTTAGTCAAAAATATTGATTTTTTAAGCCTTATTTTCCTTTGATATGAATATATATAATAATTCTGTCTAATTGTGTCAGTCGACAGCAACCCACATTTTGTACTTCATAATTTACTCTATATTATGTGCTACTGTTTATCTATAAAGTGATATTTCATTGTATGAAATTAAGGGAGAGCATAAACAAAACATCAAAACACAACAGTTTAAAGGTATACCTCTTGGTATACTACATTTTATGTTGAACAACACAAACAACACCCCATTTAGAGAGCTGGAGGTAAGCCCAGTAAACTAAAGTCTTTGATTGTATATGTTTCTGATAACATTTTACAATAATATTCCTCCCCTGTTGAATGGAGGTTGTCATGCCTAATAACCTTTGTTAATGATATTGAGATGTACATATTTAAAAAAAATTTTATATGTAAACATGGTGGTTCTAGAGTATACGCAATAACAGTGAAGGTAAGTTTAATAGTAAATTTAACTATTTCTCCTTGTATTCTTTTTCCCCATATTTTCAATAATCAAACCCAACAGTAACAACTTCAAATAAACAAATGAATAGTCTGAAATGGTGCTTATTAGATTTGTAGTTAAATTCACAATAACTCTTTGATTTTGAAGCTGACTTGATTCCTTAATTAAGCCTGAATTCAATTTTTACTTCTAAATTGAGCCACGAAAAGAGTTATACATAATTTAATCACCTATTACTTTATTTCTATTCAAAGCTGTTCTTAATTAACAGTTCAGCTACTGAATTAACCAGCATGGGACAACCCAAAAATATGCATATTGGAACTGTCATTTCAACCAAAATAATTCTCCTTGACCTCAGAGGCAGGTCTGAAATGCTGAAATCATGTTAGAAAATAATCTGATCCTTAAAGTCTATGTATTCTGTTCTTATGTATTTCCAATTGACAAGTGATTTTACAACTAGGTTAAAAACAGGTTTGGATTGTTTTAAGAAACAATTCATGAGATCCAGTTATAAATAGTAGTCTCCTTATACCCAGTTGAAACACCCAGGTAAAACTAGGAACTGCTTCAGAAGAATTCTCATGCAACAGCTATTAATTTCTTTAAAAGAGATATTAATTACTTCTTTGCAATTTCTTAAGGTAAGACAATATTGAAATAATACATGACTAATATATACCAAGGAAAGTATTAAAAGAACGAAACACCCATGTATTTAACTCTTCTCAGTATCAAAACTATTTCTTAACCATGTACATGAAAATAATTTTCCTTCAAGGGTAAGGGCTTTAAGTTTTTTTGTTCAGTCTGTGTGCAGTTACTCATCTGAGAATGATAAATTTTCTCTATACAGTAATTGGAAGTGGATTCTTTGCTTGTGAAAAAGGGTGTAATTTATGACTGACAAACACATATAACTTTTTCTTCTCTCCCTCCCCCTCCCTTTTTTCTTTTTGTGGGTGGTTTTAGAAGAAGACAATTGGATTTGAAAAGTATGTCAAGTGAAGGAAAGATTTGATGTTTATCAGAGCACGCCACACTTCTTAATCTCTTATGCCCCAACCATAATTGAATACTGAAAGATCCATAGGGATCACAGTGCAGTGGCCAATGTGATGTTTTTTGAAAAAAAAGATACCTCCCAAAATTTGTAACGGTATCTTATGGGCATCACTGCCATTTACACTATACATGAAGTAGGATTATACATTTGAAATCCCTTTTAAGCAATTATAAAGTAAAATTAATAACTAAATAGTGTATTTTCTAAAGACAAGATTCAAGAACATATTTAAGCAGACCTTCAGCTATCTGACAAAATGTCAGAGAAAAATGTATGGAATGTTCTTCAAATATTTATGTTTCAAGCTTGGCAAAAATGAGAGAAACGCAACACAAACTGGATTTTTTCTCTCCATAGGATCCAGTGAGAAAGTACTGATAATTTGTTTGAACTTTTATTGAAGGTATTTATGAAACTAATTATGAAATCAACTTTTAAAAAGTTTTATATTGATGAATCATTGCAATTCAACAGAATAAGAGGGCAACAGGAATGATCACTTCTATTTTACGAGTAAGAAATATTTTAGGTTTTTGTTTGTCAAGAACTGTCACCAAAAGCTAAAAATGTTCAACGTGGAACATGTTGCACAGAGCCAAGGTGAAGAAGAATGAAGTGAGGCTGAACTGAGACTTTACATAAAAATCACAATATTAGCAAAATAAGTACACTCTAGTTATACAGTCATGCTTACAGCAATTGTTCAATTTTGATTGTTTTCACTGGAAATATTAATGTATCTAAGGCCTTTTTCTAAGTTTAAAGGCATAAAGTTTAAATATATTTATTTTTTTACTTGTTATCCATGAAATAAAGGTTTAGAAAACTGCTCCTTTCTTAATACCTTCTGAAAATACCGACTGGTTTGATACAAAGCTAGAAATATTGAAAGATGAGTACACCAAATGCGAAGCAGATTTTTGCTATGAATTCCAGGTGTACAGGCTTAAAAGAGATGGTGGCAAAATCGTTACAAATTCTACTGCTTAGTCAGCACATCTCCTTAAATGCCAGAGCGTTCAAATATGAAAGAAAATAGATGGAACTCTCACGTGTGTTTCTGGCTGTGGAAGGCACTAATGCTGTACAATGCTCTACAAGGTGCTTAGATTGGAAAGAAATGGGTCTGCTGAGTGTTTATGGGTCAAAGAATGAGATTAGTGGTCATAAGATGTGTCTGACTGCATGACTATGATAAGTCCAGGATAGTCCTAAATTCACAGAATCTCATCTTTGCTCCACCAACACAAGCATGTAGGAATTCTCCAGATGAGAAATCCACTTCAGTTCAGTTGGGTGTAGCCATCTGTTTCTCTGTTGGCTTCTACTGACTTTCGTCTTATGATCCTGAGCATCTCACAGATACAGTTTCTCCCATAAAACTACCTGGTTTTGAATAAATTCTTTTTTTTACCTACTCATGTGTTTTCCTGTGGAACCAATGCCTATAAGAAATTAATTCAATTTACGTGGCTCTGTACCTATGCTTGAATCTGCTGCTGAATTTCATTTTTGATCTTGCTATGGCAGATGTTTCAAGTTTTCCAAGACACTGAGATATAATATTCAAGCATTCAGATTTCCCCAGTAATTTTGGATAGCATGTCTGCAAACAGGTGTGTGCAGGAAATATTTTCAGAATTCAGTTCTAAAGTTGTAAATCAGGGAGATACACATCTGAAATTTCAATGCATGCAGAACTAATTAGGTTTTTTATAATTTGCACAGTATCACTACTAGTGATATAATCACCTCTGTTAGTTCATTTCTTTTCCACAGAAGTAAAAAAAATTATACTATTAATAATGCACAATAATAGTAAAATCCAGTTCTTTTCATGGCTAATAACAAAAAGGGTCTCTTTCTTAAAAGACAGTAAATATCCTAACTAAGATGAGCTGAAAAAGACAGTTAAAAGATGTCACTTCAGACCCACATTTCACACTTGACAGCTTATTTAATTGATTTAAGGTGTGATCATCACTGCTTGAAAGTATTTAATAGAGTATTTCAAACAAAACATTATTTCACTTAGGAGACATATTTAGTGAAAATTTCCATCTTTCTGTTATTTTACACTGTCTTCCTTTTAGTTTTCAATCCTTTATCTAAAAGTTATTAAACTATTTATCAGAGTTGTTTTCCTCTTTTCACAAAGATACCCTTAAGGAACAGTTCATTAATTTTAAATGCTTTTTCAAGACATTTATAAAAAATGAAGGTATTTGTAAAATTAATTGCTCAGTATTCCCACACAAGTTACTCATCTTCAATACTGAGGATCACCTTTGTTCCTTTTCTACACTATATATGTAATGCTTACTGAAAGAAATACAAAAAAGTATCTAATGCTTAAGAGGAATTAGGAGTAATCTATTTTGTTTCCTCAGAAATTAATGGGAAACCCCCAACAACTTCAATAGAAGTGATATATGGATCCCTGGTTTGTTTTTAGCCAGACGGTTCCACTACAGGAGTAAACTAACAAACCAAGTCTCATGAAATATAGTCATGCATAAACAAGGAAAGAAAGAAACAAACAAAAAAGATAATTTTAAGATCCATTAGAAAAGTCAGTGATGGAAAAAGCAATACTGTTTTCAACTTCCAAATCCTGTTAACTATGAGCAATCACAAATATATGACATAAACTGAAGAAAGTCAGTACTGTACTATTGACAAAAAACCTTCATCTTTTTATGTATAAATAGAAAAAAAATGTCATTGACAGCACTGAAAAGACTGCAACTAGTTCACACACACTTATTTTTAGGAACATGAAACACTGCTAAGTTTTAACATTGCTAAGTTTTAACACTCACAAATGCAAATTTGTTTCTTCACAGGGAACTTGCTGTGTGCATGCAATGTTTGCAGACTTTCTCCATTCCATAAAATATTGGATAATTAGGCACCATGATCAGTTTACAAGTTATCAGCCTGGTGGTGTAAATTAGTGACCTAAGCAAAGCACAGAAAAGCGTAATTGTCACAAATGATGACTTTCAACATTAAAATGCATTATTTTGTGATTATCAACGAAGCATAAACTGAACATTCTCTCTCCCTGCCAGTGGATGTCAGTGGCTGTTGATTATGATGTGCTGGTGAAGAGAGGCATTCAAGCACCACCTGCAATTTTATTAGGCAGATATCTGGGAGCAGACACTGTGAAATATGGCAGGGGCCTCATCTGCCCTGGTTTCCTTGACCCCACAACTCAGGTTCCTTAGTGGACCTTCTGCAGGTTTCACGACACCCGCTACCAAGCCAGCCCTTCCCAAATGGTCTCCTCCACCAGCTCCTGCCAGGGGTCACTCATGTGTCCTCTTGTACTCTGTAAGTCTTCCAAGGAGAAGTTGTGTTCTGCAAAGTCTCCCTGTGTTGCATTTCCCAGACGTTTGATCCATATGCACAGCATAAAGTGTAATACTAATACACTCTTCAGAGCTTTATGGCTCCAGTTTAATATTCCTGAAAGTACCGAAATGACCATAGCATTTACTGTTTTTTTAAAGAAATCACTTTACTCCCAAAACTGCCTTGAGTATTATCAGTAACTTTAAGTATTTTTACAAAAAGATGGAATATGTCTTTTTTTTTCCTGATTTCTCCATTTCTAGACTACCCTTCCAAGCACCCAATTATTCAGAATCATTGCAAGAAAATCATGAATCCTATCAAGTCAGAAGGAACGCCTGTTTAGATAAAACAAGATAATAGAGGAGTTTAATCTAGTTTTGCAGAAATCTGGCATGTATGTACATCAACTAAAAAACCCCAAAGTTCTGAGTGCATATTTCTTTGATTCGGCAAATAGAATGTTCTCAATCCTAATGTTTTGGGGGAAAATTATGATCCAGTAACCTTAATATGATGGGAGCCACAGTTCCAAGACTGGTGAGGAAGCATGCACAGATCTCTTCCAGTAAATGCTCACATTCCCTAAACTTGCGTATTGAAAATGAGACAAGACACAAACATGGACTGCACCAGAAAGTATGTTAAGAAGACTGTGGAATACTCTGACCAGCCTTAGTTTTGGTCACCACAATATAAGAAAAATATTAAGCTATTAGAGACCATCCAAAGGAGGGCATCAAAGATGGTGATGGGCCTGGAGGGAAAGCTGTATGAGGACTGTCTGAGGTCACTTGGTTTGTTCAGCCTGGAGGAGACTGAGCGGGAGACTTCATTGCAGTTACAACTTCCTCATGAGGGGAAGAGAAGAGGTAGGCACTGATCTCTTCTCTGTGGTGACCAGTGACAGGACTCGAGGGAATGGCCTGAAGTTGTGTCAGGGGAGGTTTAGGTTGGATATTAGAAAAAGGTTCTTCACCCAGAGGGTGGTTGGGCACTGGAACAGGCTCCCCAGGGAAGTGGTTATAGCACCAAGCCTGACAGAGTTCAAGAAGCATTTGGATAATACTCTCAGGCACACAGTGTGACTCTTGGGGATGGTCCTGTGCAGGGCTAAGGGTTGGACTTGATGATCATTTTGGGTCCCTTCCAACTCAGCATATTTTGTGATTCTGATTCCTTGGGCAGACTTAGTGGACTCTGAATTTACTATATGATCCACAAGCTGGTTGGCAGAAGTAAGATAGTTTCTAAATTTCTCTCCATTCACATAGTGATTTTCAACAATCTTTAAAAGAATCCTCTAAGAAAGAAATGCTCCACAGAAAGCATTCCTGAAGAACAGTAACTATATCTGTCTGGAGCTTTCACCACCAAAAATTGCACAGAAGAGGGTGCTAAACAGGAAAAGGAATTACAAGTATGTTGGCTTGCTCAGCTAAGCAAGATGGTAAATCCATCTGTGATTATGAAAAATATAAGCAAAGCCATTAAAAGGATTTTTGGGGCTGCTATGGCAAAAATGAACTCCATCTCAGCGAGATCCAACATACTTTGCTTATGAACCTCACACTCACAATCAGGGTGACAAGTTGGACTGCAGTCGTTGACATGGTCTGGCAACCAAATATATTTTGGTACTGCTATTAAATAAACTATAAATGCTTAAGGTCTAACCTATTCAGCTCCATCAAATGATCTAAATTAAAAGTGAGAAAGAGGATTCAGAGTAATATGTGATTGTTTACATAGTTTTGGTCAAACACAATGCTAGCCTGAACGGAATTGTTTATGCATTTAGAATGGGAGAATGATGAATCCAGCTGGTATGGAGAGACGAGAAGAAAATCGATTTTTAATACTACAACTTGGTTTGTATGTCATCATCTCTCCACTAGAGACAACTGGTTGCCAGTAGGTGATAGAAAACTATTTAATCCTTTGCTCCCTCCCCATAATCCAGTTGTCTAAAATCTCATGTGTCCTATAACTGTTAGTACAAAGACAAATTATTTGTCATTCTCAAAGTCATACTATTTAAAACTTATTCTGAAAAGCGGAAGTCTCATTGAGGATGTGTGACAGAAACCACTTAGAAGACTAGAAGGAAGGTCATATTATGTGGCTGATGTTTCAGCAAGTATGTTATGTGTTAAAGAATGAATTTTACATTTCTATCTTTGCTGGAGAGACATTTTAGCAGTCAAAAGAAGAGAGACATAATGGTAGGGTGAGCAGCACAGTGTTTAGCATTCCCTTGAAAAGTTTTTGAACAAAGAATCAGCTGTAGAAAACTTCTTTCAAGCAAACTCAACACGCTGGTGTTTCTTCTCCCTCCCAAGTTAAAGTATTTAAAAATAGTTTTTAAACACCTTTTATCAAAACCATGTCTTTATGAAGATATTTCAGGAAAAAATCTGCACATGCTTTTTTTCAGAAATTAAGAAGCTATTCAGTGTATGAAGATCTATAACCCATAAAACTATGCAGTTAATTTTCAACCTAAGGTGACTGAAGGCCCACACTAAGACCTTAAACCATCTTGTCCGGAGCTGCTTTATGCTGACGATGACGCCCTCGTTGCCCACACAGAAGCAGCTCTGCAGCGTTTAACATCCTGCTTTGCTGACGCTGCTGAGCAATTTGGGCTGGAAGTCAGCTTAAAGAAGACGGAAGTTCTCTATCAACCTGCACCTCAGGAAGTCTTCCATCATCCCCATATCACCATTGGCCAATCAGAGCTCAGATCAGTCCAGCAGTTTAATTACCTAGGTAGCCTCATCTCCTCAGACGGTAAGAATGACAGGGAAATAGACAACAGGTTAGCAAAGGTATGTAGTGCTTTTGGAAAACTCCATAAAAGAGTTTGGAGTAATAAACACTTGAAGAAAAGCACCAAGATCAGTGTTTACAGAGCCATAGTGCTGTTTACTCTCTTATATGGATCCGAATCATGGGTCATCTACCGCCACCACCTGCATCTCCTTGAACGCTTCCATCAACGCTGCCTCCATACAATCCTAAACATCCACTGGTCAGATTATGTGACCAATACATCTGTTCTAGAACAAGCAGCAGTCACAAGTATTGAGGCCATGTTGCTGAGAACACAGCTGCGATGGGCAGGACGTGTCTCCGGGATGAAGGACCACCGCCTCCCTAAGATCGTGTTTTATGGTGAATGCCAGCGAAGGATTCATGAGTTGACATAACAACTGGGAGAGGTCACTTACTGATCACCATCAAGGGCAAAACAGACTCAAAGTGGGGATATTAATTGAATTTATTACTAACAGGATCAGAACAAAAGAGTGAGAAGTAAAATAATCTTAAAAACACCTTCCCCCCCCACCCCTCTTTCCTTCCATGTTCTACCTCCTCCTCCCCAGTGGTGCAGGGAGACAGGGAATTAGAGTTACAGTCTTTTGTTGTTTCTGTCACTGCTCAGGGAGAGGAGTCCTTCCCCTGCTCCTGTGGGGTCCCTCCCATGGGCGACAGTTTTTGATGTACCTCTCCAGCGTGATTCCATCCAATGGGCAACAGTTCTTCCCAAACTGCTGTCCCATGGGTCACTTCTCCATGGGGTGCAGTCCTTTACAAATGAACTGAACCGGTGTGGGTCCCCCACAGGGGCCACAAGTTCTACCTGATAAAAACCTACATGCTCTCACTCTGTTCTTCCCTAGCTAGAATTTTTCATCAGTGTAACAACCTTCTGTTCTTAAATTTATCACAGAGGTGTTACTATCATTCCTAATCTTCTCGGCCTTGGCCAGCGGCAGGAAGTTTGTCCGGGAGCAGTCTGGCATTGGCTCCACGGGACAGAGGAAGCTTCTGGCAGCTTCTAAAAAAAAGCCACCCCTGTAGCTGCCCCTGCTAACAAAACCTAGCCACGGAAACCACAACAGCCATCTAGCTGTTGATTAAACTTATAATACCTTGAAATTATGAGCATTATTAGAGAAAAGTCATGACTACTGAGAAAAAAGTTGGCAAAATGCAGTAATATTTCCTTTGGTTTACACTGGGAGCCAAATAATGCTTTTGTTTGTTTTGTTTATGAGGTTATTTGATGTAAAAATAAGCAAAAAGCTTTTCTGGATGTCACCATTTTGAAATATTAAACCAGTTCTAAAAATGGTAGATTTTTTTAAATTCCCCGTAGCATATATGGCTACATTGTTTTTAAAGAAAAAATAGAAAATTCAAGAACTATTCCATCAGACAGCATTTTCTGTGAAATTAGGTTACAAAGCTTGTAAAGTCAAGAAACATTAAAAAGACAACATCAGCTAATGCCCCAAATCTAGCACAGGTTTAGCCATAATTCCAAGGCATATGTTAGATATGATTGCCAAGGCAGATATAATTCAGCTCAGCTGCTATTCTGAAGGCTAAAGAAGCTCGTGTCCTTAGTTAAGACTGGGTTTATCAATATTTATTTACCCAGTTTCTCTCTTACCCTGATTAAAGAACAAACTCTTAAGCTGAAGATTTGTTTCCACACATAACTCAAAACCTTTTACAGTGCTGTGGCTTTTTCCATGGGCTCCCCGAAAGCATCTTCAGAACCATTGCAACATGCAGTTAAGATTCACTTACTAAAATTTCTGACTACAATATCCATGTTATTCTAGATTTCCATCCACTACAGTGTCCCTGATCTCTACCACCAAATGAGACTCTGGATCTGTGGTCTGTTTTTCTCACATGAGCAGTGGGATGCTTCGTCCAAGAGTAAAATTAATCTGTTTCTTTGTACAGAAGGGATGGGAACTTGGCATATGCTTTTACAGCTCTTAGGCAAGGTTAATGGAGTCTCTGCAGGAGCCTGAATGTTAATATGATTTTTATGATTATCATATTAATATCCTTATTTTGTACTTGTACGTAACAAACTAATTAAACACTGTGCACTACTGTGCACAAGAACTCTGTTCTTGTTGCTGTGATAAAAGACAGCATAATGACTTTTGTTGTAGACTCTTTATAATTATTACAGCTCCTTATCTATATAGATATATTTCTTTAGAATACATACAATCAGATTGTCATTTTTACCAGGTCACCTTAATGGTTTAATGTAACATTATATTTGGATTAAAGCACCTTTGCACTCACGTTTAAAGACTGTTAGATTATCAAGAGACAAGGGGAAAAAAAGTAAGAGAACCTGAACTACAGATCTTTGTTAGTTTAAACTAGAACAGAACTGGTATGTCTGAAGTTTATTATTTATTAAAATATTATGTATAAAATCACTGGTTTTCCAATCACTTGTACATGGGATAGTCTTCTTTAGAAAGTTAAACAATTTCCATGGACAGCTGCTCAATTGCACACTGCTTTTAAGTAAATGTTTTAAATGAAGCTTATTTTTTAAAAGTTATGATGTCCAATGAAACATGGTAGCCTATTCTTAAAGTAAGTAATTTAAAGACCTCCATGAATCTTTTTACTTCAACCATGATAGACTGCTGTCATTATCACGGAGGTAAATCCATGATCAAAGAAAAGTTAGGTTTTCTGAGCTAGCTAGAACTGAGCAATAGGATAAAGGAAATATTTTGTTCAAATCACAACAATTTGACATTCTCTACTGGCACGGTTCAAAACCAAGCAGTCATAAACTAAGTGAGGCTCGCTACCTCTTTGAAACAAGCAGCATTCATTGCCACAGTCCAGAACAAAAAAGGTAGTTCAAAATCCACAACTGCAGCATTCACTCCTAACAATGAATAAGTTTGTGGATTATTCTTTTGACTGAGTCAAAAGAATATTTTGGAAAGAGAATTGAATTTAAAAATTTGATTTTTTTCATAATTTCAAAATATCATATCCATAACAGAAGGTTTTCTCTGTCATCTAGAAAAAGATCTATTCTGAAATAAAATTCCTAAGAAGTATCTAGTCACCTAAGTAGAAAATCTGGGCTGCTGGAATTTAGAAAAAAAAAACCACTCCCTAAAAACACTTATCTGGTTAATTGGTACCGGCATTGTTCCATTTGTCCATGTGTAGAGCTCTTGATTCAACATGCAATAACTCAAATCTGGAATTCTGCAACTGGAAAGCTCACTTAATCTTGGAGGCTTAAGCTAAATATGGACTGTAGTGCCTGGGAGACCTGCCACCCAAAGCTGCTAGTTACTTTGCGTCTCTAAAAGTTGATCCTGTGGAGTTATAAGAGAAAGCTCTGTGTACAAAGTGCTTGTCCCAAGGAATTTTGACACTAGATGAGATTATCCAGGTCACAAATAAATTCTGGTTACTCTGACAAACTGACATTTCTGCCAGCTATACAGCAAACAGTGTTACTAAATACCATATTCACTACTCATTAACTGATTCTAAAGCACGTTCATCAACTCAGTCTAATATACAACATGAGTCATAACAATTAGAAATTAACTGCAATGCAATGAATATTATCTCTGAATCAATGCTGTATTGTCTGTGCTGGATTTCCTCTCTTCTTTGAACTCATCATCAAAACAGAAACACTACTTCATCTCTATTCATTGATTCTAGATCAGTACTGCAGACTGCAACCATTTGCAAAGATTCACAGATATATGCAGCAGGAGGAAGAACATCTTCCTTAATACAACTTTCTATTAGTAAATCTCAGTACAGGCAGCACCACAAAGGCTTCTCAAAAATTGGGCAGCCCTGTCATCATCACTGGGAGTTCTGGACAGTGATTAATGAAGAATATAACTTCCATAGAGAATAACATAAAAGTATGACAGTATTTACTGAGGAAAATACCAATTTTCTGAAGTTCTACAGTTGAAACAGGAATATATTTTTTAGTGGAGTAGTATTTTTCTTTGGTCAAAATGAATTTGAAAGTAAAAATTTTCCCATGACCTTCTAGAATAGTCTTTCAATTGAGTGCAAATTTGCAGCATGAAAACAAATAAAGAGAAGGACAAGCCCCCAAACACTCCTGCTTGACAGAGTCATCTCTTTTTCAGGTCTGACTCTTCAAGACAAGGACAGAATCACAGAATATTCTGAGCTGGAAGGGACCCACAAGGATCATCAAGGACAGACAAGGCTTCTGTTAACAGATTCATACATGGCAAAATGGCCCTTTTACTACTATCACCCAGAAGCTCATTGTCACTACTGGGTTTGACAAAATGGAAAATCATTTCTACTGCTGACATCTTTGTGAGAAACCTTCATCCATACACAGACAGTGCTTCCAAGTGCACTAGACAAATTGGAGAAATTTTGTGGAAAGTAAAGGGACATCAGACTTTCCTGGTAGATTTACCAGGGAATGCAAGGCCTTGGCTACATTCCTGCACACACAGATGAAACATCTCTGGCTCACATGTTAGAAAAAGAAGCTACTACACAGCTCCATCCAAACGCATACATCAGCTCTCACAGTTCCTGCTAAACCTCAAGATAAATGCATAAATCACATAGGTTTTATTTTGAGAAAGAGCAGGATTACAAATAGGCAATGATCTAACATTGCTTCCCACACTAGAAACCTAAACTCACGAGCCGAGAGCTAATTTTAGTGTCATAAATTCTATAAGATCTTCATAATTTTTTTCTTTGTGGAAAAAGGTACTTGTAAAAAATGTGTTTTGTAGGCTTTTTTAATAGGTGTAAAAGGACTAAAACTGCCACTTTTGTGGCAAAAGGTACAAAACTTAAACTCCTATTGAAGCCAGGTAATATAGAAACTCAGTATTGTCCTCTTAGACCACCTTTTGATCCACTAATTATATACCTACCATACTATCAGAAAAAGGTGTTCTTCCTTTTCTTCTTCCATCCTTCTTTCATTAAGCAATGAAATCATAGAATCATTGAGGTTGGAAAAGACCTCCAAAATCATGAAGTCCAACCTTTGACCAAATAGTACCATGCTCTCTCAACCATATGGCAAAGTACCATGTCCACTTGTTTTTTGAGCACTTCCAAGAATGGTAACTCCACCACTTCCCAGGGCAGCTTTTCCAATGCTTAACCAATCTTTCAGTGAAGAAATTTTTTGTAATATCAAACCTGAGCCTCCCTTGGCACCACTTGAGGCCATTTTTTATTTTCCAAATATTTTCAGAATAGTTTTATTTTTATCTAAGAATGGACAATTCAATTCAAATCAGAACCTATCTTAGCTACTTCAGAAGAACTCCTGTGAGAAGTGACAGATGATACACTACATGGAAGTAGTCAATAGTGCTGGCTCATATTTCAGAAATCTCAAGAAAGGACACTAGTATCATGCTTCTTTATTGCAACACCTATACACTTTACCCTCTCTCAAGTGCAGGGATGACTGACAAAGATGTTCTCCATTACAGAAATATTTGAGACATGAAAAAAGGATTTTGCCAGCTTTAGAGGTGGATAACCTGTGCAGAGAACTTAAAATATTGTCCAAAATGCCTTGGGCATGGAACTGCTTAAAAATTTTCTGCAGTTTTAGTATTGCTAAATAGTTTTACAAGTACAAGAAATCTTTATCTTGGGATCCCGCACTGCTCCAAATGGTAGATTTGAAGATTAAACTTGCATTTCAAGCTGGTGTTTTTTCCTTCGGTATTCATTTGGTGAGATTCATCTTACCTAACATTATCTGTTTAAATAATAAAAGCTTATTATTGAGATTGCCCCTTTAATCAGCCAAGTGAAGCAATTTCAGAGAGCACTTTCTCTTATATGTAATATGTACAGATAAGGTTAGATGAACCCATATTGCTTTGCTGCAGAGTAAACAAAGGATAGAGAAATATAAAACTTTTAATCATATAAATTTAGTGTACATGATGTCATACCATACTGTCACATCAAAATTTTTCCAACAGACATGAAAGATGTTTAAAATAGAACACCGAATTGAAACCTAGTTTCTTATTCTTTACCAAAATCCAAAATCAAGTTGGGAATTTATAATGACACTTACAATTCCTCTCAAGGTGTATGCAAACTCACTGAAAAACACCTGAAGTGTAGACCTGGTAGCAGAATTATGTCTTAAAAAATCAGAAGTCTAAAATTTTCTATAAAATCCCTTCTCAATAGATGTCCTCATAAAACAAGATATATTGATGGTTTAAATAAAAATTTATGTACTTGCAAATCTCACCAATGGTTTTATGGGCTATGATACTGATATCTTTAAATAGGTTTCTTTTTTCTTAAACTAACATGGGAACATTCTACTCCAGGAAAGATCCTCCCGGATGATTTCCAGGCTGGCTCTTCAGAGTTTATGGATAAAGCAACAGTAACAAAAGGTGATATTTTAGAGAATATCTTTGGCGGGGGGGGTGGGGGGTTGTGAGGCTTTGTTTGTTTGTTTTTGGTTTTTTTTTAAAAGCAGTGACCATTTAGTGTTCCACAAACTCCCTCTCTCTTTCCACAAGTAATTAACTTCTCAGTATATCCTTGGCCTTCAGCACAATGCTCCAAAGGGCCATGCCAGACCTCAATGATGAAGATGGTATCTACATTTCATATCGTACCAAGGGAAGTCTATTCAACTTAAGGCAACTGAGTGCCCATACTAAGACCTTAAATCAACTTGTCCGGGAGCTGTTTTATGCTGACGATGACGCCCTCGTCGCCCACACAGAAGCAGCTCTGCAGCGTTTAACATCCTGCTTTGCTGACGCTGCTGAGCTTTTTGGGCTGGAAGTCAGCTTAAAGAAGACAGAAGTTCTCTATCAACCTGCACCTCAGGAAGTCTTCCATCATCCCCATATCACCATTGGCCAATCAGAGCTCAAATTAGTCCAGCAGTTTAATTACCTAGGTAGCCTCATCTCAAGGATGAAGGACCACCGCCTCCCTAAGATCTTACTTTATGGTGAACTTACCACCGGCTGCTGCATGAGAGGAGCCCTGAAGAGAAGATACAAGGACTCCCTGAAACAACATCTCAGCCTCGGCCATATTGATCAACATAACTGGTCTACTTTGGCCTCAAATCAGGAGGTCTGGAGACACACCATCTATAACACTTCTGCTTCCTTTGAGAACACACGCAGGATCACTCTCGAGGAGAAAAGACAACGCAGAAAGAATCGTGTCTGGCAGAATATACCACCTAAGGAGTCTTTCTGCTGTGCCTTTTGCAATCGTATATGTCTATCTCGTATTGGCCTTTTTAACCAAAGTGCACTTGTAGCAAATATGGGTAGAGCCCTTCCCAAATCTTTGTTTGCGAAGCCTAGCCATGACATGACATACCCTTGGGTGAACTGCAGAAGAAAAACCAATGCAGGGAATAAAATTGATTTAGAGGAACTTTGGTGATATTTCAGACTTCTCTGGATGCTATTTTGTTCCTGGGTTATCTCTCATTTTCTTGAGTTAGAGATTACGTACAGTTCAACTATGAATGTGCATCGGATTTTTCAGTGATCCTTGCTCATGTAGCACTTTTATGTACCTATGCTACACTGTCGCTGTAAAAATACATTGATAAGGCTAAATGAAAGCTATGCTATGTATGTGTCTTTCAGTTCTCTAAGGTATTTCACAAAGAAGTTAATTGGTTTTTAAATCAAAAATTAGCTTAAACATGCATTTCATACTGAAAAAAAAGTTTAGTGACATCTCTCAAGTCACAAAAGATTTTAGAGAAGTATTCAGAAATAAAACTCAAATTTCCTGGTTCCTAGTTTCTGTCTTTGCATGCTCCTCTCCTTTCAGCCATTTTTTCATCTTCTTTCAGCCATTCTTGACAGCTAACAAAAGCAGTAAGCTTTCAGGTATCTTTGAAGATCAAAGATATTCAACTACAAGTCACTTTCTTCAAGTTTGTCTTCCAAAGTCCATATAATAGGATGCTCTGCCTGGAATGCAGTAAAGCAACCTTAACAATGAATGCCCTGTTGTGCAAAGCGAGTGGTGAACTGAGAGGGTGTGTCATGCTGCTTTTGGTGTTGAATTATGCTAAAATCAGTCTGATTTATCAATCCCAAAGCTAAACATCCTGATAGTGAGGTAAAGGTGTGGTAGATATGGTAAAGTACCCTTATCTAAAAATGTTAAGCTGACATTCCTGTCCTGGGGACACATGACTGATAGTCAATCACTTTATACCATAAAAGTCCCGTCCCACTTTCAAAGGGCAAGTTCTTCTAACACAATCATTCTTGAATTGTGTATGTCCTTGGGGTGGGGACGCCCCACAAGGTTACTCCTCCAGGCCAAGCAAAAGAGATTTGCCCAAGGTCATTGTCATGGGTAAGTAACATCAATCTCTACCTAATAATTGTTTCTTTTTTTTCCTTGCTTCAATATAATTGCTTGATATAGTACACTGTACTATATTGTACTATACTGTACTATACTAGTAGTTTTAGCTTCTATACTGTGTAGTAAATAATTGACATTTTCCTCTAATCTAATAAATCATGCATTTTTATGATTCTATGAAATATTTCTGATTTGCTACCCTTAATCCTGTGGGAAAAAGTTGCACAAAGGTTCAATCACAGTTCTATAATTCCTTAGACTTAAACCATTGACAAAGTCTGGGGCTACAATTGGATCCAGCTGCACCTGAGAAAGAGTTTAGATAGGAAGGGGGTCCTTTCTGCACCTTTTTACTCAACAGGAGGGCTTCTCTAATAAACTTTGTCTGAAGCTCTGTAATAATGGCCAGTCTTCGCAAGCAAAGATTTGGGAAAGGTCATTAACCCTTCCAGCCTGCGCAGTGGATTTTTTAGGTGAGACACAGCGTGCGCTGAACTGAGCCCACCCTTTAATCCTGAGGTTCATCTGCCGGGGCCAAGCAAACTTGGACAGTGGCAGTGAGGTCCTCAGAACATAGGTTTGTTTAGAGTGACCTTCTCTTAGATGGATTGCCTTACAAGGCTGACGAGCTCCATCAGCCCGGGGGGCTGGGAATCGAACCCGGGTCGCAGCGGTGAGAGTCCTGCACCCTAACCACTAGACCACCAGGGGCCCCGCTGAAGCTCTGTAGAGAACTGTTAAAGGGCAACTTGTTTCACCATTGCCTGCCCCCATCAGGGGGCAGGGCAGTTGCGATAACAGGATGTTCAGCGTGCAGGGCACCACGATAAAAGCAATTAGTCACAACCTACAGGCCCTGTGCACCCATGTCACCCCAAGTAAACAGCCCACACATGCAGTGAACTGGATGTATGATGTGAACATCACCCCAATACCAATGTCTACACAGTGAATGTGCCTTTGTCATGGTCCCTAAACTTGGGCAAGGCTGATGAAACACTGTCATAAAGTGTGTCAATTACGTGTCTCATAAATGAGAATTTGGCAAGCCAGACAGGACTCTCCCCAGCAAAAGATGGAAGAAGATAGGATCAAAGAGACTTCTCAGGACACATATTGGTGACTATCGCTTTCTGTAATTACTCTTCGCCTTTTCCTACTTTCCTATTTTCCTCCTTGCTTGCTTCCTTAATAATAAATAAAAGCAAATTATTGCTTTGGTTACCAACATTTTCCCTCGTTTGTGTCTTAATCTATCTCTGGGTATATTCAACCCTTCTCTCCACACTTGCAGATTGAGACAGGCTCCCACTCCCACCTGCAACAGACCAGTGAGCCACAAACAGACTATTACATTGATGATATTTCTTCTGTTTCCCACTGCTGATGTGGGAGAGAGGACTGTCAGACTGATAGTCCTATAAATCTAACTATGACTGTCTGAACCAAATGTATTTAATATTTTAAACCAAGAACAGTTGCAATAGTTCTATACAAAAGTAAATGAATACCAGACTGATAAAAACCATCACATAAACTCACTTGAAGTGTAATACAGAAGAATGCTGACACATACACAAGACTTCTCAGATATTTTTCCCTGCTATGATGATGTTTCATGGAAGTTAATGGTGTCATGAAAGACTGATATACTAAATAGAGGACTGGGCTTGTAAAAAAATTATATCTGTAGAGCAAAGAAACCACTATCAGACATGAAAGATACCAGTTTAGCTTCACTTCAATTTGATCATGAAATAAAAAAGTAAAACACTGCAAACCTGACATCAATGAGACCTGATAACATCTATACTATAAGGAAATATAATATAAGACCAAAGCTTAGGGGTCTACATGTTTTGAAGAAGTAGATTTTAGCATTTACTTCAAAGCAGCTTTTGTTTATACTTCAAAGATTTGAAACAAAACCAAAGGCTGAGGAAAGCAGGTGCTTCTTTCACTCCTTTTTCCACACATGAAGAGAGTGAAGAACAAAAGTTTCCATGTCATGTATCTGAAAACGAGATTGTAAAGATGATTTGCGATTCATTTATGTTCAAAGCACTTTACAATTATGGATCCAAGAGAACTCTGACAGGTGCCATCACAAAAAAGAATAATTATTAGGATCTGTGGCTTAAAGGTAATGGAGAAAGCCTCATGTTATGTACTGTCAGGTACAGCTTAAATGTTTCCCCATATCTCACTATAGTAAGATCTTTTAGTTTCAAGGTTATGTACTTGGGATATTTTATTTGACCATGCTGTTCACAAACAACATTTACTTTTCAGAAATGTATGTAGTGTGTTGATACAAACTTTCACAGTAAAAAAATGAAATATGAAAAGGAAAAATCATTAAAATGGCAAGTGAAGATGTTTTTGTTAAGTATGTGATCTGCATCTATCAGCAGTGCAAAGCAACTACAACTTATGTTTTTGAGCAAGATGACTGAAATCATTTGTGCAAGAACAACTGAAATAAATGTGTAGAAGAAGAGAATGTATTTCTGGTCTGCATGGAAATTTAAATTACTCAATTAGCTAAAGCTTCATGCAGAAACGCAAAAGAATTTTCATTTTCATTTTTTATGAAAATGTAAAAGTTTCTTCTAAACCAAAGAAGCCTTTTTTTTTTTTTTAATTATAATACGTTGGGAGGAAAGCTTGTATGGAAGGTATATTCTGGGTATTGATGCCTCATAGCTTTTTTTTGGATTTTTAAAGCTTTTTCCTTTTGCTTCTGGCTACTGCTTCTTACCAGTATCCTTGTTCTGAAGCTTTGATTATCTTATAAACAACAGAAATTCTACCTATTTTCTAAAAGCTATCTATTTCACAAGCAAGAAAACCCAATAAACAAGTGACAACCTCCTTTCCCCTCCTCTTAATGAGGTTATTGGTGGGAATCAGATTTCCAATACCAATTTACCCACTTCTTTACTCAGTAATTTCATCGAGTAAGAGCCGTTTGAAAGTTGAAATATATTATTTGGCTCAGGTTGTCCTAAAACAGTGTCTTCAAAGGTTGTCTTGGAACCATAGTAAATGCGTAGGAATCCTCTGATATTTTTCTACAAAGTTCATTTATTAGTCCAAAGAAAACAACTTTCAGTATTTTCCAATGAGAATCTGTTTGTCTGATAATTTCTGACATTTCCATCCCTTATTGTAATGCTACTTTCTTTGAATTTATGAGAATACTAAATATGTAAACTGATATTACTGAGGATATGGATTATAACATCTAGCAAGCTAGATTGCTTCTCATACCACTAATTCCAGGTCAACATATGACATGCGCTGCTTCCAACCTTACACCAGTAACTGGCATTCTGCTTAATCATCATAAATTGGTTTAAGTATTTAAACAAAGACAACAGAATCACTAAGGGGTTTTTGCCAGTGTAGCAAATTACACAGGTTTGTTGGATGCATCACTGTGCTGGTGCAAGGCAGCGTGGCAAAGCATTCACATGGGAACTGGAGGCAGAGAAGGATCAGGACCAATTTTTCCAGTCTAAGTATGGAGGTATATCAGCTGAACCATACTATGAAATTGTATGCTAAAGACTTATTTATCTGTCAATAAATGCTAATGCACAATAAAATTAACACACTAGCTATTCTTCACTGTTTTCTCACTTCTACTAGATATGCTTTTATTTATTTATTTTCTTTTTTTCTTTTTTTTTTTTTTTTTTTGAGTAGAGTATGTTCCTTCGCCTAAAGAAACTCAGTGGTTATGCCTATTTTGCAGATAGATAAGAACTGTAGTCTGCCCATGCTCTGAACCAGCAGGAAGCTTTGTAGTAACACATGGTGCCATGCTGAGCACAACCTAATTGTCCCTTCTGAAAGCTGTGTAAAGCAAATTGGACTCTACTTGTCACATGGGGATGTGATGCTGCCAGTGCTCTGTGCGGGCAGAATGAACTAATATCTTCTATCTTCTGAGCGCAATCCAAGTGTTCTTACCCATCTAGTTAGCGACCGCTCTAAATTCACACTGGGATTTACCATACCTTCATTTCTGTGGGCAGGAGAGCCCTAACACAATCAATCTCTACTTCTTCTGTGTTCTACTTCGAGGTGGTCAAGGGAGATAGATTGAATCAGAAAAGTCAGAAATTTGCCTCGAGTAAGAAGAAACCAAGTGTAAAGGAGACAAATAAATGCTTACTGTGTACTTTGGGCTTTAGCTTAGACTCATGGTAGTTAAAAAGCAATATACATGTAAGAATAAAAGAAATCAATTAAAGTAGAAAACCCAATAAGCAGACGAAGGAAATCATGATCAAGATTAAGGTAAAATGGATGAAAATCAAAAAGAGGGATTTGCTTTACTCAACAAATGCACATTGTTTTCCTGCATGTAATTTTGCATGCTGAAATTGAACAGTTTAAATGTAATATACTTCATTATTTACCTTACGCATGGATTTCACTTAAAAAAAAAGAAATAAAAAAAAATTAGGAGCTGAGGATGTAAGCTCCCATGTTTCCTACCTCAGCCAGGAAATTGTCATCAAGTAAAATCATTCCAGAGATGTTTACCACTCCAATTAAAGGTAACTTTATCAGTAAGGTTATTCAATTCAGAAACCATTTTTATTATTTCTGTCACCCTGTTTTTGCATCTGGTGGCATTTATCCAATTTAGGTAAATGGTTAACATTTCAAACTTTTACTGGTTTTTGTCTACTAGAAGAAGGTAAGTTATGTACTTAAAAGAAAATCAATTAAGTATGAACTCTGAACTTGGTTCTGAAATTCACTCCAGCATACCTTTGATCTAATTTACTAAAACACAAGGATTTTGCCTGTCTGGGATTACAGAAAACAGTCCTGAAACAGCGGGGCTACATCCAGTATGCATGAGGGTTCATTGAATCTCACAGTGTCTCTATTTCTGATCCTCTGTCTTCTTTAAGAAGCAGAAATGGCTGAAGTAGTTGTGGTAAAGAAAAAGAAAAACATGAGATCCAAATATTCACCTAGTTTCTTAAAGGCCTCAGAAAATCTGAGACAAG
This sequence comes from Lepidothrix coronata, assembly GCF_001604755.1. Classification (NCBI taxonomy): domain Eukaryota; kingdom Metazoa; phylum Chordata; class Aves; order Passeriformes; family Pipridae; genus Lepidothrix; species Lepidothrix coronata. Next base: position 3,200,705 of record NW_016690225.1, read on the forward strand.
CTCTGGCTTTGCTATAGTCTTTCTTATGGCAGTAGGAGGTAGCAGGGCACAGCAACATCTCCATGACTCACTGAGGCAATGGGAAGATATTTTCCAGTGACACATTTGTTCATCCTATACACAAGTACACATTGCAACCTGCCCCAGTGCCTCTGCTATATGTGCACGCTCACTGAGGTAATATACTTACTGCACTATATCCACTTTATTTCCTCTGTTCAAAGATCCAAGAGGTGTTACGTCAAAAGTGTGTCTTTTATTGCCCATAAACATCACTTTAGTGTTAGTACAGCTGCCTTCATTGGACCTGTCTTTACAATTACAAACAAAAGGCTTGATTTAGCACATACTAGACTACTTTACTACCGAGCTGTGAAAGCTCCACATGTACTGGCAGCTTGCTTCCCTTGGATTATAGTCCCAAGGCTCTAAAAATCTTTAAACATAAATAAAGTTAAAAGATGTTCAGAAATACAGATTTGCATTTTGAAAAGAGTTTTTTTTAAAAGAACAAGGGAATATGAACGCTCTGGAAACAGGAACTCGGAGCACTTTTGGCAAAGGAAAACAATAATAATATTTTATACTTCTACTCAAAGATGCTTAGCAATCTTTAAGCACTTAGCAAGAGAACACCTATTAATGAAAACACTATTTTTCACAAATAATAAAACAGAGATTAAGTGATATTTTAAAAAGCAGAAAAATCCCTTGTTCTAAGTCTTCTGCTTCTAAGAGATAACTATCTGACTGAGGTTTTAACTTCCACTTAATCACACTGAATTATGATAGAAAGAACATGAAAGTTTCATTCTTCGAAGAAATCAATAAGTTAAATTCAATTAAAATTACACCAACCAAGTATATTTCAGGCAAATTAGATTTGGATTTCTGATACATGTGACTTTTTAGGTGCATTCATTAAGTAATGTATCATACCCTACCTCATGTAAAGGAGTTATTAGCTCCAGAGGTTTTTTTCTCAAATTAAACAGTTTTATGAACTACTGAAATGCTTGGCCAACTAAGTGATTTCAAATACAAAATTTGAAAGAGGTAATACAATAACAATGAGAGTTTTTTAACTCAATTCTACAATGAAGAAACTTTATTAAACCTTCTAGCTAATTAATATATCATGTTAATACAGCCAGAAAGGACTATTAAAACAGGATTCACCTTTACAGCTGTCCATTTGAATAATCAAGCATAAGGTCATTATGTAAATTTCTTATAATAATTAAACTCAAATTGTATATTCAATAACAAACTTAGTCTGCTCATATCAATATCATAGCAGTATACATCATAATTCACTTCCACAATGTAATGTCGAATGCCTCTAGTTATATTAAATATGTAAAATAAGAAAATAAGTAATGTTAAAGTCATAAATTGATTCCTGAAATATCATTGCCATGAAACAAGATAAATAGTTTTAGCTAAAGCTTTAGCTAAGCATATTCATCCTTCTTTTTAGGCAGAATCTTCCTACACACAAGCAACAACTTTGAGCATAGAAAATTAAAGCTTATTCGCAAGAATGTGTTAACACATTCATCTAGAGAAGAACTTGTCAGCTCTATCTTGAACTGTTAAGCTTAAAAAGTTTTACTAAGACTGGGTGCAGAAAAAAATCCTCTCTCCACCACTGACAAGACATAAGGTTTGAAACACAGGCAAAGAATAAATAGTGGACCAGCACTAATAACTAAAGTGCATAACATTAAAATAACTTTTCCTTTCTGTGCTCTATATCTTGAAATGCTAAAGTTGACAAGCCTTCCTTTTGGTAAAGTCTTTATGAAAAGAATGAGAGAACCTATGATTAATGGTTACTGCAAAAAAATAAATGAGGACAAGACTGTACTATGAAAACAAGCTTGAACAGTTAGTAGAAAGCTGCCAAATATGCTGAATAGCTTTGAAAACTGGCTTTTATAAAAGAAATCACTAAGTTGTTTATTATAATGTTAGAAATTAGTGCTTTATTTTAAAATTTAAAATATATAATTCAAGAATTGCACAAATTATGTATTTACCTAAATCTACAGGAAGTAGATCACTTATTTGTCACTGCTGTAGTGCTAGAGGACAGTAACTTGAATCTGGAAATATACCACTGCATGGAATATTGTGTATGATCTGTGGTATAATGTAGTCCCATTACAATTACAATATACTGTTCTTCTGTTACTCTGTTCTTTCGTTACTCTGTTCTTTCTTACTTTCAGAGTGTGTGAAGCACAACATTTGAAAATCAGGATTTTAGAAGAAGCATTTTAAAGAGGATTCAGAATTCCTGGTTGTGGCTGTTTTTCCCATGGGATCCTTCTATTATGATTCTGTAGAAAATATGTTCTTTAAGTGCTTGAATACTTTAAACTAGCCCTCCCCTAGGATTCACATATAATGGAATTCATGTGAGTTAATTAACTGTTGCCTTCATATGTGGTTTGTGATTTTCCATTCTCTCTCAAGCATCATATTGGGAGTAAATATTAGAAGAAAGATTCTGAAAGCCTAGTTTGTGAAAAATCCTTTTTTTTCTCTAACTCGTTACATGAAAAATCCTTCCTATCTACAGATGGTTTTGCTGTTTGGTTGCTGAATCCTAGGCTTCTTGGAATTTAAAAAACTTCCATAGTTGCCTATAATTTTTGGAGTTTCACAGACCTAGTTAGAGTCCACCCAAACGCATTATCTTTCCAGTTCTACATTTGCTTAAATGTTGACTCACAACACTCATGTTTAAAAGATTCTCTCTCTTAAAAAAAAAAACCAAAAAAAACCCAAAAACAGTGTAAGTGCATGAGGCAAGTTTTATTTTGGCAGACATGGAAAGATCATGGGTAGGAAATCTGAAATAAGACCAGGAAAAAAAGTTAGGAAAAACACAAAAGAGGCCATTTAAGCCCCAGGTTGAGAAAAGTAATTTTCACTGGTAGATGGAGATAAAAACTTCAGGAAACATTTGCTTTAAAAAAAAAAAATAAAAAGCAAGACACAGATTAGTTATGGAGGCTGTGAACAATGGGAAAAGAGTGGCACTATAGTCACACTGCTCTTTGTACCTTTCTGACTTCAGTCACTGCTCTGTAGCCACTAGCACAATCCAAAACTGGAGCTAGCAACTTCTCCTTGAAGCCACAGTCTCTGCTCTTGTTACAAGGTCTTAGTTACCCCTCCTCTAAAAGGTATTGAAAATCCTCTGTCTTAGTCTTTATTAATAAGATGTTTAACTGTTATCAAGTTTGAAATTCAATTTGCTAGACAATTGCATAAATTTTTTTCTATTCACAGATGTCAATGTATGCACTACTAGGTCACTGGGGACTGAACGCTACTATCAACTGTTTTATTATAAGTTAGGAATTCACATGCAAACATCCTGTGCATCAGCCTAAAATTGGCCTTTTTTTAATCTGATATTAGATACTCATTCACTGCTGGAGTATAATTTTTTTATTTTATATGTAAATAACTTGCTTTTCTTTTCTCACCAGAGAAGGTTGGGTTATTCATGCTAATGTATTCTTTCATCATTTCTTTTTCTGAGTGGCAGCTTCTTCAAAACTTGGAACATCTCACAGCAAGCAAAGAAACTAACGTCTTTTTCACACAGCATGATATTAGAATATTTGGCTAAAGGCCCTAAAAGATTAAAAACAAACAAACAAACAAACAAAAAATCTTATTCATGATCCTTGTGTTTACTTGTTACACTCAATTTGCTCTTTCATGCTTGTAGCATACAAAAGAAATTTCGGTGACTTAGTGTTTTATGTTCATAAGGAAAGGGAGCCTTTTCTCCGTTTCATCAATTTTCAATGATTTCCACAGGAAAAAATGAAGAAGTTGTGGCTGAGAGAAAAGAGGTTTTCTTGTCAGGTGCAGTGCTTCTCAGAGTCTCATGTACTGCGGAACATTTATTGAAGGACTTCACTTTAACTTTTAACCAAACAACGTATTCTTTGACTGTACAAAGCCATGCTAAGATTATTCAGTGACAGTTTGAAATTTCAAGGTTATTTTGCATTCTTTAAGACCTCTTTTTCAGTTCCTTACCTCTTTCAAGAAAAATCAAAACTAAGAAAAAGGTATGCATTTTCTTATTAACTCTTTCCTATTATAATTATTAAACAAAATGATGTGCAGCATAAAAGTGTGGTGTTTGATATATGCACAATAATACCATGACTTAAGTTCATAGTTTCATACAAAATTTAGCCATCTAATTATTTTACCATGTCATTTGTTGGCCGATATTAGTCTTTGAAAGATGCAATATATAAAACCAAATGTGACAAATATGGACTAAAACCTTTATTTCACAACACTGGTTTGGCCAACCTGTATGAAATGATGGTTGCTTTATCTTGATACTTTCTAACTTGGCTGTATATGTTTGTCTGACATATCTAATAGAACATAGGAGTTTTACTCTTGACAAAACCCTGTGGAATTAATTCCCCACAGTCATCATAGAATCACAGAATGATTTATGTTGAAAGAGACCTTAAAGATCACCCAGTTCCAACCCCTCTGCCATGGGCAGGTGTACTGGGTTTGTGCGGCCAGGTTTTGGGGGGGTGAGGGGAGGCTACAGAGGTGGCTTCTGTGAGAAGCTGCCAGAAACTTCTCCCATGTCCAGTAGAGCCAATGCCAGGCAGCTCCAGGATGGAGCCCCCTCTGGCCAAGGGGAGACAATCAAGAATGACAGTAATACCTCTGTGATAACATATCTAAGAAGGGAAGAAAAAGCTATTGCACAGATGAAAACTGCAACCAGAGAAGAGTGGAGGGAGAACATGTGAACAACTCTGCAGACACCAAGGTCAGTGCAGAAGGGACAGGTTGCAGGTGTTTTTAAGATTTATTTTACGTCTCATTATCCTGCTCTGATTCTGTTAGTAATAAACTCAACTAATATCCCAAATTTGAGTCTGCTTTGTCTATGATAGTGATTGATAAGTGATCTCTCCCAGTCCTTATCCCAACCCATGAACGCTTTGTTATATTTTCTCCCCTCCGTCCAGTTAAAGAGGGGAACGATAGAGTGGCTTTGGTGGGTACCTGGCATCCAGCCAGGGTCAACCCACTGCAGCAGGGAATCTTTCACTAAACTGGGTTGCTAAAAGCCCCCAGATGCCTTGGACTTTATTTGAAACATATTTTTGTTTAATATCACTGTTTTCTCTAGTCAATACTTTCATCATGGTAAGTGTAGAAAACTTTTGGAAGAATTGCTCAAGGAAGGAAAAAAATGTAGTGTTCACTCAAGGAAACTTTGCTGCCTGGGAAATTTTTTTCCCATGAATAGCTTTATGTGTGTTTCTCTCTCTGCCTGCCAGGAAGGTTGACTCGCTGTTACAAGAGTTCTCACAGACATGCCTGGAGACCCCCCACAGGGAGGCCAGGCAAGCCATAAAAGGCACCAAGAGAACAGGTGCTCTGTGTTTTGTCTACCCAGTGTAAACTACCACTGAATTTGCTAGTGGTTTTGACTTCTGGAAATAAGCTTTTTCCTAGTACCTTAGCTGCAGCTTGGTATCTGGGGTACCTGCATGCATGTAATTTGCCAGAACCATTAAAAAAAAAAAAAGGGAATATTAATCTTTAAAAATCATTTTCTTTGTGTAACACATCAATAACTCTTTATCTTACTGACATATGGCAACTTAAATGGAGACAAAACCCCTATATTTTAATTACAAACTTTTATCAGTTTTATGATGGATAGTTCATAACCTATGAGACCAGAGGATGTCTCTCCTCTTTACCTCAAATCTGTGAAAAACATGGTCCCTGGTGGTTCTCTTGGGAATCCCTACTTCATTACTTCTTCACCAGGGACAAAGCAAGGACCTTGTCTCACTTTTCCTCGCTGATGGAAACTCTCAAAACAGCAAACTGTTACAATTTTTAAGTATAGTAAAGGATAATATCTAATGACATAGATGAAGGGGTTGAGTGCACCCTCAGCAAATTCTCAGCAAGCTGAGAGGTGCTGTTGACACACCTGAAGTACAGGATGCTATCCAGAGCGACCAGAATCTCATGAAGTTTAACAAGACTGAGTGCAAGGTGTTGCACCTGCTTAAGGGGAGCCCCCAGTATAAATACAGGCTGGATGATGAACAGATCAAGAGCAGCCCTAATGAGAAGGACTTGGGGTGCTTGTGGATTGCTGGACATGACCAGGCAATGTGCACTTGAAGCCCAGAAAGCCAATTGTCTCCTGGACTGCATCAAAAGCAGTGTGGCCAGCAGGTCAAGGGAGGTGATTCTGCCCCTCTACTCTGCTCTGGTGAGACCCCACCTGAAGCACTGCATCCAGCTCTGGGGTCCCCAGAACAGGAAGGACATCAACTTGTTGTAGCAAGCCTAGAGGAGAGCCACCAAGATAATTAGAGGGATGGAGCACCTCTCCTATGAGGAGAGGCTAAGAGAATTGGGATTGTTCAACCTGGAGAAGAAAAGGCTACAGGGTGACCTAATTGAGACCTTACAGTAATTGAAAGGACCCTACAAGGGAGATGGAGAGTAACTACATGGGCATGTAGTGACAGGACAAGACAGAATGGGTTCAAACTGAAAGAGAGTAGTTTTAGAATGGATATTAGGAAGAAATTCTTTACTGTGCACTGGAACAGGTTGCCCAGAGAATTTGATGTCTTCCTTTATGAGCAGAATCACTCTCATTATATGCACTTCTAGTCAGTTAGCCACTGGCTAGTTATCATTCTTAATAAATGCATTGAGTGTAATGGTGATGGGCATACATAGTTTTCACTCAAATGAAAGTATGAAGTCAGGAATAAGCTAGGACTTCAGTAGATTTTTAGACTGTGTTAAGTGGGAAAAACGTCACTGTCAAAGTCCAAGGCCACTAATAATGTCAGCAGATGCTCTTGTGAACATGAACAGAATGAAAGCTGAGGAAAGTCTTCAAGTAATATCTGGAACTGCAAGATTATGAGAACACTTGTCTACAAAATTTGTTTTACAAGATAAATTGAATGTGTGTGACTGGATCACAGGGGAGAAGATATTGAATTTTCACTGCACCAATTCAGAGATGAGAGACTGCAGAGTTCTCCTCAAATGCCTGAACATTTCTGATGTTGTATCTGTACCATGATCACTACACTCCTGTCCAGCACAGGGTAACCCAAAACCAGACTGTGATCATACAGTCAATGATCACCAGGCTCAGTTAAGTCAGGCAGGTAATTACCAAATGACAGTAAGAGAACATGATTCACAGTTTAATCTAATTACATGCATTACAGAAATATGAAGACTACATTTTATAAAGTTTTTTCCTCCTTTAATTTGACATATATCAGATAAAATACATTTTTCCTCTCTAAAACAAACAAGTGTCAAAATTTCTTCGTAGCATACAGGTTGTGTATTAAATTAAAAATTATCTATCACAGTTATATAGAAATGATGAAAATTCCCAAAATAAGGATGTACAGCAAAAAATCAAAAGGGTACAGATTTTGGCAACTAGACTTTCTTATTGAGGAGTCCAGCTGTAAATTTTCTAAAGGCTGTAATTTAATTATTAGCTTGCAGTTAGACTGTGAGCAAAGGGAACTGACAGATGTCTGACCAAGAACAGTTGCAATAATTATTGTATATACAGCATTTAGGGATGCTGATCAGCAGCTTCTCTACATAATCATGCCAATTCAATGTATATAATTTAAAATAAAACAGAGTAACTTTTTATACAAAATGGAAGATACAGAAAGACTAGTAACATAAAACTGCTTTATGTTCTCTGCATGTGTAATATATGCTGAAGTGACGGATAATAAAGGTAAGCAATTTTCCTCACTCTCAAAAATTAATGTATTTAAGAGTTAAATTTCCTTACACAATCAGCAACTGAGTTAATGTTATCATCTGTTTAGTTGGAAAGTTGTCTGCAATTTTGGTGTCAATTGTATCACCAAGCTACACTAAAACACTTTTTAAAGTGCATCTACACTTTGAGAGCTGCAATTCCCCAGCCTGTTTATCTGCATTCTTAATGTATTCTAGTATCACAGTCCTAAGGAATTTTGAGAATGAGTGTGAGATCTTACAGGAATTTATCATATTTAAGTAAGTGTCAAAATCTGTAGATACTGTTATTATCCCAAATCACTGGAATTTTAGGAACTTCAGAAACTACCATGAATGAAAGGAAAATGAAAAAATAAAACCCTCTCAAAAAAAAACCAAAACAAAACAAAACACCCCACAACATGAAACAGAAATTTGTGTACTGAACAGTGTTCAAAAAAATCTTGCAAGTGTTTGTAGTTCTGCAGATTACAAACTCATCAGTCTGACAGAATCAAAAATGTTTTCCTTAAAATATTGTATATCATGTGAGTTCCCCGTCTACCTCAAGAGACTTCATACCAATGAAGACAATTTTTTCATCTTTGACAATACTGAAGTAACATTTAAACCTTATTCTGGGATTTCAGGTAAAGCAAAGATGTAAACTGAGCTCTTCAAAACCCATGTACATACAAATACATACCCACACTCATAACTAGAAATTTTTTGTGATTTTGTAAATACTGAACAAATGGATGCTTGAGGTGTTCTGTTTTGTAAAATAACTAATTAAGGTGTGCATGGATGTCTGGCTTGGTATGATCATAAATATAATTCCTTCAAGTTGAATAACTAATTATTTGTTACATATGCAATAATAAATATCAATCCATATGCAATAATAAATAACAAGGGAGTCAAATCTACACCTCTTATTTGAAATCAAGGTTCTCTAAAACATCATCATGTGAAACACTTAGAACCCATTCATAAAGAACAACCCATCTTTCTCAGCAGGTCACTATAAGGTATCTTTAAATACTTGCCTACTTTATTAGAAAGGTATTTACAAACCATTTTTTAAATTATCCACTTAAATCAAATTTGGTTGCACATCTATGAAACAGTAAGATTACCTAACTCAGGCTGAAGTTTCTAAAACTATAGAATTTAACACTCTTTGTAACCGCATCCCAATTCTCCCCTTTTAAGTCCCTTACTCTGAATACTTTCAATGGTGAAACTCTTCATACAAATGCACCAAATCACTGCTGACGCTTATACAGATCCAGTCTGAAAAGTACGGGAGAGGCAAAGAAGCAATATCTATATATTCCCTCAAGATGTACTATGGCTAGTTTCAGAAAAAAAAGAGATCTACCTCCAAGAGGCCAAAGAAGTTGAACACAGCTACATTTTCATTATGGCGTCATATTCATTATTTTAAAGAAAAACATACTGACTTAAACAACTACATTAGAAAAGGTTTAAACAACTGATGAAGAATGTTACAGTATAAATTCATGCACTGCTTTGCCTTGTTAAATGAATCCAATTTTTTTCCCCCAAGAAATAATAGTTCCTTAAATATGAAATGGATTTTCTTAGATGGGAGTTCCAACAATACTCCATGTTTTTGAGGGGAAAAAAGAGTATTCTTTTTTAGTTGGTCATCATTTAGTATCAGTCTGATATATGTAATCAATATGTTCTATAATAATTGGTGAAATAGCTTGTTAGTAAGAAGACTCCTTATTTGACTTTAATCATTTTTTGTTAAATCTTTTTAGTATATGAGCTTGCCAACAAAATTAGGAACCTTATGGTTTTGAATTGGGAAGCTAAAATTTTGGAAATAAGTATTTTGCCTTTTAGCCATCTGTGGGGAAAAAAACCCAACAAAACAAACCCCTACATGTGTTTGAACCTGCCAGTATTGCACACAAAAATTATCTTTCCTTCCATTACACACTCTTTCATTTTGGCAGAAACTATTTGTCAGCATTTAGTTGATCAGGTCATAGTTTTCATTTCTTTCCTGAAACAGCTATGTGATGTATAATCAATCATATTTTAGTCATCTACTACAAATGTTTCCTTCTTCCTAATCCTTTAATAGGTGAAAAAGTGAAGAAAATCTGATTTAGAGGAGGCCACAAAGATGATGAGAGGGATGGAGCAGTTCTCCTACCAAGACAGGATGAAAGAGTTGGGATTGTTAAGCCTGGGGAAAAGAACACTTTGGGTAAACCTCAATGAGGCCTTCCAGTACCTGAAGGAGACTTATAAAAAGGAGGGAGAGGGACGCTTTTTATGGGTAGATGATGATAGGACAAGGGGCAATGGTTTTAAGCTGCAAGAGGGCAGGTTTAGATTAGATGTTAGGAAATTAGATGTTAAGAAATTTTTTACTCAGAGGGTGTTGAGGCACTGGAACATGTTGCCCAGAGAAATTGTGGAAGGACCATGCCTTGGAAGTGTTCAACGTCAGGCTGGATGGGGGTTTGAGCAACCTGATCTTGTGGAAGATATCCATGCCCATGGCACGGGCACTGGAATTAGGTGATCTTTAAGGTTCTTTCCAACCCAAGCCATTATATATTTTATTCTATGATTATATGATTAACATAAAAAGGGGAATGGTTGTCACTGATAGGTGCGAACTCAGTAATAATTTGCATAATCACAGTAATAATTTTCCTTTTCTTGCAGACATGAATTACCAGAATGTCCTGCTGAAATTATTCAATAATCTTGTTTTACAAATTTGAACACTAGCCCAGTCTCTGTTACTTTGCCCTGTGTTCTATGTAGGCTTCAGCTGGAAAAAAGATGACTACTAGACTCATTCCTACACTGTTCTTTTCACAAAGTAACTAGCTGACACACACGCAAAAGTACTATACACTCAATACAACTTGTAGAAAATGCTATGCAATAAAAATTTAAAAAATACTACATATGACATTTTCATAGGGAAGGGAAAAAGAAATAAAGAACTTCAAAATGAGTGAAGCTCTTGCTGCTGCAGTGATAGCACTTCTGCAGAAAAGTCAATAACCCCCTCATTGTTCCACTGTTCTCTTGACCCTGGAGATACCTCAGACAGAAATGGTTTCTGAAGAAATGAAATAATAAACAACAAAGAAACAAAACAAAACCTATCAAAAAAAAAATAAAACACTGCATACATGATAAATCATGGTTTGTTAAGATAAAAGGGATTTAATATGAAATGGGAGCTCAGACTTTAACTTTTACCTCCATGCTTAGATTTTGAAGTATATACATGTAGTTTATTTCTTGATGGAGACAGAGAAAAGTGAATACTATGAATAATTGACACTTCCTATTATTGCTACATTATTTAAGAAAGCAGGGGATATGTGTTGGTATTAAACATATATTTTATATATTCTTGCAGGAAATTTTTGGTAAGCTTTATTTTATTACATGTTCTGTTAGCAACTTTCATAATTTGCATTACTGCTCTGTTAAACCAAAACTGTTTATTTTACCTAATATGAGTAATAACGAGCAACATCTATTACATTATTACCTAGATCACAGTAAACTCAATAAAGCTTTAAAGGCCCAAGAAGCCATGAAGGCAAGTAGACATTTTAAAATCACTTTCCAAAAAAATATTTATTATGTATGTCCAAAATAACTGACAGATGTGCACACACACAACAAAAAACATTCACATCTGCACATTTCTGTCTTCCCATTGGTGTATATAATTTTATTAGCAGCATTTCTGTGTAAGAAAAAACAAAACTGCTAGGAATCCATTTTTAAAAGTTTTTCAGAACTGTCTGAAAGATCGATTAGTTGAAAAAGTTCATTCCATAGTATATTGCACAGGTCTTCTGCAACTAACTCTTAGGTAAACTAAATGTGAGATACTAAAAAAATAACTGATAGACACTAAACACAGAGATTACAGCATTTACCTGTATTTGACACAGAAAAGATGTGGAATCTCAGGCCATAACCTGAGATGAAGGCAATCCCACATACAAAGTCTCAGTTCACTAAGTTTGTAACATTCACAGTTCTAACACCCCATTTACAGTCCACTTCATCTCTTCAGCAACAGATGTTTCGGTACAAACTCTTCTGTTTACCTAGTCCTGTTACAGTTTCCCTATACCTCTCTATGAAACTACTATTCAGGAATTCTGCATATAGGAAAAATACACTGTAACAAGATTTATGCTAAAATTAATGAGCAATTTTCTCTTTTCAGGTGTGAAAAACCTTCCGAAATCCATGAACTCTTGAGATGTCTGTTTTGAACCCATTTGCCTGTGGCATCTATCAGCAATATGCAAGTTGATAAGTCAATATTGCCAAAATACACCGAGCCCCTTCAGAGCTGGCCTGTGTCCCTGTGTCCTGTTGATACATTCCCCCTTTCTATTAAAAATGTTACCATTTATTATTTCATCTGATACATACGGTAAAGAAACAAAGTCAAACTAAATATTTGCTTGCACCTGTATTACAGGTAGTAGCAGATATTCAGTGAATTACTGAATGCAACGCTTTCT